>NC_137964.1:0-375000 GCF_963924665.1 Micromys minutus | reverse complement strand
TCCCAACTCAGGCCCTT
Organism: Micromys minutus; assembly: GCF_963924665.1. NCBI lineage: Eukaryota > Metazoa > Chordata > Mammalia > Rodentia > Muridae > Micromys > Micromys minutus. The sequence goes on along the minus strand of NC_137964.1, from coordinate 374,983 downwards.
CCGGCCGTCGGTCACATCTGGGGGTCACGTGCGGGGCACTGGCCCCTTGGTCCAGCACACAACTCTGAATGGCGATGGGCTCATCACGCAGCTCACTCTGCTGGGCGGCAACGCACACGGGAGCTTCATTCACTCCGTCAAGCCAGGTTCACTGGCTGAGAGGGCCGGGCTGCGTGAGGGTCACCAACTTCTGCTGGTGAGACATAAAGAAGCTGTGGGGTATCTCCGGGCCCTTCTCTTTTATACACACGCATGTGCACTTAGAGACGCATGCATCCCAGTAGCATAAGATGCCCTTGTGTCTGAAGAAAGATGCTCCTGTGGGAAGCAGCGTTAGCCCCGCCCATCTACAGAGCCAAAGAAAATTAACTGTTTGTTCTTGCCCTGTAGCTGGAAGGGTGCATCCGAGGCGAAAGGCAGAGCGTTCCACTGGATGCATGCACAAAGGAAGAGGCCCGCTGGACCATCCAGAGGTGTAGTGGCCCCGTCACCCTGCACTACAAGGTCAACCATGAAGGTAAGGCCTGAGGTGGACCTGTGCCACACAAGGGTAGGATACAGGACGCATACCCTGAGCCTCTCCCCTGCTCCATCTGTGACCCATGAGAGTTGAGCCGAGTCTCAAGCCAAGAGAATAACAGGTGGGGTTGAAGATGCTCTGTGTCACCCTGAGCCAAATCCACAAACCTCCTAGGGAAACAGAGGACACGGCTCCAGCAGCCTGGCTCGCTCCTCTCCCTGCACGGATGACATCTGTCTCCTCGGTCATGCTTCCCAGCCCACCACAGGCAGAGAGTCTGGGCCAAGCCTGCTGACAGGCAGGCAGCCCTGCCGCCCCGCCTGGGTGATGACTTGGATTCTCATTGTCACCTCTGGGTTTTCCTGCGTGATTGCCTCTGCAGCTGGGTCTTATTTTTAACCATAGTAATCATGAATATTTGAGCAGAGCATAAATAGCCAGCCAGCTTCTCCAGCCTCTCTCCTGCCCCTTCCCAGCAGCACCCTGCTGCAGAGGATGGCACTATGGAGCCCAGTCACCCCCACTCGTGGGATTTGCTCCTACCAGCTCCCGGGGCTGGGCTTCCCAGCCCTGCACAGAAATAAGTAAATCTCTAGGGGACATCTTGACCCATGAGCTACAGGGCTGCAGTGTGAGTTGCGCCCCTAGAGGTGAATGGCAGCATAGCTCTCCAGGCAGAATTTCTGGGAAAGACCTCCAGCCCTAAAGTAAGGGCAAATCTAGGACAGCCCTGAAGGACCCGGTGTGGAATCCGTTTCTTCACAACAACTCAGCTGCCTGGAATGACTAGGGCCCTGCTTGTTACAACTCCCCCTTTGACCCACAACCCTCTGTCATTGGGGCTATTTGGGGATATAAATTATAGGTGTATGCCATGGATGTTCGCTGACAGATTGTAGCAGTTACTTGCAAATTTTACTGAGAAGACTAGCCACACTTAGCCGTAATCACGCCTGCGGCATTTGGCAGTAGCTACCAAAGCTTCCACACAGATTTGCAGTAACTTGGTGACTCAACTTCTGCGTCTGTATCCAAGACAAACGAGCACATCTGTCCACCAAAAATAACATATGTGAGTAACGTACACCAGTGTGGAGTACTATACAGCGATGAAAAGGAATGTGTACCACAGTGCTGTGCCTTATAAACATAATGTTGCGCAGTATCGGCCAGAAGCAAAGGAGCTTGCTTCCATTTTGTAATATGAGGTACAGCTAGGACTACAGCAATCTGGATAAGGTTAGCCTGAGAGAGCCTACTGGTTTAGAGTAGGAGCTATGCACGTGTGTGCATTTGCAAAAATTCATTGAGTTGAAAATTGCATATAGCCTACTGCATGTTAAGTACCACTTGGCAAGCATGCAGAAAAGGCATGGGACCACAGTGCAGATGCCAGTAAGTCAGACACTGTGGCTCAGCACAGATCTCAGCCCCCAAACTTTCCTGGAAGCTGATGTGAAAAAGGACGAGGTCTGTCCAAGGTGCTCAAACGTTTGGATTATGTTCTCCTCAGGATACCGGAAGCTGCTGAAGGAGATGGAGGAAGGTCTGATCACATCAGGGGACTCGTTCTACATCCGCTTGAACCTGAACATCTCCAGCCAGCTGGATGCCTGCTCCATGTCCCTCAAGTGTGACGACGTGGTGCATGTCTTAGATACCATGTACCAGGACAGGCACGAATGGCTGTGTGCACGAGTCGACCCCTTCACTGACCAAGACCTGGACATGGGCACCATCCCCAGCTATAGCCGGTGAGCTGGGAGATGGGCTCCCAGGCCACCCCAGGCCAGCAGCTCCCTCAGCCTGGGGAACTGGAAGATACTGGCACCTCCTTCTGTGAAAGGCTTCCTTGCTCTTGTAAGGACGATACAATGTCCTCACAAAATCTCCTAGCACCCTCATTCCATCCAAAGCTACCAAGCAGGCTGGAAATCTCTCTACCAGGAGCCATACCCCCAGCCCTTCACTGGGGGATTCTAGGCAGGGGCTCTACCACTGAGCCACACCCCAGCCCCTCACTGGGGATTCTAGGCAGGGGCTCTACCACTGAGCCACACCCCCAACAGGTTTTACTTTTTTTTTTTTTAATTTGCAATAGAGTTTGACTGAATCACTCAGCCTGGAGTAGAATTTACAGTCCTGCCCTCAGCCCTTCTCCTCCCAAGGCAGCTGGGATGCCGGTCCTGCCTCGTCTCTTTCTTTTAATCTGAGGTTCAGGGTCAAGGTGGGAGGGGATGGAATCCAGAACCCTGAGGCATATTGGGCAAATGCCCTGACTCTGAGTCATGTCCCAGTCCTTCAGTGGTGCCAGGGCTATCGGGTGCCCATTCTTCCACAGTGACACCTGATCTTCTGGGCCCTCGAGGCTGCTTAGCCAGTCACAGGCAGTGGATCTCAGCCAGTCATATGGTCAGTGAAGAAACCCAGGTGCAAGGGTATGACCCTGCAGCTGTCCTGCAAGTGTCTGGATCCCAACCCCAAAGGGGGAACCATGTGTTTCTTGGGAAACCCTCAGGCCCACTTTCTTGACAAGTCATAGCCCTGAGGCTGCTCCCATATCCCCTCCACAGGGCTCAACAGCTTCTCCTAGTGAAGCTCCAGCGACTGGTTCACAGAGGCAGTCGGGAAGAGGCAGACAGCGCTCACCACACCCTGCGCAGCCTCCGGGTAGGTACACACACACACACACACACACACACATACATACACACACATACACACACACACATACACAAACATACACACACATACACACACATACACACACACATATACACTTACACACATGCACACACATACACACACACATATACACACACATACACACACATACACATACACACATACACACACACACATACACATACACACATGCACACACACATATACACATACACATACATACACACACAGACACACACACACATACACACACACATACACATACACACATGCACACTCACATACACACATATACACACACATACACACACACACATACACACACACACATACACACATACACACATACACAAACATACACACATACACACATATACACACACATACACACACACATATACACACATACACACACACATACACATACACACATGCACACACACATACACACACACACACACACACACACACACACCAGTGGGTGGTAGGGACAGGGGTCCTGCAGCTCTCTGTAAGAAGCCATGTCACCACGTCACTGTCATCATTGGGAAGATGCATTGCAAGGACGGGGAGCTCCTGTGAGCCCCCCAGCTGTGACCTGGGAGATTCACAGATGCTTCTCAGCCCTCCCGACTCTGGTCTCAGATGCAAGCAGTTGCTGTATCCCAGCCTCTGCTGCTGCCAGGCTGCAGAGCTTTGATGTTGTGCCCGGCCAGAGGGGACTTGGGGCCCTGTGTACATCTCTGTACTGCAATGTCACACTCAGGAGCCCTGAGCTGACTGAAAAAATCATTCCAGAACACCCTGCAGCCCGAAGAGGCACTTTCGACCAGCGACCCCCGGGTCAGTCCCCGCCTTTCCAGAGCGAGTTTCTTCTTCGGCCAGCTCCTGCAGGTAAGGTCCTGATTGATCAGATGCCCGCTGACTTCCCAAGCACAATTTGCAGGGGCTCCTCCCTCTGCCTACCAAGAAGAGAGGCCAGTGGGACAAAACAAGGCGTTGTATTTCAGGTGCCCCCGTGACTTCTCAAAGCGCCTGGCTTCTCCTGTCCCATTTTGTCCTCACAGTGACCAGTCTGTAGACAGACTCCACACCTGCTGGAAACCAGTCTCACTTTCATAAAAGATTTGAAGAAAGTTTAGGCCAAAAGAACTTCAACAACTCTGCTGCTAAAATATGATTTTAAAAATCAGATGTGCTGTGTTGGGGAGAAAAAAAACAAACCCTCCACATATGTAGGCCAGTTTATTCTCTCTGGGGGAACATTAAAGTTAACTGAGCATCCTAACAGCCAAGGAGATAAGGGAAACCCAGCAGGCTCCTTGGCTCTTAACTGTCTGTGGAAACAATTTAGCTCTTCAAGACTGGGAAGGAATTTTATTCTCCATGTACTTAACTTCTAAAGAAAAAGCAGATATTTGGGGGGTGGGTAATACGAGGGCCGTTGACAATTTCATATGGGTACAGATTCAGTGACTATAGCCATAGCTTCTGGTATTGATAGGAGATTGCTGAGAGAAACAAAGAGTGTGAGTCCCAGACAGACACCTTCCCTGTATGGGTGCTGCATTAATTACACTCCAATGCAGCAAAAAATAACTAACACCTTGACCCCCAAATCCCAGATAGATACAGTTCTGTGACAGAGACCACCTGGTGGAGGAGACCTGCAGAGTATAAGGCCTCTGGAAGGCAGAGCCACCCATCTGTCAGGACACTGTCAGGCCCATGTGTCAAGCTTAAGCCATCGGGTTTCAGCCAAAGACTCGAGGCTAAGCTAGGACCATGGCTCAGTTGCTTAAATGCTTACCTGCCATGCATGGAGTCCTGGGCTCCTTCCCGAGCACCACATAAACCTGGCACAGTGGGACAGGCTTGCAATCCCAGCTCTCAGGAAGTAGAGGCAGGGGGATCCAAGGTTCAAAGTCCACCTGGGCTCTACATAGTGAGGTTCTGGCTAGCCTGGGCTCCATGAGATCCTGTCTCCAAAATATATAACAATAAAAGCATGAGGCTGGCACAAACTAGGACTGGGCAGTCTCTTCTGAGGTGGAGAGAGACTCAAATGTGCCCAGAGAGCTCTGAGGGAACCTGGACTCTGGGCCAGAGAAGTATCTGTGAACTGTGTAAGAAACCATGATCCCAAAACCAAGAGGGTCATGGGAACAATGTGGGGGACTGGGGTTTCCAGCATGTTCCCAGGGGCTGCTAGCCAGAGTCCTCACCAGCTAGAACATGGGGTCTTCAGGGAACAGTAGCTAGAATGTTTCAGAGTCTAAGCAGGGACTGGCTTTTTACAGCGGAGGGGATCTGCCCTGGGCACCCCGAAGCGTAGAGTCAAGGTCTGAACAAAGACTTTGTCTGCCTGATGCAAGTCAATCTCAGAGCAAACCAAGAGATTAAGCCCCGCCCTCCTGCCACACCCTTCTACCCACAGTTTGTCAGTCGGTCAGAAAACAAGTACAAAAGAATGAACAGCAATGAGCGCGTGAGAATCATCTCTGGAAGTCCCCTGGGGAACCTCTCCCGGTCCTCGCTGGATGCCACCAAACTCCTGAGTGAGAAGCATGAAGGTGTGTGAGGGCCTCCTGGCCCCTCCCTACATCTAGCACACGCCCCACCCCTCCATGGAGCCACAACTGTCCCTGAAACAGGCTTAGCAGGATGAGCAGACAAGGGAGGGGCTGAAGATGGTCAGTAATGGGCTTACCCCATCCTTCTAGTTTGAACTTACAACCCCAGCTAGGGGAGGCAGAGACGGGGATGCCTGGAGTCCACTGTCCGGCCATTCTGGTTACTGTTAAGCTTCTGACTTCATGAGAGGGTCTGAAAAACTGAGCTAGAGAGGGATTGAGAGAGACACCCAGTGAGACACCCAATTTCTGCCTCTGGTCTGTGTTCACAAGCACATGCGTGTGTGAGTACATACATTCTAGAGCATGCACACATACATGCACCCGAGTGCACACAATACTTGAACACAACAGACATTCACACACATGCGTGCACACACACTTGCACATACACACACATACACACACACACACACAGTTGGAGGGGGAAAGACAGGCATAGTAGCATGCATCTGTAATCCCAGGACTTAGTCAGCTGAAGTAGAATTGCCAAGAGTTAAGGCCAGTTTGGGCTACATAGTGAGACCCTATCTCAAGCAGAAGAAAAGAGCAAAAGGGTGTGTAGGAAGACCCCTCCAAGCCCTGCCACCCTGCAATCTTGTCATATCCCTATCCCTCGAGACTCCCCAGGGTGATATCCTCACCCAGCTCTTTTCTGACACCTGTCATCGTCCCCTTAGGCCCAGATGCCCACATTGACTGAAGCCATGTGCCAAGGCTCTTGTATTTGATTTATCTCCCCCACTAAGTAACTTTTACTGTTTACCTGGCTGGCAAAAAGTCACTCACACCCTGTCTCCCAGATGGTGGCGAGTCCTCCCTGCCTTCACCACCCAGGCTGAGCTCTCTTGGAAACAGAGAAGAGGCAGACCTTGAACATGGATAACTAGGAAATGTTCTTTGTGCCCAGGCTGGGCAGGCCAGGAGCAAAGGAAAGGGGGCAGGCCCTGGTCCTGGGAAATGGGTCCCTAGATACCAGGCCTTAGCAGGTCCCATAGCCCTGGGACTCAGGAGAAGGGAGGAGTCTGCCTTCCGTGACAGACCGAGAGCTTTGCCATCTTCACCTGGTCTCTCTGCCACCCTTCACTGTCTTGTACTCAGCCATCTGTCTGCCTGAACCCTCACGCTGCATGTTTTTCCTGGGGGAGTCCCTATCTGTTCACACCTATCTATCTGTTCACACCTCATAGAGCAACACCGACCAAAGGAACACGTCCAGCCGAATCCACCTTGGAGAACCAGTGGGTTGTCTGGGGCTGGTGTCTGGAGCGTGCGTTCCTCAGGCCACAGCATCTTCAGAACGGTCCCGCCTCGGCGCGGTGATGACTCACAAAGGTGGCACAACTTGAGACAGCTCCACTGCAGCGTCTCATTCCTAACAATGGTTTACTGCCTCTGTAACCACATGGACACTTTTGTGGCCATAGCGGTCAGAATACCCCAGCTGCTGTTCTTCAGTTATCATCTACCTTGATGGTTTTGCTGTTGTTACTGTTGTAGTTTTGGCTAAGATTGTTTTGTTTTACTTTTCATGTATGTGTATACACATGCTTGCCACATGAGTGCAGTTCCCACAGGGACCAGAAGATGGCAATGAACCCTGGAGTCGCAGGGAGCCGTGAGTCACTCTGCTCCTCCGCCAGAGCCGGAAGTGCTCTTAACCACTGAGCCAATCATCTCCTCAGCCCCCATCCTGTTTTTAAGACAAGCTCTCTCATTGGCCTAGCCACCCCGATGAGGCCAGACTGACTGACCAGCAAGTCCCCAGGGACCCGATCCACCAGTCTATGCCCCACAGCGCTGGGATTGGAAGTGCGCACAACATGCAGATTATTTACATGGGTTCCGGAGACTAGTGTGGGTCTTCACACACTTTCCCAGCAAGTACTGTGCCCACTGAGCCAGCCCCAGCCCTTCAGTTCAGCAGGTTTCCTGAGTCATTAGTCCCTAGTGATCCCTGGACCCCCGCCAGGAAAAAGACACTGCTGCCTACCTAGCTGTACTCCTCAGAGCACGCCCCTATTCTAAGAAGCTGTCCTTAGTCTACTGAGGTGGCCCGGACTTCAGAACCCATCAAGGCTCCTCTGTGTCTCTTCTAAGGGTGCCAGAGCAGCTCCAAAATACCCCTGTCCCTTTCCCTACCACCAGAGGTCCTTATGGGGCCACAAGGGTGGCCAAGGTCTCCATAGCCTGAGTGTGCCCTGGGGCAAGGCAGGCTCTGACAGCCCCGTTTCTGTTCTCCGTTAGAACTGGACCCTGAGAACGAGCTCAGCCGGAACCTCACCCTGATCCCCTACAGCCTGGTGCGTGCCTTCCACTGCGAGCGCCGCAGGCCAGTGCTCTTCACGCCCACCATGCTGGCCAAGACGCTGGTGCAGAAGCTGCTCAACTCGGGGGGTGCCATGGAATTCACCATCTGCAAGTCAGGTAAGCATGGCCAGATGACAGACAGTGGGACACAAGCTTCCAGAGCCCATCATAAGAGTGACTCAGCCCCCCTCCAGCCCCCCTTTTTCCTTCCCCTTTCTTCTGTGGCTCCTCCTCCTCTCCCTCCATCTGTGGCAGGAAGTATCCCACCCTCCACCCCCCACCCCCGCCACTCCACTCCTTCTCAGTGTTCTTACAAAAGCACCCTTCACTCTACCCGCTCAGCCACTTGGTAATTATCTGTAACCTACATCATCATCTCCAGCTAGAACATGGCTCCTTGGGTGTAGCAATGTGTTTCATCACGTTTTTAATCCTAATGCTTGACCGTGAGTAAGATTCTGTAGGTAGTATGTAGATGTATGGTGGGTGGATAGATGGGTGAGTGAGTGGTTAGATACATGGATGGATGGATGGATGGATGGATGGATGGATGGATGGATGGATGGATGGATGGATGGAGGAATTGATGGAAGGACAGACAGACGGATAGATGGATTGATGGATGGATGGATGGATGGATGGATGGATGGATGGATGGATGGATGGACGGATTGATGGAAGGACAGACAGACGGATGGATGGATTGATGGATGGATGGATGGACAGGTGGATGAATGGACAGATGGGTGGATAGACAGACGGATGGATAATGGATGGACAGGGGGTGAATGATAGATGGGAATGGTAGTAGGTAGATGGGTAAATGGGTGGGTGGTAGATGATGGACAGGTAGATGGATAGTTGAATGGTGGATTGATGAGTGGCTAGGGATGTATAGTAGGCAGATGGATGGTAGACACTTGGGATATGGGTGAATGAATCAATGAATGAATGAATGAATCAACAGGTTATGATGAATAGGTAGATGGTGTAAATGATGAATGGTTGGGTGAGTAAGCAGATGAATGGATGGTGAATAGTTGGCTAATGTATAGGAGGGATGATTAATAGGCAGATGGATGGATGGGTGGATGGTTGGATGGATGGATGGGTGGATGGATGGATGGGTGGATGGATGGATGGGTGGATGGTTAGATAGACAGATGGATAAACAAATGAGTGAATATATATACATACATGCATATATATATATACATATATATATATTATATATATATATGGTTGACTCCATGGGTGAGTTTCATTATTGACTCATACATTGCCCCACAATGCCTGGGCTACTTTGTCCAATGACACTCACAGCTGGAAAGCCAGAGCATGAGTATCCACTAAGCCCCTGCTGCTCAATCTGGCATAAAGGTCATGAACCATGACCTTGACCCCAATTGCCAGGGACTTCCCTAGCTAGTAGGAAGATGAAATTCTATTTAACCATAGTGAGAAAGGGCCACATGACTATTATGTGGTACCCAGGAGGGGACAGGTAGAGCCTAAAAGAGACAACACACCACAAATAGCACTTGCCACCCTGCGCACTAACTCCCCTCTCTGCAGATATTGTCACAAGGGACGAGTTCCTCCGGAAGCAGAAGACAGAGACCATCATCTACTCCCGGGAAAAGAACCCCAACACCTTTGAATGCATCGTCCCTGCCAACATTGAGGCTGTGGCAGCCAAGGTGAGGGACACTGGATACTGGCCAGACTAAGACCCTACCCAACCATGGGCAAGGGTGAGTGGCTACAGCTGTGCCCATCCTTTCTCTCCTCAGGCCCAGCCTCCACTCTTGATTCCCAAATCTCTGAGGTGGGCTTGTATTTTGGGACTCTCTTCTGTTTCTGCCAGTGTACTGGTGTTGGTTCATATCAGCTAAGGGAATGTGTGTGCGTGTGTGAGTGTGTGTGTACACGTGTGTATGTGTGTGTGTGTGTGTTCATAAGTGAGAAAGGGCATGTGTATATATGTACATGTGTGTGTGAGATCAGAGGACAGCCTTGGGTGTCATTCCCCAGACACAGAGGTGATGGCTGAGTAGATGGATTACAACCATGCAAGAAGAAGGAGCTGAATTTAATCCTCAGAACCCACATGAAGACCCAAGCATGGTGGCAAATACTGCATTCCAGCACTGGAGAAGGAGAGAGGAGACGTGTCAGCTGACTTTATGCCAACTTGACACAAGCTAGAGTTACCTGAGAGGAAGGGACCTCAGCTAAGAAAATGTCTCCCTAAAATCAAGTTATAGGGCATTTTCTTAATTAGTGATCAATGGGGGAGGGCCCAGCCTATTGTGGATGGTGCTATCTATCCTTGGGCTGATGGTCCTAGGTTCTACAGGAAAACAGGCTGAGCAAGCCATGAGGAGCAAGCAAGTAAGCAGCACTCCTCCATGGTCTCTGCACCAGGTTCCTGCCCTGCCTGAGTTCCTGCCGTGACTTCCTTCGATGATGGACAATGATGTAGACACATAAGCAATCCCTATCAATAGGTTTGTTTGGTCATGATTTATCACAGCAACAGTGACACAGACTAAAATGGAAAGGTCCTTGAGGCCCACTGACCAACACCAACTAGCTTAAACAAATCAGTGAGGCCCAGGCCAAGAAAGAGGTCCTGGCTCAAAAGAAACAAAGAGGCCTGCCCCGTGACTGACATTATGGTTGGCTTTTCTTGCCTTGCATCCACATTCACACACACACACACACACACACACACTCACCTGAAACATATACATAGGAAATTAGAAACCATCCTGGGCTACCTGTGATCCTTTCGAAAAAGAAAGCCAGGTTCTATTAGGGAGGTCTGATCACAGAGAAGATAAAGTGAGTGGACCACAGACAAGGTGCATTGTACTGGGAGGGTGGAGCCCACCAGCCAGGGTTAAGGGAGGCAGGGAGCAATCAGGTGGGGAGAAAGTCCAGAGGGGCAGGGATTTCCAAGACGTGTCTCCCCGAGACCTGAATTCCAGGTCCACAGAGAGAAATTCATAAGGTGGTGGTAATACTATATTCTCTCTCCCTCTTCTCTGCCCCTTCCTCCCTCTCTCTTCCCTCCCCTCCCCCTGTCCTCCTCTTCTCCATCCTCCTCTCCCTCCTCCTCCTTCTCTAGTTTTTTGAAAGGGTCTTACTGTGTAGATAAGACTGGCCTAAAAACAGGCTCCTATCTCTCACATCTTAAGTGACAAAATTACAATCATGTGCTGCACCCTTGGTTATACATTTACATACATATATGTATACATACATATACATATATATACACATATACATGTACATATATACATATAAATAGACACACACATGTATATATTCAAGAATATATATATATAGTTTATTGTTTGGCTGGTTTTTAAAAGATATTTTTGTTTGATTTTTTTATGTGTGTGTGTTTGTGTGTGTGTGTGTGTCCACATGTTTATGCACACATGCGCACGCGCACTTCAGTGTAATGCCCACAGAGGTCAGAAGAGGGCATTACATCTCCTGGAGCTAGAAAGTTTCAAGTGGTGTGAGCTGCCACCTGGGTGCTGGGATCTGAACCCAGGTCCTCCACAAGAGCAGAACATGTCCTTCACCACTGAGCTATCTCTCCAGCCTCTGCTTGTTTTTGGATAAGCTCTCACTATGTGCCCAGGCTAGCCTGGAACCAGCCATGTGGGACTGGCTGCCCTCCAGTTGCTATCTTCCTCTCTCCGCCTCCCAGGTGCTAGGATCATAGGTGCTTAGCACACACCTGCCTTTTTATACTGCTTCCTTCTTTTCTTCTGATATCTTTCTTTCTTTTTATTTTTTGACTCTTGCTAGGTAGCCCAGGCTGATCTGAAACTCATGATGATGCTCCTGCCTCAGCTTCCAACATGCTGGAATTACAGACACACATTGCCACACCCAGATTTCTATGTTCTTTTTCTTGTTTGGTTTGGTCATTTAGACGGGGTCTCACCATGTAGCCCAGGCTGAGCTAAAATTATCAACCTTCCAGCCTCAGCCTCCCTAGGGCTGGGATGGTAATTGCATTTTTTTCTCTTTGACATAAAGTTTGGTGTTTGCTTGGTTTTTTGTTTGTTCTTTAAGTGATTCCTCAGTCACGTGGGAATCATCCTTTGCCACAATTAACAAGCTCCTGGTTAAGCAGGTAGCCCCAGGACGCCTCAGCCAGCCTCCCTTCCTGGTAGTTTCTGTTCTCCTACCGTTATTACCAGGATTGCCCTGGAAAGCTGCAGGGGTGAGTGACCATTGCAAGGTCCTCTTGGGCTTGACCTAGATGGCCCGTGTCATTGTGTTCAGCCAGGTGGAGCAGTACTCAGGGTCTATGACCTCACTGAGGCCAACTTTGGTGCTCCCTAGAACGACCTGGCGCCTACAAGGGCAGGTAATGTGGTGCCTCTGCCAACGGAGGGCGCCCTACCAACAGTGACTGCTATGCTTGCAGAATAAACATTGCTTGCTGGAGGCTGGGATCAGCTGCGTGCGAGACCTGATCAAGTGCAAGGTGTACCCCATAGTGCTGCTCATCCGCGTGAGTGAGAAGAACATCAAACGGTTCAGGTAGGGACACCCAGTCCCCACACATGCCCCAAGCAGGGCAGATGCTGGTGCACATGTGTAAGACACAATGGGGTGAATGTGGCGTTGGGAGAGAGTCCATCGACTTCCTGTTCCTGTACATATGAGAACCGAATTCAAAGAGGGAAGTGGCCAGATGTGGTGGCACAGGCCTATATCCCAGCCATTCAGGAGGACCACAGGTTCGAGATCAGCCTTGCGGAATAGTATTTAACCTTGAAAAGGAGTATTCCAACACCTGCCACAAGATGGTTGACTCTGGAGGATAGGCTGCCATGAAATCAGCCAGGAGGACAGACACCATACGGTTCCACTTACAGGAAGTCCTCAAAGTATCAGACTCATAGAGACAGGAAGCAGAAATGTCAGAGCAAAGCTGAAGGGGGTGGGGTGGAATGTGTGCTTAGTTGAGGACAGAGTTTCCATTTGGAACAATGACCTGATTCTGGAATAAAGGTTCTTACCGTGTAGTCCAGGCTAGCCTTGAATTTTCATGTTAGCCCAAACTGTCATCAAACTCTAAGTAGACTCTAATCCTATAATTCTAGCCCTAGGGAGGTGGAGGAAGCAGATCCCAGGCAGGGCACATATGAACTTTGACCCCCACAGGCAACAGTGTAACCCAGGCTTCTCGCTCACAGTGTGAGCATCAACCCGTGCAGCCTCCCCATGCCTTTCTTCCCCTGCTGTCTCTCCCTGCCCACCCTGCCACTACCAGGAAGCTGCTACCACGGCCAGAGACGGAAGAGGAATTCCTGCGTGTGTGCAGACTCAAGGAGAAGGAGCTGGAGGCGCTGCCCTGCCTCTACGCCACGGTGGAAGCTGAAATGTGGAGCAGTGTGGAGGAGCTGCTGCGTGTCCTCAAAGACAAGATTGTAGAGGAACAGCGCAAGACCATCTGGGTGGACGAGGACCAGCTGTGAGCATGTCTGAGTCTGACCGGCTGGACACAGACACACGGGGGTCCTGAGCCTCTGGCAACGAAGTCACCTGGTGGAAGGTCAGGCTCTGCTGGTGTGAAGAGAGATGAGCAATCACAGACCTGGGGCCCAAGGCCAGCAGTCTCTCCGAGGCCAGAGCAGCGGTTGAATGTAAATGCATGGGACATGGGACAGTCTCTCCAACAGCCAGAGTGGCTGCTAGCCCTAAAGGAAGCACAAAGCGCGCATCTCAGGCAGGCTGGGTCTAGGGAGACAGGACTCCTCCTATGCCGTTCTTTTTCTTGCATTAAAATCTCTCCAGTTCTCTGCCACTGATCTAGTCCTTTGAGGAGGTTTGTATCCCACAGTCCCACTAGCTGGGGTTCCTTCAAGCAACTCAGTCAAAGTGGGAATGGGCTGAGGTTTCCACCATGAATGTATGCTCTGAAAGGAGGTGAGGTAAGACCCTTTCTACCCAACCAGATGCTAACCGTATAGTTTCTCAGCTAGGGGTGGGACTTCGGGAGCCATATCTACCCCTGCAAGCCCTGCTAGAGTGTTTACTAGTTTGATCCTGTAGGGAAAACCACAGCAGCTGTGGGTCTGTGAGCACAACGCCCTGCCTGTCTGGAGAACAGCACTTCATGTCTCCCCCCACCATCCTCAGACTTTTGCAATCTTTCCGTACACACTCGTGGGGTGGGAGGGTTAAGACAGATGTTCCATCTGCAGCTGAGCCCTCTCAGCCACTTATCCTGAGCATCCTGACCAGTTACCAGCCTCTGCAGTAAGCTCTGTCCCAAGGCACACAGGAGCCTCTCCAACCCATGTTGAAAGCGTCACACCTCTGTGGGTATGTTATGGCAAATGTCACAGGTTGAATCTTCATGGCTTTGTCATGTTATCAAGGCAATAATTGTCCCATCTTTGTTCTCATTTAAAAGAGAAAAAAAAAAAAAACAGCATAGTGAAGCCTGTAGCAGCTTCCGCCATTTTAAAAAGATAGCAAAAGTGCTAGCTAGACAGCTGGGAGCGGATGGTCAGGGGACCCAGAGACCACTGCTTCTGTCCTTTCTGCCTCATGACTCAGCTCTAGTCTGCCAAGGAGCCAGACCACTTTCAAATCAACACTCCTGGCAGAGCCAACAAGCATGGAGCCTTCTTTTTCCAGAACAGCCCACGGAAACAAGTTAACTGCTCTGGGCCTGCCAAGGTCCAGCTGCAGCCATTTAAGTTGCGATAAAGCGCCTGGTGAGGAGCCGAGGGGCTGCAGGGCCAATGCTCCCACCTCGATAAAGCCTGAAGTGACGGTAAATTTCCTTCAAGCAGAGGCCGTCTCACTTCCACTTAGAAGTCTTGCCAAGGGGACAGACGTGACCGGAAAGGAGCCTCGGATAAAAAGTCTACTGATTTATTTCTATTTATTTATTTAAGTTCAGAAACCTCAGGCTGGCTGGCCTGAAAAGCCAAATGCACTTGCACAGAGTTGCAGGGAGGGGTGCAGAGTGGAGACCTGGGAAGGAATGCGTGTCTAGATGACCCTCCCTCCGGGAATGGCCAAGCTCCAAGCATGCAAGACTGAGAGGCAGGTCCAGAGTGACAAGGGTGGAGATGGCAGGGAGAGATGGAAGGACGCCCCCTCTAACACCCCACACTCTCTACACTGACCTCAAGTGAACCCCGCCTCAAGCCCCCAGGCTCCTGGCTCTCATCTTCCCTCACTTAGGGCCACTACAGGCTTGCCAACCCTCCCCACACCGGGCTCCCACAGGCTCCCCAGGGCCTCTATAGAAGGAATGCTCACATGTGGGTAGAACCCAAAAGCTGCACAGGAAAGGGGGTGTGAGGAGGCCGGAGAAGGGTGTTTTCTGTAGTATTTGGACATGAAAGTCATGAGTGAAGACAGGGGTGCTGGTGCCCCGCCCCACCCTACTCCGGGGCTTCTTTGAAGCCACTGGGTGCCTGGTTCAAAATCGTATTGAAAGTTTCCACACTGGCTGGGTGGCTGGAAGTGACCCCCCTGTGGGAATTTGTTTTTCTAACACTGTGTCAAATTCAGGTTCCATTCTGAGCTTCTCCCCTCATGTCTGATGGGCAGTGATGGGAGAAGGAGGTGGGGGACCAGACTGGAAAAATTGCACTCACCTGTAAGTTTATATCTGAAGGAGGAGGAAGGGGAGGAGGGAGAGGAGGAGGGAAGAGCCAGAAAGGAAGAATGACAAAATGGAGCTGCACAGTACTTGCTGGCCAGTAAGCCACAAGAATCCCTGGATGCTGCCATCCCTGGTTTGTTTATGCGAGTGCTGGGGATTGAACTCAGGTCCCCAAGCTTGTTCTGTAAGTACTTTACCAACTGAGCCATCAACTAACCCAATTGTGAGTAATGAAACTCTGAGAATTGTAGCCATGAAAGCCTGTCAAAGTGTCACTTTAAAAATGTATATATTTATTTTAACACTTAGAGAGAGATAGAGAGAGAGGGGAGGGAGGGGGAGAAAGGGGGGGAGAGAGAGAGAGAGAGAGAGAGAGAGAGAGAGAGAGAGAGAGAGAGAGAGAGAGAGTCACAGCACACGTTGGGAAACCAGAGGACAGATTACAAAAGTCTCTCTTCTCTCTTTCCACTATGTGGTTCTCGGGGACCAAACTCATGTTGTCAGGCTTTGCCTGCTGGACCATCTCGCTGACATTTTATCCTCGGAGCATCACTGCTGACCCTTGCCTGTGGCTTGTCTACTCCATCAGGATGGCTCTGCTATCCCCACTCCAGGGGACACTCCTCCTGAATCTCTGTCCCTCCTCCCTGCAAACACAATAGAGCCCAGAGCCTGTAGGAAGAAGTATCAAGTGGTCATATCCTACAAGGCCACGGTGCAGGGTCAGTGCATGTAGCTCAGACCAATGTGCTTCCCCCACTCAGAGAAGAAGGCCAACATCCTGTGTTTGCAAACATTCCAAGCAACACTTTAAAAGCTGCAGACTTAATGCCGGCAAAAGCTAGAGAGTCCAGCGTCCCAGATCCGTTCTGCTATCTTACAACAGTAGCCCTGACCCTGGGCATGTTTAGCAACCTAAAAGGTTAGCACTGCAGATCTCACAACCAAAACTAGAGCCCAAGGAGTTGAGGATATGGCTCAGTTGGGGGAGTTATTTGCCCGAAATCCCAGCACTCAGTGGGGTGGAGGCAGGAAGGTCAGATGTTTAAGGGTGCATCCTGGGCTATCTGAGACCCGATCTAGTTAGTAAGTGAGTTAAGTAAAGATCGAAAACAGACCTTGAAGAATTGGGGTGTGTGGCTCAGTGGATAGAGGGCTTTACATACATGAGTTCCTGAGTTTGATCACACACACACACACACACACACCACAAACTTGGAGCCTTGTATACCTGGCCCAGAACTCACCTCTGAGAGAGTTTATGTCATTCTGTCCTTAGAGACGCTGACTTCTAAAAATGAGCAAACGCACCGGCCATGCATTAGCCATGGGTGGAGAGGAAGAGTGTTGTGGTGTGAACAGCTGAGCCTGGGCCTGCCTCTCTCATGCCAGATCCCTTGGCTGTAGTTGTCCCTTCCAGGATTGAGGAGGATGTCCAAAGGGAGAAAACACCAGCTCTCCTGAAGCCAAAGTCAGTGCCAACAATGTACCCGGCCCAACAGAGAGATAGTAGAGCCACCTTACCTACCTGGCACTGCCGTTTTCAGAACTTGGTTCAGCTGCATTTGGAGCTGAGGTCAATAAGCTACATCACTCAAGGGTGGTTTGGGAAATCCACCCTGGGAAGCTCCTGCTGCTGCAGACAGAAAGCAGAACCCTAAACTAGGGAGGAAGCATACCCAGTGCCCACAGACCTGGAGATAGGAGCCTCAGGTGGTAGGAAACCCTCAGCTGATCTAGGAAACACTTATTCGATTCCTATGTCTGTCAATCCTTCATGCTTGACCAAAATTCCCATCCGTGTGGCACTTTCCAAGGGCTCTCTTTTCTTTTGCTGTCTTTTTGATGCAGGGAAGAGAGAGAGAGAGAGAGAGAGAGAGAGAGAGAGAGAGAGAGAGAGAGAGAGAGAGAGAGAGATCAAAATCAAACTAGGAAGACTTCTAGCACCCTCTAGTGGTAGGAATGGCATCACTGTGCCCTCTGTGTACCTAGGTGTGTGTACAAGAGCTTATTTAAAAGTATATGTACATATGAGCTGTTAAGGTGCACGTGTTTCTGTGCATATTACAGCAGATACATGTGTGTGAACATTTGAGCATATGGACATGTGGTGTTTGTGGGTGTATACGCATATGTGTGTTCCAGTGTGTATGTGGCTGTGGACACTCTTCCACGCTTCCTGCCATGGCCATAATGGACTACACCTCTGAGCTGTGAGCCAGCCCCAGTGAAATGTTTCCCTTTAGAAGAGTTGCTGTGGTCATGGTCTCTCTTCACATCAATAGAAGTAAGACACCTACCATACTCAATTCCAACTCAGGGTGCTGTGTACAGAGGAGAAACTACGGAGGCCCAGAGTGGTCTCACAAGATGAATTCTAGAGTCCCTGGCTGCTCCTGACTAATTACACCACTTACATAGTTCCAGTGTGCCTCTAGGTTTTCAGCTGTAAAATGGGCTCAACATTATGGAACTGGATCACAGCACTGCACATGTAACTATAGTGTACACATCACAGCACGTGTGTATCTTCATTACGTGGAAAAATTAGCCTGTCAAATGTGACTTTCTCTATCAGCCAGGAAGGAGAAGGCACAGAGGTGTGACACATGGTGAGAGGCACTCCTATAACATTTATCACAATCTACTTCTAAACCTCGAGGGAAAGGGCTGGGCTTCGTGCCTGATAAATAAGGCATTTGCCACAGAAGGATGAGGACTAGAGTTTTGATCCGCAGAACCCACACGAAGGCCAACGGGCATAATACAATCCCAGCTGTTGGGAGGTGGAGACAGGAAAAGCACCTGAGCAAGATGGCTAGCAACTATTCCATCAGCAAGCTCTGGGTTTGACTGAGAGGCCCTGCCTCAGTAAATAAAGGGAGGGTGGTCACAGAGATGCTCTTAATGTCAACCTCAGACCTCTACATGCATACACATGTCCATGTGCACCCACACCCACCCACACACATGCAAACATATACAGGCTACAAACACATACATACTTACCACTCTTATATACATAATACGTACCAAAGAAGAACCTGCATAGAGAGTATTAGAATTCTGTAGAGCTGGAAGCCATGAACAACACAGGTTCAATCTACACCTCTGCAGGTTTTGGCGTGCTTGAACTGATTCATGCAGAGACAGTACAGCCAGGTAGGGTGGTACACACCCACTATCTGAGGATTTTGTGGGTGAGGTAAGAGTATCAGGAGTTCCTGGGCATGCTTTAAAATAATAGATAGATAGATAGATAGATGGGTGGATGGGTGGGTGGGTGGGTGGGTGGATGGATGGATGGATGGATGGATAGACAGACAGACAGACAAATTGATGTGACATTAGCCTACAAAGGAGACTCCGACTCCTTCAAGGCTGCCAGGAGAGTGGATGTCGGATGTTCATTTCTTCTGTCCCTGCACCTGCTGTGTGATGCCCCCATCTGTCCTGACCCACTGTCTTCATCAAGCCCTAGGGAATCTCTGCCTCTTTCCAATATTCAGTGTTTAACTCACTTGAGGGGCTCTGCTCAGACCAGAGATGTGAACTCTAACCGCAGCCTACAACCTCGAGGCCATCAAAGGCAGGGTCCAGGGAGCCCCTAACATGCAATGCGTGAGGTGGTTTAGGAGGTAAGTTAGCACATGCTAAGGATGACGTGTGTGATATATGAGGATGATCTTGATTTTCTGTTATCATCTATCATTAGCAAGCAGTGCAGGTTTCCCATAAGTTCATAAATTATGGTGATGTATACCCCTCTCTCTACCCACCCTCCCCCCATTCTGTTTGAAAAAAAAAAAAAAAAAAAAAAAAAACAGGTTCTCTATGAAATCCAGGCAGCCTGGATCTTCCTGCTTCCACCTTCTGAGTGGCAGGATTTCGGGTGTGAGCCACCACAATTGATTTACAAAGTTTCATCTTATGATCCAATTACTGGAATTAATGATGAAAGTGAGGGGACAACGGGCAGACAGTTCCTTCCGTAGGTACTTAATGCACAAGCATGGGGACCTGCGCCCCCTACAACTCATGGAAAAAGTCAAGAAAGGTGGCTCGTCTATAACTCCGATGCCAGAGCCTCTGACGCCCTCTTCTGGCGTCTGTGAGCACTGCACCCAAGTAGTTCACAGACATCTATCTACACATATAAAAATTAAAATAAGTAAATCTTTTGGGAGAAGATAGCTCAGTATTTATAAAGGTGCCCTTGACACACAAGTCTGCTGATCTGAATTCGAGCCCCAGATCCCATGAAAAGGAGCATGGAGAGAAATGATTTCACAAAGTTTTCCTCTAATCTCCGTATGCATACTGTGCCATAGGTGCCCATAGGCTCACACAAAATAAACACATATAAAGACATGTGTGTATACATATGTATATACATATAAACATGTACATATATACATATACACAAATAAACATACACACGTATATATTTATATACATATACATATGTACATAATTACAGCTCCTGAGGGGTAGTACTAGAAGTAAGGTTCTGGTCTCCACACAAAAACACATACCCACAAACATGTAGTGGTACATCCCAAAAGAAATGATTACACTCAAAGACGAATCATGGTAGGGACGGCATATGGTGCTGAAGGAAGCGATTTTCCCCAGTCAGGCGTCTGACCCTGAAACGTACATGTGCTGCCCCTGGGACATATTCCAGTGCTAACTGGGCCACCTGGAACATTTTTTCCCATACACCAAGGGACCATGTGCATACTAAATATTGTGCAGGTGGAACTAGAAGATAAGCAGATATGGATAATAGGACCTCCAACCTCTCCCCTCCTCTGAAATCTCAGAGGCAACATTCCTCCCTCCCTTTCTCACATCCCCTTCACTCCAAAGTACCCACAGATCTCCCCCACCAGGGTCCTCCACTAGCTCCACCTCACATTAATTAGCTGTGTAACATCAGACAAATGCCTCCTTCTACCTGGGTCTACCAGCCAAATCAAAAGGTGACCTGGAGTGTGACTCAGTGGTAGGGCCCCTGCCTAGAATCCCCCAGTGAGGGGTTGGGGTGTGGCTCAGTGGTAGGGCCCCTGCCTAGAATCCCCCAGTGAGGGGCTGGGGTGTGGCTCAGTAGTAGAGCCCCTGCCTAGAATCTCTCAGGATACTAGTATTTTCTGAAGATGTTTTCAGCACAGTCTGGGACTGTTTGTTCAGTTTTCTTTTCCACACGCAGGCCCTATGTCTAACCAATGGTAACAACTGACAGATGCCAACAGCAGAAAATCCCACCTTGAACCTATGAATTTACCTCTGTTTATCAGCCATGGCTTAGCCCGATGGTTTTCAACCTTCCTAATGCTGTGACCCTTTAATACAGCTCCTCGTGTTGTGCTGACCCCAACCATAAAGTATTCCATTGCTACTTCATAACTGTACTGTTGCTACTGTTACGAATCATAATGTAAACATCTGTGTTTTCCAATGGTCTAAGCTGACCCCTACAGGAGTTGCAGCCCACAGTTTGAGAACCACTGGCCAAGCCAGATCAACTGCCACCTGAAGGCGGTGGTGCGGCCCCCACACTGCACTCTGGGTAGAAGGAGCCCAGATACACCAGAGCCATAGCTGGGAACTCATGCCACAGGACGCAGGTGGTCAAGGGAAGGGACTCGGGCTTCAAATCAAAGGCTAGCTTTTCTCTTAGAGCTTGAAGCCACTTGTGGAGAGTAGCCTAAGATGGGCCTCTGGGGATTCCCACGGTTCTACCAGCAGGAGTCAGCAAAGCACAGGTCCTAGTCACCTTCCCTGCAGGTCACGGTAGGACCAGAGTCGTTTACCCTCCTTCCTGCTTCACTTCAGATTCCTTTCTGCCCCATGCCCCAACCAGGATCCCTGCTCCCAAGAGGCCCGTGTACCCCTCAGCCCCCTTCACCAGGCTCTAGAGAAACCTCGTCTCCTGGGGATGGTGGTGCACGTCTTTATCTCCGAACTGAGGAGACAGAGAAGGGTGGATCTGAGTTCAAGGCCAGCCTGGTCTATAGAGGGAGTTCTAGGCCAACCAGGGGCTACATAGTGAAACCCTGTCCAAAGAAAAGAAGCCCCCCTTGGCAGTGGAGTGGGTTCTGTGGGCACTGCGTAGTGAGGGCCTCGCGGAATAGAAAACCACCACAAAAAAGTGGGCTCTGTCAACTTTTTTGTCTCCCTGGAATCGGGGCTTGACCATTCAGTCTTTAAGAGGTCCTAAGATATGCATACGTCTTCTCTAACACATCATAGAGGAAACTGAGGCCCAGAGATTACATGGGACTTCCCCCAGCCCAAACCAGCAGCTGGGCTTCAGAACTGAATGAATCACTGGACCCAGGGAGGCTGACACCCAGTGATTACTACTGCACATGCCAAGATGGGGTGGAGCTGTGCAGACACCCATGGGAAACCATGCCCAACACGCAGCATGCCCTGGGATGGCCTATTCTAAATAACCCCGGGAACAGCAAGGGTTTGCTGTGATGTGATGTACTTGGGTTTGGTTATAACATGTCCCACTAGATAGCTCAGGCTGGCCTAGAACTGGCTATATAGCCCTGGCTAGCCTTGAACCAGCTGAAACTTGTTCAATTGAGTGCTGGGATTCCAAATGTATACTCCTACCCCTGGCCACACAGGGGCTCCAGTGTGCCATCTTTGGAGACACGTGGGAAAGATGAAAGAGTTGGGGGACTCCAGTGAGCCCCCAAAACCATTTCTATTTCCTTGTTGCACCGGTGCCTGCAAAACAGTTTCTACAAAGAGAAGGATGTGGACCCCTCAGCTGAGCTTCTGCAGTTCTTCAGCTGGGGGAGACAGGAATGAGCTGACGACAGTACCTGACCAGAGCCTGTGGGACCTTGAAATCTGGGGGTGAAGCTAGGCATGGTAGTGTACACCTGCTATCCCAGGCAGCTGGGGCATAAGAACTGCAAGGTTGAGGTTGTCAGCCTGTGCTACATAGCAAATGCTAGACCACCCAAGACTATGTACTTAGACCATCTCAAACCTACCAAAGAAGGGGTGGAGAACTGGCTCAGCTGGTGGAATATTTGTAATAAAAGCATAAGGAAGGACCTGAGTTTGGATCCCCATCATCTCATGGGAAGCTGGGTGTGGCAGCTTATGCCTGTTATCCTAGCGATGGGAAGGCATGGCTCCTGCAGAACTCAGTGCTCAGCCAGCCTAGCCAAAACTGAGCTCCCAGGGAGACACTGCCCACCCCCAATTAGAGATGACTTGAACATATGGCTTAGTGAAAAAGTGCTTGCCAAACAAGCATAAGGACCTGAGTTCGAATCCCAAGAATTCATATTAAAAACTGCACATTAGTGTAGCTATCTACAATCCCAGGGCTCCCGAGATGAGACAGGCAAGTCCTCACGGAAAAGTGGAGTAGAGATAGGGCAGTGGAAATAGAAGAATCCAGAGACTTATGGGCCAATTAGTTTGGCATACACAGTAGCAAGGCCCTTCTCAAACCAATAGGAAGGCAAGAACCTACACTCCAGGATGTCCTCTGACCACTACATACTCACTGTGTTATATACATACCACACGCACACACATATAATACATACATACATATGCATACACACACCACACACTTAGAAATTTAAAACAATCAGCTAAAGATCAATTAAGGCAGTTATGAAACTTTGACCTCCGGCTTCCACATGCATGTGTATATACATAAACACACAAACACATACAGCACACAACCTCCAAAGGAATTTTAGGGTGCTGGTGACCCCAGGAAGACCACTCCTCTCTCTTGTAGGACCTGACTACAAGCCCTCTTGTCAGAAGAGCACCCCTCCAGGAGAAGAAGCCCACCTTTCCTAGGGCCGGCCCTGGCCCCCCACTGTGGGCTAGGATATAAATTAAAATTCAATTTCATTAGAGCCAGTAAGCAATCAATCCCTGGCTGGGCTAACAATGCGGGGCAGGGGGCCTCACTGCCTCCCCCGCTCTTGTTCCCAATCTGCTAGAGCTGCACTTTCCAACCAAATTTATGGTCCTGGCAGCGTCTGGGGCCTGAGTTACAGCTGCAGGTTTGATCGGGGACTGCATTATTCCGCATCTAATCCTTCCTCCTGACAGCCAGGGAAAGGCCTACTGTTGTCCCAAGCTAAGCATTGTCCTCTGGCCAGCCTGGTTCTGGTGGAGGCCAAGAGGTCACATGCCTGGGCCCCAAGCCATACACACTCACACAGGACAGCTGTGGTCACAAAGCTCAGCCACATCTGTGCTGACATCTGCCTGGCAGTGCTGGCTACATTGAGATCTAAAAGGGAAAGAGAAATAGAATCCCATATCACAGAGCCATAAACTAAGGCATGGAGAGGTCACTTGAAGGTTCAGCAAGTGGACTCCAAGCCTGGGCATCACAGAAATACTTACCAAAAATGCAGAGACCGTGTCCTCAGGTCCCATTACAGCACTGCCAACAATAGCCCCAAACCAAATAACTGCCCAGATATCACAGAGCAAGGGAATACAGGAATCTCTGGTTTTCTGACACTCCCCCAGCCGTGTGTGTGCGTGTGTGCACGTGTGCACGTGTATATGTGTGTGTGTGCATGTGTGTGTTTACGTGTGTGTGTGTGTGTGTGTGTATGTACATAGGTGTACATACAGGCTAAAGGAGGACATTGGTATATTGCTTGATTACACTCTGCCTTTATTCCCTTGAGAAAGAGTCTCTGTCGCTCAACATAGCCCAG
Organism: Micromys minutus; assembly: GCF_963924665.1. NCBI lineage: Eukaryota > Metazoa > Chordata > Mammalia > Rodentia > Muridae > Micromys > Micromys minutus. Next base: position 350,440 of record NC_137964.1, on the reverse strand, counting down.
AATTTATATTATCCCCACTTCCTCAGCCCTACAAATGCTGAAATTATAGAGGGGAGCCATCACAGCCAGAAAAGAAAAGCTTGCTTCCTATTTATTTTCCAACTTTGTTTATTCGTTTACTCATTTTTATGTACACTGTATTTTGCCTGCACGATGAGAGAGTGTTAAAACCCCTGGAGCTGGAATTACAGACAGTTGTGAGTTACCATGTGGGTACTGGGAATTGAACCCTGGTCCTCTGAAGAGCAGTCAGTTTTCTTAACTACTGAGCCATTTCTCCAGTCCCCTCTTTTTATTTTTTTATGGCAAAGATCCTGATTGAACCCAAGGCCTCACACATGCTAAGAAAATGCTCTACCACTGAGCCACACCCCAGCCCCTCACTGGGGGATTCTAGGCAGGGGCTCTACCACTGAGCCACACCCCAGCCCCTCACTGGGGATTCTAGGCAGGGGCTCTACCACTGAGCCACACCCCAGCCCCTCACTGGGGGATTCTAGGCAGGGGCTCTACCACTGAGCCACACCCCTCACATTTTACCATTAGCCCAAAGATTTGCTTTAAGATGCAATGTTCTCCCTTCGGGACATCTGGCTACATGTAAAAATTTCTACCTCCCCATCAGAGAGATCAGAGGCTGATTACTGGTCCAGAGAACAGGCAGTCTATGATCCTGCATCTATGCACAGAGAATGACCTCTAGGGACCCTGAGTGACTTTCATTAGAACTGGGCCGCTGTCCAGACTCTGACTTCTCACCTCTTTGTCTGGCCTTGGGGAGAAGCAGCCTGTAAAGATTAGACGTTGGTAATAGAAAGGCAGATGTAAAGCCAGTGTTCAGGTAGCATCACGTCACCACCTACCCCTGCCACCCCAAGCCTCTTACAGAGGAGGAGCAGACGGGGCCACCTGAGCCAGTTCAGGTCTGGCTATCTGGCATGGACCCCCAGATAAACCCACAGTGTCCATGAAATGTGGCTGAGTGTGGACTATCATTGAGAGAGTGTCTTGGATCCCAGCAGAAGATCGGACCTCACCCCCAGCATAGTTGAGACCCAGCAAAGGCAGCTTCCTCCTTGCTTTGTGGGTTCTCCTTGGGGGTGTCTCTGGGAAGGGCTACAGGCTACAGGTGGGAAAGAAAGAGGGCAGGGGACTCCAGCAAGACAGCCATGAAAAGTTGTCCTCCATGCTGGCTAAAGACCTTCCCGTGTGGCTGCTTTAAGGTGACCCATGCTCTTGGCCATAATTCCTTACTATTGCGCTGTCAGTCTAATTAACTGTTTCCAGAGTAAACTTTGGTGATACTGTACCTCTGTGTGTTGCTGGGACCTTAGGAGAGAGAAAGGATGTTTATGCCTCTCCTGGGGAAGGAATTTTAGCAGCAGAGATGCAAGCATAGCAAAGTGAGACGGGCCAGCCTGGGCTGCCGTCCAACCAGTCTGTCACCTCTTCATCATAGCAGTGATTCTCCAGGCCAGTCCGCTGTCACCTCCCATGGACCACAGCAAAGGTCTCCTCCTGTCTCTGAGGGCTCTCTTCATTGCGCTACCTCCCCTATAACAAGAAGATTGGTGTGTGTGTGTGTGTGTGTGTGTGTGTGTGTGTGTGACTGTCTGTGTGTGTGTATGTGTGTGAGATATTTGTGGAGGTTACCACTATGTGAGTCCTGGGAATCAAACCCAGATCATCAGGCTTGACAGCAAACATCTTTGCTCAGAAACATCTAGCCAGTCCCCACCCCACCCCTCTACCCATCGCTCTATCCCCAAACCCCCATCCCCCAGTGTCTTTTAAACTTCTATTTGGAAATGGGTTCTAAGTTGTGTGTACTGTCCCTGGATGTCCATCTTCCTGCCTCAGCCTCGAAGTAGCTGAGATGGCAGGCCTGTGCCACCATGCTCACTTAACATCACTGACTGGATGCTGATGATCCAGCTGTGTTTGTAAGAATGCTGGCGTGGTCAGCTATGAAAAGGAAGTGAAGAGGCATTCCAGGGCAGAGCCTTCTGTAAACAACACTGAGGTAGAAAGGAGACTGAGGTGAGGGACAAAGAGCCAGCAGAAAGCCTGCCTGGTTGGGAAGCAGAAAGAGATGCGTGGGAGATTCAAGGCAACCCCCTCCTTGGTGCAATACAAAGATGTAACTGAGCAAGACCCATAGTTCCTTCCCTGCACTGTGATAATCCCAGACACCAGGTTCCCAGCCTGAAAATTCATCCTGAAGCAAGGCCTGACTCAGCTCCATGGGCAGAAGCAGGCAGCCTCCACCTTTCCAGCCAGGGCATGCCTGAGGGTCATCCTTCCGGGCCACGCATGCCGCTGATGGGAAGAGTAAGGAATCCCATTCATCCTCTGCATGCTCACCCAGGCTCTTTGTAAGTTGAAATGTATTTTTTTCCTTTTCCTAATTAACTCCCTGCCACCCTGCTTGCAGTAAAGGCTGATTTATTTCCGCCTTTTTGCATTCAGGCAAGGGGCTATTTAATCTCCACTGTGTAGACTCCAGCAGTGTCTCAATGAAATGCAGATCCCTCACCCGGGACTGTCTTACTGGTGCTCCTCCATCTTCCTGCTATCCATAGATCTGCTGTCCAGGCTGTGGCTGTAAATCATGCAGACTCTCCTTTATCACAATGCCCTTCGACCTTTGGCCACACCTGTCAGCAGGTTTGGGACTCTATTTGCTGAGCCAACATCAGTAGCTCACTCATGCAGGCAAACCCAGCCTTGGACAGATCCTGGCCATTTAGTCAACAGGGAAACTGGAATTTTAAACTGTCTACCTCCATGGCCCCGTGTAGTGGAATTTCTGCCAGTACCCCCTCAGCCAAACCCACGTGCAGGTAATCCTCGTGTGTTTCTGGGGAATATCCACTAGCCGGGAGCACACTTACCCATCCACCAGGCAGCCCAGGTACCAAGGAAAGCTGGAAACTTTGGAGATGATAAATGATGGAGATAGTGGAGATACTGTGGTTTGGACAAGAAATCCCAAACTTCCATGGCTAGGCCACCAGTCCACATTGCTATTGAAGAGTGATGGAACTTTTTGAAGGTAAGGTTTATCGAAGGATGTTTTATCATTGAGCAAATGACCTCAATATCCTCAATGCTAGAAGGATCCTAGCAACCTGTCCTTTCTTCTTCTCTCTCTGCTTTATGATCACTATTAGGTGAGTAACTTGTTCTGCCCTGCAGTTCCACCCCAATATGCTATTACATACCCATCTTTGTGATCACTATTGGGTGATTAACTTGCTCTGCCCTGCAGTTCCACCCCAATATGCTATTACATACCCATCTTTGTGATCACTATTGGGTGAGTAACTTGCTCTGCCCTGCAGTTCCACCCCAATATGCTATTACATACCCATCATAACAGGACCTCAGTGATCATAAAACAAAGCATACAAGATCCAAACCTTTTCTCCTTTTTTAGGTTGATTGGCTCAAGTATTTGTGTCAGAAAAATTACACATACAAAGACAAGGGGATCAAAAAGCCTAATTGATAGCATTCACCAATTTCTCTCTGGTGTAAATATCCCACCATCGCAAATTTTTGACCAGCAACATGATGCCATTGAATTCAAAGCTGAGAAGAGACATCATTTAAACATCTTGCCAGCTAATCTGAGATGACTCCAGTATATCACCATACCACAGTGGGAGGGAATCAAAGCCCCTCCTAGGTAGGACAAATACTAACAAGTTAAGTCCTCAACTGCCAATAACTATAACCCTTTGTGTTGTCAGTTACACTGTCTTTCAAAGAGAGAAATATGAGTCCTATTTACTAGTACCTGTGATCAAAATAGTCATAGCTCATCATAGGTAAAATGACAGGTGAACCTTCATAACCTTGCAAGAACAAAACCAGCTTTAAAAAAGTCATTTGTATTTGTATCAGACACTTAAAGACAGCATAAGAAAGTTAGGGAGTGTAAATGGGAAAAAAGGGACATTTGGCCTAAGTATCAAAGGGTAAGCAGGAGGTATTTGGGCTGGGTATCAAAGGGTGACCAGGAGACACTTGAGCTGGGTATCAAAGGATTAATAGAAGCTTGGTAGGCAGAAGAGAAAGGGAACATAAAGACATATTCAAGGACAATAGGAACAAGACCTGAACATGGGTAATTTTGGGACCAATTTTAGAAGTTTGGTTTGAGTATGAAGTATCCTTTCTCCACAGACTTCATAAAACACTATGAAGCTAATTAGAGATGTGGGGAACTTTAGAAAGTAGAGCCTAACAAGGAGAAGTATATCTCACGTTGGAAGGCTTGATGGTTATAGCCTAGCCCCAGTTCCAGCCCAGGTTTCCTGCTTCCTGGTACACCAAAATCTGAGGAACCCCAGTCAATGCTCCTACTACCATCAACTCCACCACACTTCCCCTACCACAATAAACTAAACCCACTCAAACCATGAGTCAAACTCACCCTAAGCTGATTTGTTAGGTATTTGACACAGTAGGGAGAAAAGTAAGTACCAGGTATATTTTAGAGAATTCATGCAGGTAAGATCACATTAATTATAGTGCATTGTTACCATGGCACCCAGCACTGCCTCTCAATGGCTAGAACAGCCTCCTCTGGCCACAACAGATGGCTGTATTTCTTTTCCAGAAGAATGAGCCCTAATTCATGATGATGGTTGCCTGGGTGGTTTTTGACATACTCTAAATTAAGTCCTCAGATTTCTTCTGTACTAAAAGCTTTGCCACATGCTTTGCAGACTAAAGGCCTCATGAGCTATGTCTCTGTATTATTAAGGGTTCTTTATTAATATAATTATTTTAACTTTATTTATATGTATGTGTCTGTGTTTATGTGAGTATGTGTCATGTGGGTACAGGTGTCCTAGGAGGCTAGATGAGTGTGTCAATTCCCCTGAAGTGGGCATTACAGATGGTAATAAGTCATTCAAAATGGGTGCCAAGTACTGAACTTGGGTTCTCTGGAGAGCAGAAAAAAACCTCTTAACTGCTGGGCCATCTCTCTAACCATTGCTCAGGGTTCCCTTGTGGACCAGAACCAAAAGAATGAATATATGTTACAGGAGAATTTTTTAAATTGGCTTTCATGATAGGTAGTCCAACAGTGGTTGTCTGTATGCTGCAAAGTTTGGGAACTTGGTAGCTCTTCAAAGCACACAACTGAGTGCTTCAGCATTCCCAACCTGGTGATGAAGGCTGACCTAATACTGGTAAGCTGTGAGTCTTCAGTCCATTTTGCAAGGCTAAGAAAGCTAGATTTTGGGGTCTGTAAAGGGTGGCTGTAGTAGCAACAGCAGAGTAGATATACTCAAAAGCTAAGAGGAAAGGCAGATGGGCAAAGCACTGCTTTCCCCTCTGACCCCCAGAAGGCGTGCCTCCTATCTGTTAATCTACCATGGTAACACCCTCAGAGGCTCACCCAACGAGAGTCTCTTAGTTGGTTCCCTCAAGCTGACGATCAAAATTAATCATGGCAGGCCCCACTGTGACACCAAAAACAAACCTTGACTGGAGTCTTACTCATGTAGAGTGAGAGGTCACACGTGGCTGATAATGCTGCTCAGGCTTGAGTGGGCAGGAGGACAGAGGGCAAGCTTGGAACATGTGTAGTCTCAGACTCTTCCTCCAGATGTTCTGAATATGAAGGTGCTGGTGATCCTGAGACTCTGCATTTCTTATATGTAAATATGGATGTGGTGAGGTGGGGGTTGTGTGTCATGAAGGTGTGTGGAGATCAAAGATAACATCGGGTGTCTTTTCTTAGGAGCTACCCACCTTGTTTTATTGAGATGGGGTCTCTCACTGTTCCTAGAACTGCCTTGTCTCTACCTCCTCAGTGCCGGGATTACAAGTGTTCCCCATGACACCTGCTTTTTACACGAGGTCTAGAAATCAAACTCAGTCCTCATGCCTGTGAGGCAAGTACTTTATTGACCAAGCTACCTCCCCAGGCCCAGAATCCAAGTCTCTGCTAGGCATTCAGGAGGTGCTGGCCGACTGATTAAGCTCTGACTACAAGCCTGTCCAGGAACATGAAGCCAGCCAGTCTAAGCACAAGGGTCAGAAGGCCAGCGAAAGCTTGGACAGCATTCTCAAAGCAGCCTGTGGTCCTCGGCCTGCCTGGCTGAGCCGGTGACAGGCTTTAAACATAAACAACACAGGACTGGAGAGATGGCTCAGTGGTTAAGAGCACTGACTGCTCTCCCAGGGGTCCTGAGTCAATTCCCAGTAACCACATGGTGGCTCACAACCACCTGTAATGGGATCTTATGCCCTCTTCTGGCCTGCAGGTATACACAAAGATAGAACACTCAGACATGAAAAACACATAAATTAATTGCAATATATACACACACACTCAGAAGCAATATAGTCTAGGGAAAAGCCACAGAGTACCCAGTTCCCGGCCTGGTAACGATGGATATGGTAATCGTGGGCATGTCCTCTCTCCTCGGGCTCCCACGCTCAGTTTCTCCAGCTGCACAGTTTAGTGAAACTAACTAGGGGGTCTAAATTCTGCCTGCCTCACACACCATCACAGAGCTTACACAGACCTCCCTCCTGGCCTTCCCAGACCTCAGAGTCCCACCTTCCAGTCCATGGTAAACACCATCTTGAGAGCTAAAGACCATTTTTTTACAGACGAGCAAGCTGAGACAGAGACTTGCAAGACATCACATCACAACCATTTGTGGCGTAAAATAAGGATAAGAAGTTAGTTTGTGTCCCTGCCTGGCCTACACTTGGCAAAGCCAGGCCTGGCCACTGAGCTCTGTGATGGGCAGGGAGACAGGGGTGGGGTCAGGATGACCCCAGAAAATAGGTGTTGCCTTTATATCCAAAGAGGGGGTGAGACATGGACAGAAGGGTTAGTTATAAAAACAAATAAAACATAGACAGACAGACAGGCTGACTGACTGACTGACAGACCAACAGATGATACATACATACATACATACATACATACATACATACATACATAACTCTGCTTTACTAAGGCAGGATATGAGAAACACCAGCCCAGGGGTTGAGTGACTGACAGAGTTCTGAATTCTCCCCGGCTGTTGGAATACATTCTAAAACTCAGTTAGATGGGCTCCAGACTGGATAGGACAACCTAGCCAGAGTAATTTCTGGAGGGGACTCCTGAGGCTTGAAGCCTGAACTCTAGCACCAGGAGCTGGGCTAGGGCCCTGAGAGAGGTGGGAGTGAGAGGGGTTTGCTGCCCAGGGCCACCTGAGCACTCCTGTCCAGCCTGCAATCTGGGAGGTTGCTGATGTTGAAAGGCCCTGCGCTGCTGGCCTTACAGGAGGCCCAGGCTCTCTCTCTCTCTCTCTCTCTCTCTCTCTCTCTCACACACACACACACACACACGCACACACACACACACACACACACACACACACACTCACACACACACACTCACACACACACTCACACACACACACATACACACACTCACACACACACTCACACACACACACACACACTCACGGGGGCGGGGGGGAGAGAGACACTGCAGCGTTCTCATCTACAGCTGTCTAGCCCAGTGCTCAAGCTCCTGCACACCTGTCAGGTTCTGGGGGAGCAAACCTAGGTAGGTGCTAATGAGAACAAACAGCAGGCTGCATGCAGAATTCAGAAACCATTTCTCCCAGTGCCCAGGACACACCAGCGCTTAGCAGTTTCTGAATGTGGCGTGAGCGACCTCTGGAGGTCACAAGTGGAATTACAGCCAGTGACTTCCCCCACTCCAACTGATTGTGAATCAACTAAACCAACCTTTTTATTGCCCAAAAATGTCCAGGCCTCAGGAAAGGGATGGGAGGCCTGGATTGGAAAGGACAAGGGGACAAGGCTAAAAGGCAAGTGAGTCACCATCTGGGAAAGGAAAACCATTTGCTATGTGTCCCACAGAGGCCAGCGTGGTAAACACATAGCATATTTGTCCTTGGGCCCTGAAACGTCTCACTGCCCAGCCAGCGTTGCCAGGAGCAGGCCCTCTGCCCAGGTCACTTGCATTCCCAGTATCAGTAGGATGGGCTGGCCTCGGCACCCAGCTCTGCCCAGAGACCCATTTTTCAGAATACTCCAGTGGTTTATGCAAATGCCCCAGTTCTCAACTCCTCTGAACAAGAGAACCTGGACTTTCGCCCCCTCTCAACATACTCGGTGTTGCCTCCAGGCACTGCTTCAAGTGGGTGTCATGTCCTTGATGTCACCAGTTGTCCCTATCTCTCGAGACGAGCTCAGAGTACAACCTGTCCTTAGCACTAGTAGGTAGCAGGGATCAGGGAGACCAGGGTACATTTGATTCCCTGTGACGTTACTATGTGTACGATGTGGCCTTAACCTCAAGGTGGTGATTCCTACTGGACAGAATTCTGCACTTCAGCAAATTCAAGATGAGCGCTGTTGACATAGCTTGGATCCCCAGGGAGATGACCCAAAGCGGAGGCCTCAGCCAAAACAGGGGGAAGTAAAACACAACTTTGCTGCTTCAAAGCTACAGACAAAGAGCCTCGAGCTCATTGGCATGGGGGGAATTTCCTAAACAGAACTCCAGTAACTCAAGCTCTAAGATCAAGAATTGATAAATGACAAAGGACACTATCAGTAAGACAAATTGGCAACCTACGGATTGGGAAAAAACCTTCACTAACCCTAAACTCAACAAAGGGCTAATATTCAAAATATATAAAGAACTCAAGAAGCTAACCTCCAAAAACCAAACAACCCAATTAAAAAAAAAAAAAAAATAGGGTATAGAGCTAAACAGGGAATTCACAACAGAGGAATCTCAAATGGCTGTGAAGCACATACAGAAATGTTCAAAGTCCTTAGTCATCAGGGAAATGCAAATCAAAACTGAGACTCCACCTTACACCAATCAGAATGGCTAAGGTCAGACACTCAGGTGACAGCACATGCTGGCGAGGATGTAGAAAAAGAGGAACACTCCTCCATTGCTGGTGGGATTGCAAAATGTACAACCACTCTGATAATCAATCTGCGGTTTCCTCAGAAAAATTGGGAATTTTCTGAAGACCCAGCTATACAACTCTTGGGCATATACCCAAAAAGATACCCTACCACAGCATAGGGGCACATGTCCGCTATGTTCATAGCAGCTTTATCTGTGATAGCCAGAAGATGAAAACGACCCAGATGCCCCACAATGGAGAAATATATACAGAAAGTGTGGTTCATCTACACAATGGGATACTATTCAGCTATTAAGAACAAGGACATCACGAGTTTTCCAAGCAAATGGATGGAGCTAGAAAATATCCTGAGTGAGGTAACTCAGACCCAACAGGGCATGCATGGTACACCCACTAATAAGTGGATATTAGCCAAAAAAGTACAGAATTCCCAGGATATAATCCACAGAACTCAAGAAGGCTACCATGTGGAAGGGCTCAAGTGAGGATACTTCAATTCCACTTGGGAGAGAGAAAAAAAATAATCACGGGAGGCACAGGAAGGGAGAGACCTGGGTGGGAGATGGGAGGAGGAGGAGAAAGGGGGATCATGATCAGGTATATGAAGTGAGATTGGGGAGAGAAGCCTTGAGGGCCAGCAAGATAAATGAAAATATGCAACCTAGGGAGGTAGGAGGTGGGGGATCCTCTAGAATGTACCAGAGACCTGGGAGGTAAGAGAATCTTAAGACTCAAAGTTGGGGCACCTTAGATGAAATGCCCTACAGTGGGGATAGGAAACTTGTAGAACCCACCTCCAATAGAAAGACGGGGCATCAAGTGGAGGGATGGGGCTGCCATCCCACAGTCATAAACTCTGACCCAGGATTGTTCCTGTCTAAAAGAACTTCAGGGACAAAAATGGAGAAGAGACTGAGGGAAAGGTAGTCCGGTGACAGTCCCAACTTAGGATCCATCTCAAGTACTGATGCTGTGATGTACTCACAAACAGGAGCCTAGCATGGCTGTCCTCGGAGAATCCCAATAAACAGTTGGCTGAGACAGATGTAGATACTTACAGCCAACCACTGGACTGAGGTCAGGGACCCCTGAAGTTGAATTAGGGAAAGGCTGGAAGAAGCTGGGGAGGAGGGTGACGCCATAGGAAGACCAGCAGTCTCAGTTGACCCAGACCCCTGAGATCTCTCAGACACTGAGCTGGTCTGAGGCCCTGAACACATCTACAGCAGAGAACGGACAGGGCTGGCCTCAGTGGGAGACAACGGAGACTTGAGGCTCCAGGGAGTGAGGAGGCCTGGCGGGTGGGCGTCCTCTTGGAGAGAGGGGGAGGAGGAATGGGATGAGGAACTGTGGAAGGACAGATAGGGAGGGGCAATGACTGGACTGTAAAATAATAATAATAATAATAAACTATTAGTCCGTAGTTAGAATGTGCATGAATCTGGATTCCAATCCAGCACCACAAAAAGAAACAGACGGACAAAGGCTTTGGGTTTTTGTTGTTATTGTTGTTTTTTTCTGGGGTTTTGTTATTGTTGTTGTTGTTTTGTGTTTTTTGTTTTTGTTGTTTGTTTTGGTTTTTATTTTCTTTTGTTTTTCTGAGCTGTAACTTAATTCATCCTTGCCGGTGCAACTTCCTGGAGCAATGTCTAAGGGTCTGGGCTTGAGGACCCGGCTGTCTGCATTAGTATCCTGGCTCCACCAGCTCCTAGCTGTGGGCTCTCTAGCACATGACCAAACCTCACTGTTTTCCTGTTCCTTGTCTCAAAAGTGGGAACAGTACGACCACAATACAGGAACAGTAAACATGGCACATAGGGCCGGTGAGATGGCTCCGTGGGAAAAAACTTGCTTTACAAAAAAGATGACCTGAATTTGATCCCTAGAACCCACAGCAGAAGAAAATTCTACACAGTTGTCTTCTGACCACCATATGCAGGCACACATGTACACATGCGAACACGTGCGTGCACATGCACAGACACATTAAAGCACTGATATATTTCCTTCCTGTTGTATAAGAAAAAAACCAATGCTCAATAATGTAACCTCTCAGTCAAAACAAAACACTGTCCACAGAACAAGACCGAAACCATCTTCTGATCCTAAAACCCTCAGTATTCCTTCCAAGTACGGTGTTCCTCTAAACCACAATTTCTTCTTCATCCTTTTTTCTGCCTCCATGTGAGGCCAGGCTCTCCAGTCTTTCAGCCCAGCTCACAACTGAGCCAGTGGTTGCTCTTGACCTTGGCTACTGTTGTTTCCTAGGCCTGAAAACCATCTGTGATGGTCTTAATTGTCAACTTAACACACCTAAATTGAGAGACTATCTACACTGGGTGGCCTGTGGCCATGTCTATAGGGGATTGTCTTGATTGATATGGAAAAACCCACCCACTATGGGCAGCACCATTCCCTAGGCAGGGTCCCTGAAGTATATAAGAGTAGAGAAACCAAGCTAGCACAAACAAGCAAGCAAGTAACCATGCCTGGATTCATTTCTCTCTGCTCTTGACTCTGGACATCTTGACATCCTGCTTTGACTTACCCACAATGATGGACTATGGCCTAAGATTATAAACTGAAAGAAACCCTTTTCTTCTCTAATGTGTTTTCATCAAGGTATTTTATCATAAAAACATAAATAAAATTAAGACACCATCTTCCTCCAATTCCCTGCCTTCAAACTCAGCTTCTCTAAAGAAGCATTACTTGATCCCATACCATGAAACTGGACCCAACTACCATGATCATCCATCCAGGTAGATGGATGAGTGAATGAGTGAGTGAGGGAGGGAGAGAGGGAGTTGATGGATGGATAGGTGGATGGACTTCCAGGATTCCCATTCTTGGTTCGTAGCAAACTTGAGTGTATTTTGTCTGTCTACCTGAGTTCATCCATGAGGGAGAGACTGTGCATCAAGGTGAGGGTGGTGTCCCTGAATTCCATCACTGCATGGAAGATGGTTGAAGGATGGAGGCTAAAGGAATGAGTGGGTGGACGGAAGAATTAGTGAGTGGTGGGTAGAGGGATGGATCAGTTGGAAAATGGAGGGAGGGGAGGAGGGAGGAAGGAAAAGATGGATGGATAAATAGATACTGGAGGAAAGAATGGATGGACAGTGCTATGTGACTTTTCCTGGGGAGACATGAACTAACAACATTCCTTCATATCAGAGAAGGAACTGATGACAAGCCAAAGAAACTGGTCCACCCAACCCTATCATGGTAAACCAATGTGTATATTCAGGGTTACTTACGAGAATGAGGGAGAGGGATTACTTTACTTGGAGAAGTGTGAGTGACTCAGGGAGCTGATCACTTAAAAGACCACCTCAACACAGATGAAGACTCACAAAAACCACATCATTAGAGTTGCCTGCATGACTTGAAGGCAGCCAGGCATGTTGAAGTCTCCTCTCCAGGAGTTAGTACTGTTTGTATAATATTGGTGGTGGGAGTGTTAGAAATCTTCTAGATTTCAGAAGCTTCCTGGGGGTAGTAAAATCTGAGTGTTACAAGTGTCCTGCATCCTAGGAAGAAATGGCCACATATGAGTGAATGGGAAGATAGATGGGTGGGTAGGCAGGTGTGTGAATTAGTGACTGACTGACTCACTGACTAAGTGGTTGGATGAACAGATAGATCTGTAGATGGCTTGGTGGGTAGATAGATGAATCAGTAGAAGAATGAGTGAGTAATTGGATGGATGGATGGATGGATGGATGGATGGATGGATGGATGGATGGGTGGATGGATAGATGGATGGATGGATAGATGGATGGTAGATGGGTCTAATTTTAGAACAGAACATGAGGACATTATGAAGCACTGCCAACATATTTGGGAGAGATAGTCACTGCTTCGCTTGTTCTAAAGTCAGCACATTTTTTAAGGAAGGGTTGGTCATGAAACCTGGGCCCCACACTCAGAAGCACTTCCCTGTCTGTTTCTGTTCTATTGCTTGGGTACTGTGGCTTCCTGCATGCAAAGCATGTGTTCTGTGATGGCCTCTACCCCCGGCCATGCTTCCCTATTTGAATCTGGGTTCCAATCACTTGTCTCCTGACTCGAGGAAGAGAATATTTATAGAAATTAGAGACAGTTTTGAGTAGCAATTCAGCAGATTTTGAAAGCAATGTGACTTCATCTCAGGCTCTGAGCAAGGCTCAAACATCATACACTGCTCTAAGTTACTGTCTTACTGTGGGTCAGTTACTGTGGATAGAAACTTCCATAGAACGTTTAACAGCAGGCTACAGATGGAGTCTTTGGTGTTCTTTGGGAATGCTGAAGAAATCCCGAGTCAGGTCTCTGTCAACCTCTCCCTCTCTGTCTGTGTGTGTATGTATGTACCTTTGTGTGGATGCACATGCAGAAACACATGCATTTGCATAAATGTGGACTACATGCGTGCATGGCATGTATACAGAGGTCAGAAGACAACTTCAGAGGTCATTCCCCTGGTGCCTTCCACCTTTCATTTGAGGCAGGAGCTCTCACTGGCCCAGAAGTAGGCCACACAGGCAAGCTAGCTCACCAGTAAGCGGAAGGGACCCATCAGCCTGTCTACCTCTCCCACCTTGTCAAAGCAAGAATCTGAGGCACATGCCACCATGTCCAGCTTTTCACATGGGGTCTGAAGAGTGACACTCAGATCCCCATGCTTCAGAGACAAGTACTCTGTTGACTGAGCCATCTCCCAACCCAGAAGGTGTTCTAATACAGATTGATATGTCCCATTTTACATGTTGGTTTAGCTGAGTCATGGCACCCCACTGACATCACCCTGTATCCAGCCATCTAACATGACTCTGATGCTTCTGTTGCTTCTGTGGGGGTGTATCTGGATGAGACACGCATTTAAATCAATGAACTTAGAGAGGGCACAGTGCCCATCCTGTGGGTGGACCACATCCGGACAGCTGAAAGCTTGGACAGAGCAGACTAACTTCCATGAGAAAGGACAGTTTCTCCCACAGATGCTTTTGGTCTTGACCTATAACATCTGCTCTCCCGGATCTCCACCCTGCTGGCCCACACTGCAGATGCTGGACCTCACGGCCTCCACAACTGTATAAATTAATGCCTTAAAAATAAATCCCTTTTTGCATGCACACACTCTCCCTCTCTTGTACATTTCCTTAAAGAACTCCACCTAAGGCAGGAATTTATTTCAGATCCCAGAGATCTCTAACCGGCCCCATCATCAGACTGTGTATTAGTTATTTTTGTGTCAAAAGACCTTAAGGAACAACGTAAGAGAAGAAAGGTTCATTTGGGCTCATGGAATCAGTGGGTTTGGTACATTTTTACTAGGCCCCATGGGCTTGATTGTTTCCAAACTTTTTGCTTCACATCCAACAGAAAACAGGGCATACAGGAAGGGGTCAGGAAGCTGATTGTTTTATGTGTGGGTATTTAGTGTGGGTAAGTGGATGGATGGGTAGGTAGTGGAGTACATAGATGGATAAATGGATGGATGCCTGCATGCTCTGGTGGATAGACAGGTGGGTGGGAGGATGGACAGTGGTTAAATGAGTGACTGGGTGAATGAACTGGTAAAAGTAATGGTGGATGGATGAATGGGTGGGCAGATAGGAGGTAGATGAGTAGATACACAATATATGGTGGGATAATGTTGCAGTAAATCTCCAATCCCAATAAGCCCATGTAAGGAAAACACCACTCAGTTAGAATATTTATAAGCTGCATATCTAGATTGGGCAGATCTACCACTACACTACTCTATTCCCCATCTATGGGAGCCCTTGCTACTTGAGGTTCTCTGCTCCATCTTCCTACCATCTCCTCTTCCTCCAACTTCCTCTGTCTCCTTGTCTGTCTCCTCATCTGTCTCTTTCCTTTCTCTTTTCCCCTGCACTAAAACCTCCAGCCACACCTTTCCCTTCCACTGCCCAATCACAGGCTCTAGCCTTTATCTGACCAATTAAAATGAGGAGAAGATTCACATGAATTCACCTGAGTATGCAAACCACTCCTCATCAGGGCAGCCCCTCTTGAGAAAGTGGAATTAACATCAAAATACAAACAGCACCAGGGCAGCCCACTATGTGTGAGTAGATTGGCTAGATAGAGGGATGTTTAGAGGAGCAAATAGATGAATAGGCAATGGATTGGTTGCTGGATAGATGGATGGATGATGGATGGATGGATAGATGATGGATGGATGGATGGATGGATGGATGGATGGATGGATGGATGGTGGATGATGGATGATGGATGGATGGATGATGGATGGATGGATGAATGATGGATGGATGGATGGATGGATGGATGGATGGATGGATGCTCAATGCTCAAATGAGGGCATTGGATCTCTTGGAGATAGAATTACCAGTGGTTTGTTAGCCACCTAATACTGGAAAACAAACTCAGAAAAGCTGAAAAACAAATTCAGCTTCTCTGGTAAAGCAACAAGTACTCTCAACAGAAAAATCATATTTCCAGCCCCATTGTTGTGGTATTTGCCATTCTTTGAAAGTTTAATACAGTATACGTGTTATACATCATATATTAACCATTTTCACCCATCCTAGGCAAATACTCCTTAGATGCAGGGAAGCCGGGGGCCGGGGGAGCTTAGAACCTAGTGTTCCCTGCAAAGCGCATGGTACCATTTCATGGCCATTTAGTAGTGTTAGGGCTGTGGATGCATGGTTTGGCTGTGAAGTCTCTGCCTCCACAGCTGGTACTAAGGTTGTTTCAAAGAGTAGGTGCTGCTCCCTTTTGCCCTCCCCATCTTTCTACCATGTGAGAACACAGGGGTTGTGGAAGCACATGCCTGTGGTCACAGCATTGGGGAGGGGGAAACAGGCTACGTAGAGAAGCCCTGACTCAAAAATGGAAAGAAAGGGACAGAGGGAAGAGAAAATGCTGGCAAGTGTGGTGTGGTGTGGTATTTGGATGAGACGCTCACCATAGTCTTGGAAATTTTAATGCTTGGTCCCCAGTTGCTGGCACTGTTAGGACAGTTTAAAAGATATGGCCTTGCTGGAAGAAATATGTTACTAGGGCCAGCTTTGAGAGTTTAAACTTTTATTCCACTGCTAGTTTGCTGTCTCTGTGGTTGGAGGTGTGAGCCTGCAGTTAGCTCCCAGCTCCAGCTGCCACATCTGCTGCTTGCTGCCAAGGACCTAACCCAGCAGAACTACAAGCACCACGCCCCCTCAAAAAAAAAAAAAAAAAAAACCTTCTATAATCTGCTTTGGCCATGATGTTTTATCACAACAGAAAAGTAACTACGATAGAAGAGGTAAGTCTTGATTCACTGTTGGTGGGACTGTAAGATGAGGTAGCCACTATTAACATCAGTATGGTGGTTCCTCAAAAGTTAGAACTACCATGAGCTCAGTTGTACCACATCTAAGGATAGACTCAAAGTACTACAGAACAATTTTTATATCCATGCTCGCTGCTGCATGATTCACACTTTAGGAAAGATATGGAGTCAGTCTAGATGTCTACCAACAGATGAGTGAATAAGGAATATGTGGCTCATGTGCACAGGGAAATTTTACACACTTGCAAAGAGAATAAAATCAAGACGTTTGCAGGAAAATGGTTGAAACTGGAGATCATTATGTTAAGCAAAATAAGCCAGACTTGGGGGAAAACGGGCCGTATTCTCTTATATGTGGAGTCTAGATTTTAAATGGTGTGTGTGTGTGTGAGAAAGAGAAGGAGAGAGAGAGAGAAAGAGAGAGAGAGAGAGAGAGAGAGAGAGAGAGAGAACTGGAAAGAGCAAATGAGGAGATCTATCTTAAGAGACATTGACAAAACAGTAACAGAACACTGCACAATACACATACAGTAACAGAATAGGACACTGTATACATACAGTAACAGAATAGGACACTGTATACATACAGTAACAGAATAGGACACTGTATACATACAGTAACAGAATAGGACACTGTATACATACAGTAACAGAATAGGACACTGTATACATACAGTAACAGAACACTGCACGGTACACATACAGTAACAGAACACTGCATGGTATACATACAGTAACAGAACACAACACTGTATACATACAGTAACAGAACACAACACTGTATACAGTAACAGAACACTGCACTGTATACATACAGTTACAGAACACTGCACAGTATACATACAGTAACAGAACACTGCATGGTATACATACAGTAACAGAACACTGCACAGTATACAGTAACAGAACACTGCACTGTATACATACAGTAACAGAACACTGCATGGTATACATACAGTAACAGAACACTGCACTGTATACATACAGTAACAGAACACTGCACTGTATACATACAGTAACAGAACACAACACTGTATACATACAGTAACAGAACACAACACTGTATACAGTAACAGAACACTGCACGGTATACATACAGTAACAGAACACTGCACGGTATACATACAGTAACAGAACACTGCACTGTATACATACAGTAACAGAACACAACACTGTATACATACAGTAACAGAACACAACACTGTATACAGTAACAGAACACTGCACTGTATACATACAGTAACAGAACACTGCACAGTATACAGTAACAGAACACTGCACTGTATACATACAGTAACAGAACACTGCACAGTATACATACAGTAACAGAACACTGCACAGTATACATACAGTAACAGAACACTGCATGGTATACATACAGTAACAGAACACTGCACGATATACATACAGTAACAGAATAGGACACTGTATACATACAGTAACAGAACACAACACTGTATAGATACAGTAACAGAACACAACACTGTATACAGTAACAGAACGCTGCACAGTACACATACAGTAACAGAATACTACAAGGATACAGGGGCTACAATCTGGGAAGGAGGGAAATGAGGAGCACAAGGAGGAAAAGTGGAGAAGGGATCTAATTAGAACAAAAACGCAGTTACAACATGAGGATGTCACAATGAAACCCATTACTTTGTGTACTAACCTACACAGTGTGTGCGTGTTTGTGTGTCTGTATGTTAGTAAGTCAATCTGTGTGTCTGTGTGTCTATATGTCAGTGTATCTGTCTCTGTGTATGTCTGTATGTGTGTGTCTGTGTGTCTATATGTCAGTGTCTGTGTCTATGTGTCAGTGTGTCTCTGTATTTCTGTGTGTCTGTGTGTCTGTGAATGTGTGTGTTGGGGTAGAATAAGCAAGTTATTTAAAATGATCAACAGGAGGTGGGAGAAGCACAGTTGGGGTTATATGGGGTGAATATGAGCAAAGGACATGAAACCATGTTCAAATGTCACAGAGATTTCCTTTGCTTTGTAAGACACACGTAAGTTGTTTCTTTTTGAGACAGGGTCTCACTGTGTAGCTCAGGACGAACTGAAGACTCACTATAGGTCGAATTATCCTCCAAGGCGCAGAGTGCTGGCTGCCTCTGTCTCCATGGTGCTCAGGCTACCTGAGCATGCCAGCACTCAGCCTGAACATAAACTCATTTTCTAAAAATCTAAAAGAACAGTCTCCCAGTGCCTTTCTGACAACAGGAGCAGGAACATGTCCCTGAGCGGTTCTTGCCTTTGCCCAGGAGCACCAAGCCCACTGAGCCCACTGCCGATGCCTGCATCCTTGCTTCTTGTCTGCTGCTGTGATGAAATACCACGACCAAAAGCTACTCAAGGGAGAAAGGATTCATCGTCCAGGTGAAGACCATCATGGCCAGGAAGACACGTCATCCAGAGCAGAAGCTGGTTGGTCATCCTGCGTCCACACACAGGAGACAGAAAGAGAAGTGGAACCAGGCCATAAACCCTCAGTGCCGTGTCCAGTGATGTTTTCCCTCCAGCAAGGGTTTCATAACCTCCCCAAATGGCCCAACCAGCTGGGGACCAAATATCCAACACAACAGCCCGTGCCTGCCAAGAGATGCCAGGTGAGATTCAAGGGGTTTGGATCTTACAGATAAGGACATAGAATCTCCTTTTTACATGGGACTTTGAGAGAGCGGGCAGTGTCCAGAACTCTGTAGGTTTCTTTCTGCTTCTTGCTTTCAGACCTGGCTCTGTGATGAACCACTTGGGCAGCTGCCAGTGTGGTGGGAACCAACGCAGCTGACATTCTGATGTAGCAACTGATCTTGGTAAATGGTCCCATGGATCTTGTGTTGGCTTGAATAAAATGGCCCACATAGGTTTATAGGGGCTGGCACTACTAGGAAGTGTAGCTTTGTTGGAGAAACAACATCACTACAGGGTGGACTTCGACGTCCCAGAAGCTCAAGTTATATCCAGTGGCTTAGTTTTCTTTCTGCTGCCTGTGGATCCAGATGTGGAACTCTCAGCTCCTTCTCCAGCACCATGTCTGCCTGGATGCTGCCAGGTTTCCCGCCATGATGACAATGGACTAAATCTCTGAACTGTAAGCCCAGTACCTACCAACCAAATGTCTTTTTTATAAGAGTTGCCTTGGCTACTGTAGCGTGAGTTTGTAGCTACTCTGCTCTATGCTCCCAGTGGGCCATCCTTCCAGCCACCCGGCCAGGGAATCTCTGGACCCACAAATGAAAGACAGACACCTATTAGCTAATAATTTTTAACATGCTGTCTACCTCAAAGGTTGGACACTCCCAAGCCTTCCCCTGCTACCCCAGGCCCAGCTGGGGAAGTGGCCAGTGGCCACTTACCTGAAATCTCACATGGCTCACTGGCTCTCTTTCCTGCAGCTCTAAATCTAATCTGTCTCCCACTGCATCATGGTGATCACGTCTCTCCTTTTTTCCAGTTCCTAGCCTGCGAAAATCTAACAGTTCCACCCTTTGTCCCTCTGCCCAACTACTGGCTACTGACATTGTTATTGTTTGATCAAAAACCAGGTGGGAACAAAGACCTTCAGTATTTGGACGCACAGATTCCCAATTAAGCCAAAGCTTTAGAACCAACAGGTTACACTGTGAGTTCTTGCCTCAAAATAATGAAGTGCCAACAACACAGTGACACTGAGCATGTCTTTCCTCGGGACTTACTGTGCTGACAACTGATTACACCACCACACAATCTTGCTAGTTCATTCTTTTGAGGACTGCAGTCCTGGCCTTGTGAGGCAGTCTACCAGATGTTCCTGGGCTTCACTGGCTCTCATCTGAGCACAGGAAGACACACCTATGAGGCTTTGGCGGGTGTCTGAGGGCAGCTGAACTAACTGGGCAGGTTAACTTTCACACTCTTGTTTATCTTTCATTTTGGCCTTTGAGGCTTCCTTACTTCCATCAGTGACAATTCAGATTTCTTTGTGCAACATTTTTGATTCTACCTTCATTACCAACTTCACCACCATCCTCACTGTCACCACTACAGTTACTATTGTCACCATCACCTCTGTCACCACCATCACCACTGTCACCACCATCACCACTGTCACCACCACCACCACCATCAGTCACCACCACCACCATCACTGTCACCACCACCATCACTGTCACCACCATCATCACCACTGTCACCATCATTACCATCACCACCACCATCACCTTTGTCACCATTATTGCCACCATAACCACCACTATCACTGTCACCACCATCATCACCACTGTCACCATCATTACCATCACCACTGTCACCATCACCATCACCTTTGTCACCATTATTACCACTATCACCACCACTATCACTGTCACCACCATCATTACCACTGTCACCATCACCACCACCACCACCATCACTGTCACCACCACCACCATCACCATTGTCACATCACCATCACCACCTGCTAATCCTCTGGCCTCTACCTTGGAAGTGCTGAGATTACAGGTTTGTGCTGCTGCCTCTGGCTTTCTGACATGTCATGGACACCAAAATCCAAATTCAGGTCCTCACGCTTGTACAATATACTGGCTGGTTTTGTGTCAACTTGACACAGCTAGAGTTGTCACAGAGAAAGGAGCCTCCCTTGAGGAAATGCTTCCATGAGATCCAGCTGTAAGGTATTTTCTCAACTAGTGATCAAGGGGGAGGGTCCAGCCCATTTTGGGTGGTGCCATCCCTGGGCTGGTAGACCTGGGTCCTATAAAAAAGCAGGCTGAGCAAGCCAGGGGAAGGAAGCCAGTAAGTGACATCCCTCCATGGCCTCTGCATCAGCTCCTGCTTTCTGACCTGCTTGAGTTCCAGGCCTGACTTCCTTTGGAGATGAACAGTGATGTAGACAGTATATGCTGAACAAAGCCTTTCCTCCCCAACTTGCTTCTTGGTCATGATGTTTGTGCAGGAATAGAAACCCTGACTAAGATATACAGCAAACACTTTATCCGCTGGACCACCCCAACCTAAACCTTTCTCTTTGCAAATATGTTCAAGATTTATCAATGTCCATTTCTTATTTTTATTTAGTGCATATGTATATGTCTGTGTGTATATATGTGTGTGTACATGTGTGTTCACATATGTTTATGTGTGTATGTGTATGTGTGTGTGCCCATAGAAGCCAGAAGCTGGTGTCGGGTCCTTTGGATATGCAGTAACAGGCAGTTTTGTGCTACCCAATGTGAGTGCTAGAAACTGAATTTAGATTTTCTGCAACAGTGATACATATTCTTTCTTTATTTTCTTCTTATGTGTACATGTGTTTTGCCTACATGTGTGTCTATGAACTATGTGCATGCCTGGCGCCAGCTGAGGCCAAAATAGAGCATCAGATCCCATAAAACTGGAGTTACAGATAGTTATGAGCTGCCGTATGGGTGCTTGGAACAGAACCTGGGTCCAGAGGAAAGAACAGCCAGTTTTCTTACCTATTGTGCCATCTCCCCAACCCCAAGGCTCCAGTTTTGTCTTGACTTACAGATAAGAAAAGCATGTTTCAGAGATGTTAAATGACTCATTTCAAGTCACACATCCCTAAATGGTAAAGCACAGCTTCCAAACTCTCATGCTTGCCCTGAATCCACAGAGTGTATGAAGCAGACAGCAGGAGAGGCTTCCTGCCCAGGTCCTGCTATCAACGGACATACTTACACTTAATTGCTGGCAGTGCTTGGAGCTCAACAGCCTTTGAGAGAGGGTATGGTATGTCTGAGTGTGTGTGTGAACATGTACTTAATGTGCATACACACATGCACATGTGAATGTGGGTATGTGGAGTTCTGAGAACAACTCTAAAGCTCTCTTCAAACATGTCCCTTTCTTTCTTTCTGATACAGGGTCTCTTATGGTTAGCTTCAGTTGTCATTTGACAGATTTGGGGGAAAAGGAATCAGATTGGCCTGTGGCCATCTTCTGATTATTAATGCAATGTAGGAGGGCCCAGCCCACTGTGGGTGACGCCAGCCCTGGGCAGGTGGTCCTGGGTTTTTTATAAGAAAGCTAGCTGAGATTGAGCCAGGGGCAGCAAGCCAGTGAGCAGTAGTATTTCAGACTCTGCTTCAAGCTCCTGCCTTGGCCTCCAGTAGTGGTAAACTATAACCCATAAGCTAAAATAAACCCTTTCCTCTCTGAGTTGCTTTTGGTCATGGTGTTTAACACGACTACAGAAAAGCAAATTAGACACCAGGGAACCTAAAACTCATTGATTCAGTTGGTCTGGCTGGCCAGTAAGCTCCTGAGATCTCTCTCTCTCTCCCTCCCTCCTTCCCTCCCTCCCTCCCTCCCTCCCTGTCTCTCTCTCTCTCTCTCTCTCTCTCTCTCTCTCTCTCTCTCTCTCTCTCTCTCTCTGCCTTCCTCTGAGGGATGGAGCAACACACTACCACTTCTGACATTTTATATAGGTTCTGGGGATCTGAACTCAGGACTTCATGCTTGCTCTGCAGGCTCTTTACTGAGCCATCTCTCCAGCCCTCAGATTGTTTTATTCCAGCTGTTGGTACTCGCCTCTCTCCCACAGTGTGGAGAGAACAGGTAACATCAGATAATGTATGTAGAAGCACTTTAGAAATTACAGCATGCCGTATAAATGCTAGGGGCAATTAAGAGACTATTGTGGAACGCATAGATACACGTGTTTATTTCAAGCACTTTAGCCTTTTAGCAAATGGGAAGGATATGACCAGAACCCTCATCAATGTCCCAAATTAGATACTATCAACAGTATACAAATTCTCCCATAAAACACCACAATGTGTCACCAAAAAAAAAAAAAAAAAAAAAAAAAAAAAAAAAAAAAGCTAAGTGGTCCTTTAAAATAGTTAATGATTTTATAAACACTGACATCAAGCAATTTATCAAGTTATTTGTAAATGTCTGGAGCATTTGCTGAAAACTGTGAATTAATTTAGTTTTTAAAAACCGAATAAGGTATGAACTCTAGTCCATGGGTTCAGATTCCTCTATTTTCTGTCCTAGAAACCTATTCTTAGGTGTCACGGTGCACACCTGTGATTCTAGCATTTAGGAAGCAAAGGTGGGAAGATCAGGAGTTCAAAGTCATTCTGGGCTACTGTTTGATCACCCTGAGATATGTGAGACTCCACTTAAAATATAAAGTGTGGGCTTAGGAGATGGCTCAGTGGGTAAGGTATTTGCTTCAAAGGAGTGAGGATCTGTGTTCAAATCCCTAGGATCTGCCTATAGCCAGATACAGTCGAAAGCATCTATACTCCAAGCAAGATAGGAAGTGGAGACAGGCTGTCTTTAGTTTATGAGCCAGCTAGCCCAGCATTTGTAATGGCAAACATTGAGAAATCCGGCCTCAAACTAGATGGAAGGCAAGGGCCAATACCAAAGGTTGTCCTCTGTTCGTAATGGAAAAGTTGGATCTGGAACAGGTAACACTTACAACAAACAAAATAAAAATAAAAACAAACTTATTTTTTTGACACAGAGTCCGGCTTTAGTCCAGGCTGGCCTCAAATTCCATATTTTCCTGTCTCAGGATCTCCCAATACTAGGATTATATCACACAAGCCTGACCTCCTCAGGCAGCATTTTTAGCCAAGATGACAAGAGTTACTAATTAGCCCTGGCTGGCTTCAAACTCGGCTCAGTTCTCTTGTTTCTGTAATGATTTGCACCAACACCCACCAGACACCATGCTTTGATGCACATCAAACTGCCTATGAATGATTATGACAAACATGGATGCGTGTGTGCCTGCGTGTGTGTGTGTGTGTGTGCGCGCGTGCCTGCGTGTGTGTGTGTGTGTGTGTGTGTGTGTGTGTGTGCTAGTGCACAGACTTGCAAAGGCCAAAAGGTCACTCTACTGCCTCCTCTCTGTAACGTTTCAAACAGCTTCTGTCACTGAACTTTAAGCTTATCATTGGGGCTAGGATAGATAGCTGCCAAATAAGTTACTGGAATTAGTCTTTATCTTGGTTTCTCCAAAGCTGCGGTTACAGTTCTTTCCCAATGAACCATCTCCCCTTAGTCACATTTTAATAAAGTGCCTAGGGAAGCCCATACAACTTTGTTTTGTTTGTTTGTTTTCTCCTTATTTGGGGGCCCATGGAACACTCAAAGCAGCTTTTGTTTGAAAAAGATGACCCACCCTGCTCCAATGTTATTGAAAGGAAAATAGTTTTGCTTTCTCCTTAAACTTAAGAGCAGGAGGACCTCATTGCTATTTCCCTACTTTGCAGCCACGTCTAGGGCTCACAGCCAGACCAACCTAGGCATCAAGGCAGAAAGTCACTCTGTACACCTGGCACTTTTGGCCACGCCCCGTTTTTTACAACTTCCAATCCCAAGCGTAGTGAATGTGATTGACAGACATTCAGAGCACTTGTAATTGGCCGCAGAGGACTTCAGCTCCTCCTCCTCAATGGTCCCACCTCCCTTTCATTCTGAAAGAAAGAAGTTTGCTCGGGAGTCCAATAAGAAGCTCCCTCGCCGCAAAAATCCCGCCTCTTTCGTCGCCGGCTCCGCCCCAAGGACCACAGGCGTGCCCGCCTCCTCCAGAGCAAGCTTGTCCAATAAAAAGGCGTGCTCCACAAGACTGAAGACTTCTCAACCAATAAAAGAGTTTCTGCGCGGCGCCGCCCCGCCCTCCGCGCCTTCCCCTCCGCCCCTCAGCCGGCCCGGCGAGTGAGGGCCTTGGGGCGGCGGCGGCGGACGCAGCCTGAGGGAGCGGCGGGCGGGGCGGCGCCTGGCCCGGCAGGGCCGCGCCGGCTGAGGGGCGTCCATGGCGCGCGGGCCCCGGCGGGGCGCGGCCGCGGCCTGAGGGCGGCCATGTCCGGGGTGGTGCGGACCCTCAGCCGCTGCTTGCTGCCGGCTGAGGCCGGAGCCCGCGAGCGCAGGGCGGGCGCGGCGCGCGACGCGGAGCGTGAGGCCCGACGGCGCAGCCGCGACATCGACGCGCTGCTGGCCCGCGAGCGGCGGGCGGTGCGGCGGCTGGTCAAGATCCTACTGTTGGGCGCCGGCGAGAGCGGCAAGTCTACCTTTCTCAAGCAGATGCGCATCATTCACGGCCGGGAGTTCGACCAGAAGGCGCTGCTGGAGTTCCGCGACACCATCTTCGACAACATCCTTAAGGTGACGCGCGGCCCCGCCCACACACACCTGGTCCAGGTGGTTGCGACCCCGCCCCCTTTGTCCTCTAGAGACCGGCGACTCTGCCACCGGGCCCCTCTCTCTTCCAATAGGGACCTCAGGCCATGCCAGCCGGGGTTACTCTGGTGACCTCCAGGGGCGCGATAGGTTTGCAAAGCCCTGGACGCTTGGGGACCGTGAGAACGCAAGCTGGACCACTCTCAGGAACTTGGATTCCGAATGGGGTGTTAGGGCTGGACACGTGGATTAAGAGTCACCAACTCTCCCTGTCCCTCCAGCATTCAAAGTTTATAGTGTAGGGTGGAGGACTCAGGTCTTCGTTTTTTATTTGTAAATGATAATTGACCGTTTTATTCGTTATTGTTTTCCAACACATTATCTCAAATATCCTAGGCTGGCCTTGAACTCACTGTGTAGCCAAGGATGACCTTGAACTCTCAAATACTGGAATATGGGGTGGGGTCGCTGTGTCACCATATTTTGTTCATGCAGTGCTGAGGATTGAATCCAGGACTTCTTGAGTGCTAGGTAGGACATTACTAACTACACTACCTTGCCAGTGTTTGTTTTGTATTTTTGAGAGGCCTTGCGATGTAGCCAAGGATGACCTTGAGCTCCTTAAAAAAGTTACTTAAACTTTTTAATACGGTGGTTTAACGGATATACCAAGTTAGAGATGTTAGGAGGTGTCAGACACCCACTACCCGGCTTTAAAACAAAGGTCAATTTTATGCCAGTCTCGTTCACCCCTGCCCACCTCTACTCCCACCCCAGCCCCACCTCGGTCTCCAAGTTAATTCTAGACATATGCATTAGAAAACATTTTGGTATGTGACACTAAACCTGTTTTAAAAGCACATGACTATTATGGAACTAAGAAAAAAGGAGGCCTGGGGACGTGATTCAGTGGTAAAGCACCAGTCTAGCATGTACAAGCCCATGGCGTCCAACCTCCGCACTGCAAAACATAAAAACAAAGAGCCTCCCTAAAGCCTACTCGTGTAATTCAGGGTCCACATTCCTTCATTGTTGCAAAGCTGTTTTGTGTGAACCAGATGCAGTAATCCTCAGTGGGGGATGAACTCAAGGACCTGTCCCTAGCACCCTTTATATTGTGTGCCATATACGTCAACAGTCGTGTTGACAGCCTAGGACCAGTGTCAGTGCTGGGAGTCTTTGCAGAAGGAGCAGAAGAAAGCTCTGGAGAGCGGGGCCTGTAAATCTCTTGGTCTCTACTGACATGCACCAGGGTTGAGTGCAGAATGAACTGGTCAAGGTGGCCTACTCCTGTAATTCCAGCACTGTGGAGGTACAAGCAGGAGGATTTAAGTTCAAGGCTTAGCTACATAGGTTTGAAGCTAGCCTGGACTATGTGAGAGCCTGTCTCAACACAGGAAGAAAGATATAGCCAAGTCTAGACACAGTCTGTTCTGCACCTAGATTAGTTTACTCCTGAAGTTCTCTCATCTCTTTTTCTTCTTGATTCTTCCTAAACAGGGAGGAAGGTCTGGAAAAAGCTGTTGCAAGCAGGTAGAGAGCTTTGTATCAGAACATCTACCTACGAGACTAGATTTTACAGAGAGCTGATGGGTTTTTAAGTTAGCAAGGGGATGCAGAAGCCCATCTGGGACACGTCTTTCAGTTCAGCCTTGAGAAACTTTGGTGTAGGGCGGTTGGGCTGGGATCCTGGGAGCCAGACTTCCGGGCCAACACTCCCACACTCAACATGTTTGTTACTAAATGTTTCATTTTAATAGAAGTAACTCTTCTGGGTTCAAGATGGGAAGAAAATTCTATAAAGGATAAATCACACACTTTTCACCTTTCAGAGCCTCGGAGAAGGAAGGGGCTCTGGCCAAGCACTTCATAAACATTAAGGCAGGCACCTTAAAGGGATGGGTGTAGTTGTTCAGAATTCCCCCACATCTTCAAGAGTTTTGTAAAACGCACTTGAATGTCACTCGGGCCTGTTTTCCAACATCTCCTCTAAGTAGCCTGGAATTATTTTTGCTGCTTTTCTGAACTCCAGAACCAGGTAGTCTTGGAGGGCTCAGTTTCTTTCAACTTGGGAGGCAGAAACAAATCTTTAGGAACATGGCTCTCAAGTCTGCTTTGCTCTATTGAATGCATGTTAGAGAAGTCGGGCCTCCGTTTCCCTGTGCTCATCACCACCCGCTTTTGCTGGCCTCCTCTGATTCTGTTAAAAAATATTTTCTGGGTCTTGTAGCTGGGAATCCTTCTTCTGTTTCTGTTATTCTTAAATTTGGTCTTTTCCTGTCCCAGATTTCTTGGGTGTTCTATGTCATGAACTTTTTTGATTTAGCATTTTCTTTGACACAAAACCTCTTCCCGAGGTTTCCCATCTCCCGGATTCCTTCAGTCTGTGTTTTCTTTATTGCTTCTGTTTCCATTGTCAGCTCTTGGACAGTTTTATTCATTTCCAAGAGTTTGGTTAGATTGTATTTTCCTTAAGGGATTTAATTCCTCTCTAAAGACTCTGTCATCTTTATAAGATTGGATTTAAGGTCATCTTCTTGTACTTTGGATGTGTTGGGATATCCA
This sequence comes from Micromys minutus, assembly GCF_963924665.1. Classification (NCBI taxonomy): domain Eukaryota; kingdom Metazoa; phylum Chordata; class Mammalia; order Rodentia; family Muridae; genus Micromys; species Micromys minutus. The sequence goes on along the minus strand of NC_137964.1, from coordinate 322,483 downwards.
GGATTTGTTGTAGCAGGATAGCTGGGCTCTGGTGGTGCCATGTGGCCCTGGCTTTTGTTGACTGAGTTCTTACACTGTCCTTTAGTGTAACAACTAACTGGTTGTCCCTGGTGTTGGCTGGATGTTCTTGATGCTAGCAGGACTCCTGGGGAGGCAGGCAGAGCCTGAGAGTAGATACCAGGAAACAGGACACTGCTTACCTCTGCTGGCTGTGCCCCCAGGTGGACCCAGGGGATTAGTGGGGAGGGTTCTAAGCTGGGTGTTTCTGTGCCCCCCCCTCAGATGTTGGGGTAGGGAGCAGGACAGAGGGAAAGCCATGGGCCAAACAATCCTTCACTGTCTTCCTTAGCAACAGAAGCAAGACTTGTTAATAAGGAGTCTGCTTGTTTGGTTTTATACAATGCCTTTCTTTAAACTGGATATTTTTAGTAGTAATTAAAAATTGTTAGTTATTTACAATTCCATACATGTATAAGATGTCTTTTGCTTATTTTTCAACCCTATCAGTGTCTTCCATTTCCCTCCTAGTCCCACTGAGCCCCTTCTTTCAAGCCCTCCTTCTCCATTTCATCCTTTTCTCCTACTCCTCTACTTGTTATTCTGTATTGACCGTGTTTCAACTGTAACTCGTTTACATTTATTTCCAACTTTAATACTCCACCCTCACCCCTGGCCTTCTCTCCATCCTGGCAGTGTCACTCGGCTCGTCCAGGTCTGTCCGTTTGTCATCTCAGGACTGTTGCATAGCAGCTGAGGAAATGGTCCAGTGGGTGAGGCCCCTGGGATTCAAATCCCCTGCACCCAAGTAAAATGCTGCGCAGGGCCTATAAACCCCTGCATTGAGGCAACAGAGACAGAAAGCAGGAATGAGCTTCCTATAGAGTGGAGACCGTTTATTAAGGCAATCTGGCAGAAGTGATAGAGGAAGACACCTCATGTCCTGTTCTGGTCTCTGTGTACATACCCACACACTCATGAGTGTGTGCTATGCACCACATGTAATATTCTATCAACAGAATTTGCGCAGTGTGAGCTTTTGGAGTTGACTTTTATCAGAACATTTCTGTGCCAATCCCTATGTAAGCAGCTCCACATGGCAGTAAATTCCAGCCTTATGCTGCTGAGTAATGTGCCACCTTTCTAATCACCTGATGAGGGGTATCTAGGCTCTGCCCACCTTCCGATCACTACAGACAGGTCTTCTGCAAACATTCATGTGCATTATTTTAGGTTGGTTGGTTGATTGGTTAGTCATGAAACAGTCTCATGCTAGCCTCAAACTTGAATGTTGCTGAGGCTGGCATTAAACTGATCTTCCTGATTCTCCCTTCCAGGTGCTGGGATGATGAGGCATAGGATGCTATGCTCCATCTATATGCTTTCATGTGTCTGGAATGAATATTCAATAGTGCAGTAGCAGGGTCATACTGTAGTGACGTGTTTGTCCTGATAAGAAGCTGCCTAGCTGTTTTCCAGAGGTTCTTGTGCACACATCAGTTTCTCTGCATCTCTGGTGGCATTAGATGTCAACCACTGTCTTCCTTCAGCTGTTCTTAGAGGTATATGTTGTGTCTTCTTGCGATGTTAATTTGCATTTCCCTACTACTGATGATGCTGGAAATCTTATTTTTGCTTTCACTTTGGGGGAAAGTTTCTTTATATTTGTCCCTCTTCTAATTAGGTTCCTTGTGCTTTGTTGTTGAGTTCGAGGAACTCTTTATATATGCTGGATACTGGTTCTTTATCCCACATAAGGATTGCACATGTGGTCTGTCCTTCTGTTCTCTACACTAGGTCTTTTACAAAGTAAACACTTTAATTTCAGTAAAGTCCAGCTTATTCATGTTTTCTTTTATGGATCATGCTTTGGTATCATGTCTTAAAGAACTTTTTGCTTGGCCCCAAAGATTTTCTCTAAGTTTTATGGTTTTATATCTTATACTTAAGTATGTGGTATAGATTGAAGTTCATTTTTTTCTGTCTGTGACTATCCAGTTGCTTCAGAACTATTACTTATTTTCTGATTGAACTGCTTTTATGCCTTTATAAGAAGGGTAATCAGTTGGTCTGTATATGTATATCTGAGTTTCATGTGCTAGCATCCATCACAAGTGTTGGTTACTGTAACTCTATATGTGAGCTTCAGTATTTCTCCTGTATTGTCTTTTTCTGGGTTTTAGCTATTCCAGGGCATGTGTCTTTTTCCTTTTAACTTGAAAAAGAATCATGTGCATTCTCATGCCTGATCATGGGTGTGCACAGGAGTGCAGTGCCCTTGGAAGCCAGAAGAGGAAGATGGACCTCCTGGATCTGAAGTTAACTGCAGTTGTAAGCCATCTGGCATGGGTCTGGGAGCCTAAGGTCCTCTACAAGAGCAGTACACACTCATTCCCTGAACATCCTTTTGGTCAGTCCCCATGTAACTTTTTCAACTGACTGATATCTGTAAACACCTTGTTGGGAAGTGGATGCAATTGCTTTAAACCACAACATCAGCTTGGAAAGAACTGACCTCACGCCTGTGTTGAGTTTTCTAATTCCCAAACAAGAGCACCTTCATTTAAGTCGGTTTTTTTCCCCCCACCAACCGGTTCCACTTCCCGTGGATCCTAAACATGCTTTATGAAATTTATGCCCCAGAGCAGCCTTTTCCTTTATTTCCTAATAATTGCCCCTGAGCTTTCCCTTCAACCCACATGTAACTGCTAGTGATAACAATGTATTTGGTGACTGTGCTGAGCATAGTGGTTGTAAAAGCTTTCTGGTAAATCACTTGCCGTTTTCTACCAGACTTGTGTTATCTGCAAGTAGAGATTGTTTTAATCCTCCTTCTGTGAGTGTGCCTGTGCACATATGGCAGCAGCAGTAGACTCACTGGAGTATTTAAAAACGAAGAAGAGGTCTGGTGAGGGCACAGAGGGAGCAGGGGGTGGCTTCATCTTACTGCACTGTATACATGCAGAGAATAGAGAATGATCAAGAAATAGATTTACATTTTTTTTTTAAGCTGGGAGTACTTCTGAAAGTAAAGAGAATATCTTTCATTTCTTTTTCTTTGCCTATTGCAATGGCTACAACTTGGAATGCTGTATTAAGTGAGAGTGCTAAGAATTCTGCTGACAGTGTCTTCTGTCTTTATGTATGTGTGACTGCGCCTTTGTTCATGTGGAGGTCAGAGGTCAGCCTTGGATGTCATTGCTTGCTTGAAGTTTACTGATTAAGCTAGAATGGCTAGCTAAGGAGCCCCAGGGATTCACCTGCCTCCTCCTCCCCACTGTTGGGCTTACAAGTATAACCACCCAGTCCAACTTTTTATGCTAGTTCTGGGCATCGAACTCAGGTCTCACTGTTTTCCTGTAAGCATTCTACCAACTGAACCATCTCCCCAACTGACTGATGTTTTTTGTTTGTTTGTTTGTTTTGTTTTTTACAGCACACACACACACTTTTTTTTTTTAGTGGTTTAGGAGGTGGAGCTCAGGGATGCTACACATTCTGGGCAAATGCTCTACTGCTATGCCTCACTCCCAGCTCTTGACTTTTCTTCTGTTTATTGTGGATTTAATTTGTTCTCCCTTGCTTCTGGTTTAGAGAGAGAGAAAGTCTCCCAAGAGCTGCAATTAAAGGTGTAAGCCACCATGCTCTGCTCCTTCCCTTTCTGCTGTTTGCAGATATCCTAGAACCAGACTGGCCTCCTCTGTGAGGCTGGCCTGGAGCTTGTAGTCCTCCTCTCTCTACCTCCCAAGTGCTGGGATTCTTTACCTCGTTGAAGCAGAGTCTTTCTTGTTTCTGCCCTGCTCTGAACTCGCAGGTGATGCTTCTTGCTATCTCTGGCTTCATTTCACTCTTAGAACTGGGATTCTGGGTCCACATGCACACCACCGCATCTACATCTGGCTTTGTAGATGGGTTTAGAGGCTTTTCAGGTTGTCGAGCTTCTGAGTCAAGCACCTTTCCCCTTGAGCCATCTCACTGCCCTGGCATCTTTTTTTCTGTCTCAAGTGCTTTAAACCACCTCAGTGCTGCCTCAATAGCCACACATCTTGAAATCTCTTGTTTTTATTCTGTCTTGTCTTTATTTTTGACTCATAATTCATATGTGTGATGTACTTTCTGACTGTTGTCTGTCTGGTGTTGAGTACTGTTGGTGTCCATTGTGGTCGGAGGACACACTGTATGGTTCTGTTTGTTTGTTTCTTGAAGATTGTCATACAGCTTGAATCACAATCTCCTCAGCCTGCGTTCTGTGGTCCTGTCTGAATATTCTGTTGGCACTTGAGAAGATGCTTAGCCTGCTGTTTGCTGGGGTGTTCTGCACATCAGCTGATACTGGCTGACAGTGGTGAGCACAGTATCCTTACTGAGCTACCCAGTGCTTTCATCAGTGCAGACAGTGGAGTGTTTACATCCCCAACAGTAATCATGGGATCTGTTTTGCCTGTTGCTCTGTCTGTTTGCTTTGTGTATTTTGAAGCTCTGTTTTGTGATGCATAAACATTCACAATTTGAAGCATGTTTCTACTGAATGTGGCCTTTGCATGAAGTCAAGATGTGTACGTCAAGTCATGGGCAGTGTGGGAGCTGGCTGGTCTCCTAGCCTTGGTACCTTTAATGGCCATTGTTCACTTCTTTCCATTGCTGATTCCATGGTGTCCACTCTCTCCATCCTTTCACTTTTCATCCACTCATGGTGTCTGGTGTGTGTGTGTGGGGGGGGGTGCTTGAGCCATGGCACGGGGGTAGATAAAGGTCAAAGAACAGTTTGTAGAAATCTGTTCTCTTCTATAGTGGGGTCCAGGAATTGAACTGAAGTCCTCAAGCTTGTACAGCTCTTGCCCACTGAGCCATCTCACCTGGTTTTTGAAAAAGGGCCTTCATATGTATCCCAGGCCAGTCTCTAACTTGTGACCCCTCCTTCCTTAGCATCCCAGACTGGGATTACAGGCTTGTATGACCACATCCAGTTTGTGTAGTTCTGAGGGTCCATCCCAGGGCTTCATACATTCTAAGTAAATACTCTACCAACTGAGCCCTAGTGCTCTGCCATCACCAGCTGTAGAATTCATACTTAACGTTTACCTAGTTACTTTGAGTCAGCATCTTCTATAGCCTGGTCTGGCCTCAAACTTGTTCTGTAACAAAGGATAACCTTGAATTATGATCCTCCTGCCTTCACGCCCTGGTACTGCGATTACAAGCATGCACTACCACATCCAGTTTATGTCATGCTGGTGATGGAACCCAGAGGGGTTCTCTATTGAGTGAGCTACAGTCCCCAGCTGGACACTTCAGTGCTTAGAAAAACACGCTGCCTTCCTCCTTCCCTGCCGTGTGACTTGCTGTCGTTGTCACTGCTTCATTTTTCTCCAGGTGCTTTTGTGGATTTCTTTTTCCTTTCTTTAGTATCCAGAAATTTAAGTATGATTTGGCTCAGCATAGATTTCTCTGTGTTTATTCTGATTGAGTCTTGCTCATCTCAAATTTGCACATTTATGTCTTTTGACAGATTTTAGAGGCGGGGAGTAGGAGGCATCCAGGACTGTTGTGTCAAATACTTTTCATTCCCATGCACGTTTTCTTCTTAATGTGAGACTCCGGTGACAGAGCTACCCACTTCTTTTTGTTGTTCTGTCTTATTCTGAGTTTTCCTGGACTTGGGATTAAGCTGAATGCCACCCTCTAGCCAGGCAGCCCCTGTAACACTCAGCTGTTGCCCAGCTGCACTTTTGTTCTTGACCTCTGAATCTGCTTCCTTGTCAAATGAGGCTGTAACATCAGCCCCTGGGTCTGGGTAACAGCAACATCAGCCCAGGCCCCCACCTCCTGCGTCCTTGGTCCTCTATGAGAGCCCTGACTCTATCCAGTGGACAAATGGAAACATCCCTGCCAGGCAGAGGGTGGAAGATTAGATCCTTCTGTGGCCCTGCCACATCTCTCCGCTGGGCCACTTGGAACATGCCTGTTTCCTGGTTCCTTGGGGCAGGAATACAAAAATTAGCTTCCCTCTCCACTCTGGTGAACTAAATATTTAGGCCTACTTGTTGCTTTGATTTACCGCAAATAATCCCAGTAAGACTGCCCCGTGTATTCTCTCTCTAATCTTGATTAGATAACTCTCTTGATTCCTAGCAGGGCTCCGTCAGAGCTCATGTATTTGGTATTTTGGAAATGATGTAAAACTGACACTTTCGGAAATAGAATGGCCTCTACACTGAAGCCCAGCTTGGAGTCATCGACCAGTGTTTCCATCTTTCGATATGTTTAATGTTAAGACAGTTGTTAATTATTGGAGGGTCTTTGTTACATCATCTACATGATTGTATCAGTGTCTTATTGAACTACTTCAGCTCAGACCTGTCTTACATGTGTTTGTATTGCTTTAGAAACTTCTGGGAAATTTGTACTATTTGAGTGGGGGGATGGGCATGTTGATGCTGAAGTAAAATAATTAAATTCAGAATGTTCAGGGCTGAAGAGATGGCTCAGCAGTTAAGAATATGTTTCACTTCTCCAAGGGACAGAAATTAAATTCCCTGCACCCACGTCTGGTGGCTCAAGGCCATCTATAACTCCAGCTCAAGTGACCCACTTCTTTTGGTCTCCTTGGGCAACTGCACACACGTAGTGTACATTCCACACGTAAATAAAATTAATTTTTTAAAAAAATTGTTTAAGTTTAGAATGTACAAAGCACTCCACTGGGTGCTTGCTGGGGGAGGGGCACTTCATGAATACCAATTATTCCTAGCCTTGGGCATCTGTTGTGCCTGCAGAGATATTACACAAGTAAGTAGCGTATGATTGTATACCACACTAAATGCAGCTGTGGAGGCGGAGAGGTGACTCAATGGGAGAAGGGAAAATTAACCCTGGCAGAGGCAGAGAGGCCCTGTCCAGGAAGTGTGGATACATCAGCCTTTGAAGACTCTGGAAGAGTCCAGCAGGCAGAGAAGAAAGATGCACAAGCAGGAACCATTTGGACAGATACAACAGGTAGGGCTATGGAGACAGTCCGCACAGGTAGGAGCTGGGCTCTGTAATATACAGGAGTGCTTTAAATGTGGACGTTTGCTATGCACACCGCCACAGTCATGATGGAAAGTCCATACACAAAGCATGTCGTTTCAAGGGTATTCATGAACTACAAATTTAACTTTTATTGTAAACTGGAAAAACAGTGGGGGTTTTAAGAATTGAAGCATAGCTCAAGTTTAAAGTGATTGATCCTTAACTCCCATATAAAAAGCTGAGCACAGCAGTGTGTGCCTATGGCCACAGCACTGGTGAAGGTGCTAGGACCTGTTGGCCAGCCAGAGTTGCCAGCACGGTGAGTTCCATGTTCAATGAGGAAGCCCTGTCTCCAAAACTTAGGTGGAGAGCAATAGAAGACAGGCAAGTGCACCTGCACACACATGTGTACACACATGTGCACACATGCATGCACCCCCCCAACCCAAAGGAATTGCTTGGGATTTGTTATTTAGAAGCTGAGGCTAAGGAGTCTGGGACTCTGGAGATGCCTCCATTATCCATTTGTGTTTTTAATCAGGTTGAAACTCCTGGCCTCTGATAGTGTTTCTTGAACTCAGAAGCCTTGCTTAGGGCTCAGTGCCTCCCACGGTGGGTGGGCTGGCAGGGGTGCTGAGGAGGAAGTCAGCTTTCTAGGTCTGGAGCACAGTTGGGTTTTTACTGCCTTGTTGGCAAGTTGCACTGAGTAAACAGATTTTTCTCTTACACTTGGACACATATGGTTGGTTCTTTTGAAACACCCAAAAACAAAAGCATCTTTCCATTAGTTGTAGGGGGAAAGCCAGTAAGATCTTTGTAGCTACCGATAGGGATTTAGAGCTCCACACCTCTCAGGTTCCCATGTTCTTGTGTGAGAGGAGCAGCGTTTGACCTTCATCGTCTGTCAGAATGTTCATTGGGAACAGGGCTGCACTGGTGCTGGCAGGTGTTCAGAGTCAACTCATAGAGCAATTTTTCTTTTTAATGGCAAAGCCAAGAATGAGCCATGGAGCCCATCACTGATAGATGAAGATACAAAATTTATTTAGACCTATAATTACAGGATGATTATCAAAGTAGCTCATATAATGGGCCTGGTACTTCTCTCACTACCTGAAGGGCAGCATTCTTCCTAACCATAGATTGATTGCATCTAGACAAAAGGGTCAGAGCCTGTGAGGCTGATGAGGTGCCTCTCTGAGCTCACCTATTGGGAAGCAGAAGCAGGAGAGCCACTGCAAGCTTGCAACCACCTTGGTCTGTGCAGTAAGGACAACATAGGGAGACCCTCTCTAAGGAAACCAAGAGACTTCACAGCCTGAGTTGAGTCTCCAGAACATATGTAAAGGCTAAAAGAGAAAACCGACTTCATGGAGTTGCCCTCTGATCTCCATATGTGCACTGTGGTACTCATGTGCCTGCATACACATATCAAGTACATGTGTATGTTCATGCACAAACAATAAATAAAATCAAGGTTTGAAAACAAAAATCAAAAGAGCTGCAGTGGGCTGTCAACGCTGTCACTCAGTGTCACCTGATTCAGTTGTAGAGTAAACATCGGGAATAATTATTGCTGGCCTGGGTGATAGTCTTTCTGTGTGCTTCATTTGCCAATTAAGTCTATCTTGAGGGGGGTGTGGGGGGAAGGGGATGACATTTGAAATAGAAAAACATAAAATAGTCAATAAAAAGAAGTCTATCTTGGGCTGGAGAGATGGCTCAGTGATAAGAGCATTGCCGCTGTTGCAGAGGACCTGTGTTCAGTTCCCAGCACCTGCATGGAGGCTTAAGTGCTTTAGCTCTAGTTCTAGGGTACCTGATACTCGGCTGGTCTCCGGAAACACTTGCATGTACATGGAGAGCACACACACACTGAAGCACACAGACCCAGAAAATAAGACCTCTGTTTAGGGGGAGAGAATGTGGTTCAGTAGAAAACGTGGGCTTGGATACATGAGGCTCTGTGTTTGATTTCCAGCACCATTCACAGGAAGGTGTCCAAGGAAGTGTTTGACTGTCCTGGTGCACTGACATACTTTTCACTCTGCATTAGTATATTTTTTGGAGCCGCTGTTCCTGGATGGGTTCCTTGAGCTAATCTGAAACTTGAACTTTGGATACATACCATCCATATGGCAGAGCATACTCCTTCCTCTTGGGGGGCGCCTCAGAGGAGCAGTCAGGAGTTACAAACATCCTTGCCCTCTGCTCTATACAGCTCCAGAGGCCTCATGGCTGGCAGCTTTCCCTGGGCACCACTTACCCTGTAGAGTCAGACTGCTGCAGCCAAGACAGTGGTAATGGCCATCACTGGGGCTAGCCTGTGCTCTTGCAGGTGGCAGAAGGTGCCCATCAGCTATTGAACCCAGTCAAGCAGAACTGTGGGTGGAGGAGTATACAGGTGTGGAGAGCGGATATATGGAAAGTATTGCGACTGTGTCTGCTAGGGATGAGCTAGCTAGTAGGGTCTGTTTGGGGCAGTAGGGCAGGGGTCAGGCATCTTCCAGGTCTGCAGGAAGACCTGTTCCACCCCTCAGAGCCTAGTCAGAGCCATGCCCTAAGTCTGGCTTATCTTTTAGGTGCTTATCTCTGGGACTAGAAAGACAAAGGAAAGACTAAATAGGAGGCAGGATATCAATGCTCAAGAGGCTGAGAGAATGCCACTCAGGAGACCTTGCCTGGCTTTAGGCCACTCTATCCTTCTAGTGGGCATCTGATGAGATTTGCTTGACTAATCCTGAACAGTGCTAGGGCCTGAGGGTCCCACAGGTGGGAAATTTTCATCAGGGCCAGGGTTAAGGTGGACACACACCTCCACAGCCACCAACAGCACCAAGAGACACAAAGATGACAAGAATTTTTAGGGTGAAATTCTACTCATCTTTGTAGGCACGATGCAGATAGCTCTGAGAGAAAGCCCTGTTAACCCAAAAATGATGTTACTTGCTCCCTTCCAGATCCCTTCCCTTGAAAAGAGTGCTTTTAGCCCAGCAGGGTGGTGCATGCCTGCATTCTTGCACTCAGGATGCTGAGGCAAGAGGCTCCCAAATTCAAAGTCAGTCTGGTCTACAGAGTGATACCTTATCTAAAAGGAAGGATGGACAGAAGGCAGGCAGGCAGGCAGGCAGGCAGGCACACAAGCACATAAAACAGGGCTGGAGAGATGGCTTAGTTAGGAAAATTATGGAAGACCGTAGTTTGAGACCAAGAATGCATGTTAAAAATCTTTGTGTGATAGTGCATGTCTGTGATCCCAGCATGGGGAATCAAAACCAAGATTTCTAGGGCTCTCTAGCTATCTTGTTGAGCCTACTTGGTAAAACCCTATCTCAAAAAGACAGGGGTAGCCTGTCCTCTGACCTCCACATGTACACACAATCCGTCCCTTCAATACTCAAGGACATATGCAGAAGGCGAGCTTTGAAAAGCTTTTCTTTGTTGTAATAAGATTTTCACTTTGCACTCACATTTTTATCTGCAAATCTTGTCTCACACAAGTAGCCAGTGACTGTATATTTTTCGTGGCCACATATGTTTTCTCAATGAAAACCATGCCCTTCCTTGCAGGGGGCGCACGGGGAAGAACAGTGGAAATCTTCAGCTATGTACTGAATTTGAGGCCAACCTGATCTACTCCAGACACTTAATCCTAGCACTCGGAGGCAGAGGCTGGTGGGACTCTGGGAGTTGAAGTACAGGACCCATGTAATAAATATCTGTCTCAAAACAAAACAAAAATGGGGAGTCGGGAGAGCTAGAAGACTTGTTAAAAGTGGTATGGAGTGTTTAAGAAGAGAAACTGTGGAAGCTTGGTCAGAATGGAGAAATGGAGACCTGGTCATTTACCTCCTTATCAGTACACATTTAGTGGGACTGTAAAGTTCTGAGACACTTTAAGCAGACATACCAGAACTGTCAGCGACTAGTTAGAGCAGGTGTCTCATTAAAAGTAATCATCTGGGGAAGCTGAGTCGACAAGTCCCTAACTATAAGCCAAACACTGCCACAGCTGCAAATGGCCAAGGCGTCTGCCTAAAAGGGAAGAGAGTGGAGGGGGGGTTTGGGGGGTGTTTATCTCTCAACACCTTACTGTCACAGTGTCAGGGCCTCACTGTCTGTGTAGGCTGGAGTTCCTGAAGGACAAGATCTTAGTCTTCCTAGCCCTAGCCACTGTGATCCTGGTACCTTCTCCCACTACCTCTTAGCCCATGTGCCAGGAAGGAGGAAGAGCTAGCTATGCTGGTGAGTCTGGGAGACCATTGGGCGGACTGGGCTTAGCAGCCCTGCTCTCAGAGCACATACTCCCTTTTCTGGGTGCCTCTGTCCACTGGCCTGCTCTAGTGAGTGAGTCTACCTGCCCTCAAGCCAAACTCTTAGGAACACAGTCAGCATTTTGATCTCCATTTGCCTGGTCCTACTTGTTTTCTATTGCTATTTTGAGACAGGGTTTCACTATGTAGCTCAAGCTGATCTTGAACTCACAGTCCTCCTGTCTCAGCCTTCCAAGTGCTGGAATTACAGTTGTTTGTGCCAACCACACGAAGTCCTGATTCTTGTTTTGAGTCCAGAACTTAGTAGTAAAGACTGGTGTGAGTGTGAGTGTTGTAACTAAGGCACAATTCTAGCACTGGAATTGCAAGAAAGAAGCAGGCAGAGGGAAAGACAAAAAAAAAATGAAGACAACATGGGGGTGGAGTCATCTTCTGAGCATGCTAGCTAATGAGCTCCAGTCTGGGGACCTAGGGACCCAAGATGCAAAGGACTGTGGCAGAGACAGAAATGGGGGTTGGGGGGGGCTGTACATGGGGTAAGCCTAAGTCCTAGAACCTTAAGGCAAGATAGAGAACAGAGTTCAGCCCAGACTGGCATTCAACTTTCTAAGTCTCATTCCTCAGCCATGGGCTTGCAAACCATGTGTATCCATCCGTCTGTCCATCCATCCGTCCACCCCAGCTCTGAGTTCTTGGTTCCCCGTTTCTACCTTTTTTTGTAACAGGGTCTTGTTGTTTGCTGACATGCACCCCAGGCTTGCTGACCTAGGAGTTTTCTAGTAGCAGAGTTCTGGGATTCGGCCCAGATACTTGCCCAGTATGTGGGTTCTGCTGATTGAACTCAGGACTTCACATTTGCACAGCAAGTACTTTACCTACTGAGCCATCTCTTTAGCCCTAGAGATCATTTATCAATTACTGGTTGGTTGGTTGGTTGGTTGGTTGGTTGGTTGGTTAGTTGGTTGGTTGCCACATGCATGTTGGTGCTTGCAGAGGTAATAAGGGGTTGTTGGATCCCTGGAGCTAGAGTTACAGGTAGTCTAGCGTTGTCTTTTGTGGGTGCTGGGAACCTGGAAAAGTAGCAGGCACTCAACACCAGATGTAGCAGGCCACGCTGGCTTGGCATTATGAAGGTGTTTGTCCGCATAGTTCTCAACCCCTCCTTTCACATAGGTCCCTTACCAGTGGTAGCAGCCCATGATTACTGGAGAGAGGCAAAGCAGTACTTATATTTCCTGTTCCAGATAGAAAAGCAGAGCCACTAGCCCTTGTTGAAACCTGACTGCCTGGTGGGCTGTTGGAAAGGTGGGTACAGTACCGTGAGCTTCTCTAATAGAAGCAGGAAGATGGTGTGAGAATTGCTACCTGTGAACATACCACCCCAGGCCTGGTGTGGGAGGATAAATGCTCACCCCTCTGACAAGCTCACTTTCCTACACTGCTGTCTTTGCTCACACTCACCTTCTCACTGTTCACATTCACTCACCTCACACTAGCACCCACCATCTCTCTTAGTGCCCTTGTCATGTGTGAGCATGCATGCATACATGCCAACACTCAAATGTAAGCACAATAGTGTAAGTACTAGGATCCTATTTTTAAAATGCATAATCGTGTATTTTTATAATTGTGAACATGTTAGCTCTAAATTATATTTTCCACACTAAGTGTTATTTTAGGAACTCCGCGTGAATCCCAAGGAGGATAACCTTCCCTTTGCTACTTCCCTACTGAAGCCTTTGCTCTCCTCAAGCTCCTCTGTAGTTGCCCAGAAACTGATTTTTGAATTGTAGGTGTTTTAATTTCTGGTTAGAATCTTGTGTTAGAATTTCTGTCATCTAGACTATTTTCAGAATGTGTAAATATTTGCCAAACAGACCACAGCATCTTCAGCATTTTCTTTTTAATTGGAAACTTGTTTTAATTCTTGGTGACTTGCCTGAGTTCCCATCCTCCCCCAGTTTCTCCTGTGACCTGTGTGTTTGTTACAGTTGATGGGCCAGTACTGAGGTATCCTTAGGAACCAAAGTCCACGGTTTACATTAGGGTCCACTCTCTGTGTCATGTGGTTCTGCGAGTTTTGGCAAATGTACATGAAGTAAAGGTTCACTGGCCGAAGTCCCCTCTGCCCTACTTTCTCCCTCCCCCAGCTGCTGGCCACGGTCTCATTGCCTCCTCTTTCACCTTCTCTAGAAAGGCTTACCTATGAATAAGAGCCTCTGTAGATTTGGCTTGTCTCACTTGTCAGTGTGGAACTGAGGTTCTCTGGATTTTTTTATGTGACCTTGCTTGTTTAAAAAAATATATCTAGATATTCCCCAAGTTTGGACAGTTAAGACTCAAACTGCTAAAAACACTTGAGTGCAGGCTTTTATAGCACACACCAGCATGGAACCCATTTTGGTCTTGAGTGCTTTGCATTTCCAGTAGCAGGGACTGACAAGTGCCTGTTGGTCCACATTTGTGCTTTGGATTTAGGTGTGCTAATAGGTGTGTAGTGCTAGCTCATTTGCTGTGGGTTCAAGGCTTTGTTTGTTTGGGGTTGTTTTCAGTGCTGAGATTATATGCGTGAGACCACACAGTACTTCACTCTTCTCATGGCCAAATAATATTCCATTGTGTTTATCAGTCAGTTGACGGACATTTGGGGCTGTTCCCACCTTTTGATTAGTACAGACAAGACTTCTCTGAACATTAATGTGTGGACATGTGCCTTGTATAAACAGATCTTTATTCACTGGATGTATGTGATGTTGGCTTTTTATTGCTATAAAATTGTCTTAATAAACTTGGGAAAGATACAGTTAAATTTGGCCCAGAGTCTCAGTTCATGGCTGGTTGGCCACATTGCCTGTATGTAGGCCTTGGTGAGTCAACCTATCAAGGAGTGGGAGGTAAGAGAGCCCACATCTCACTTTGTGGGCACACTGCCAGTGTCCTAAAGGTCCCACCAGCCCCTCTGTCTGGGTCTGGGTTTTAAAGGCTCCGTAAGACTGGAATCATCTGGACAGGTGGTAACCCCATGGCTGACATTCTGAGGAGCTACTAGGCTGCTTCCCAAAGCAGGGTAAAGCAGCTTCTCACTTCATGTGTGCTCCAGCCCTGTTAGGCCCCACTGTTCTCCAGACCCTGGCCAACACTCACTGTTGCCTGTTTTCTTGGTGTAGCCATTGTGGGTTTGATTTGCATTTCCCTTGTGATGCTAAGGTCTTTCCATCTGCTTATTTGCTGTATTCTGCCTTTAAGAACATTTTATTGTTTAGTTGTTTCTTTTTGCTGGGCATGGGGATTGAACCTAGAGCCTCGCACACACTAGTCAAGGGAACTGCCCCTGGGCTGAGTCCCATGCCTAGACTTGGTTTTTGACTTCTTATCATTTGCTTCTTTTTATTTCCTAAGACCTGGCGGGTAACTCATCCTGTTTTCCTAATGACTCTCTTGTACATATGGAGGGAAGGAGGGAGGGACCTATAGCAATTTGGGACAGTCATACATTAAAGAATTAAAAGTATGCAGTGATTTAAAGTGTTACATTGTCATTGTTTTGAAGAAAATGTTGGGAACATATGACTAGAATCAGGATTCCCTAAGACATACGTTTTGAGCTGTTTTCATTACCTTATCCACTTCCCCCATTCTGAGGGTGGTTGTCTCTGATTTTCCTCCCTGGGTATCTTCTGCACACCTGTCCTCCGAAGGTCTTCAGAAGGCTGGTTCAGCCTCTGGAGTTTGGAGGGCTGGGGCTGCACGTGTGTGTAAGTGACCAGAGATGCCATTAGGTGTTATCCGCCACAAGTCTCTCACTACTCCTGTTGTTCACTTTGGTTAGACTGGCCAGTGAGCCCCCAGAATCTCCTTCTCTGCTTTTCTAGTGCTGGGATTTTAGGCACACAGAGCAAAGCTTTTCTTTATTTTTTTCACATGAGTTCTTGGGGGTCAAAAGTGCAAGGCCTGTGTTTTCAGTGAAAGCCCTTTTCTCAGTGAGACAGCTTCCCAGCCCTGCACCCATTGCTTGTAAGGCAGAAATGACCAGAGTCCATCAGTACAAAGCACTCCTCTTCCTTGCTAGGCCCCTCCTATCTGTTGTCTTCCTATGCCTTTTCCACTTCTAAACATCATCAAGTCAAGTGAAACTACTCTTTTGGGAAAAGTAGAGAGCTTCCTGTTGCTGATACACTGCTTGGCTAGGGTGCACAGCACCTTCTGACTGCCTCTCTCTTGTTCTCTTCTTCCTCTCCCAGTGCCCTGGACACAGCTCAACTGGTTGACGAGAGCTGCAGTTTTCCTCCTCTGGCTGCTGGGTAGTGGTGGGGAACACTGGCAAGGGATCAGAGGGAAAAGAGAAGGATTTCTTCCGCTATTATTTGTTGTGGTTCCCAAGCCTCCGCTTCGGATTTACCAGTCTGCATATGTTCTTTGCTTTCTCGTGGGTACCAGAGGAAGTTAGAGTATAGACTGCTATTAGCTGTCTTCTGAGGGCAGGGGACTTGCTGCCAATGCAGGGCTGGGACACTGTGGAAAGACATGGAAGGCATGTGGTCAGCTTAGGGTGTGGGCACAGATAGCTGCAACCTCGGTGGGCCTTGTGAGCCATTTGGGACTTAGTCTTAAGAAAAGGAATGCCACTTGAAGCTTGTTCTGACAGCCGACCCTGAAGAAAGGCCAGAGGTCACAGGGCTTCCGGTGGCGGTATGACAATGGGAATGGGGAAAGGCACCATGCCTGGAGTCTGGAAGTATTTCCAGGGCATTAGGACTAAAGGTGGTGTTCTGAAAAATGCCATTGTGCCATGTTTAACTGGGAAAAGAGCAAACTTGTTTTGTTTTGTTTTTGTGTGTGTGAATGTGGAAACTGAGTGTGTGTATATTTGTGTGGAGAGGTGGTATTTAGTTGGGGTGTTGTGGGGTATGGGTGATGTTTGTGTGGGGTGAGAGTGTGTGTGTGTGTGTGTGTGTGTGTGTGTGTATGTGTGTGCGCGCACGCTCGCGAGAGTGTTGTATATAAAAGATATCAGGTGTGCTGCTTTATCTCGTCACCTTATTCCTTTGAGGCAGGGTTTCTTACTGAACCTCAAACTAACATGGTATTCCTTCACACAGTGCTGCGTCCATGTCTGATTATTCGGATATTGGGGAACCTGAACTCAGATCCTCATGTTTTTGCAGCAAGCACTCTTACCCTCTGAGCAATCTCCTTAGCTTCACCAGCTCCTTTTTAAAATTTGACATTTTGAATATAAATTCATGTAAATTTTTTTTTGAGACAAGGTTTTAGTTTTACTCTGCAGCTCAAGCCATGTGAAACTCACTGTATAGTCAGGATGATCTGGAACCAACAATCCCCTGCTTCATACTCCCAAGTACTGGGGTTACAAGTGTCTGACCACACCTGGCACATTTAATAGCTCTGAGTATGTGGCTTTACTTTGTTATGTCTGCAGCATGCCTTTTAAATTTCATTCTGTTAATTTTGTTTGTCTAACCAACTAGAATACAGGATCTTTTGACGTCCAGGGCTATGATGGTTTTCCCTGTCCAGGGAGTGACAGATCCTTCCTAAGTGCTTGATGAGTGAATTGTTTTCAGTCTATGTGTCATACCTGCTTCAAGACAGCCTCATTTTTCTAAGCCTGCAGAGGTTTATTATTAGGATGGCTGTGAGCATAAGGGGCAATCATCTGATTCTTTAGAAGGTCCACATCCAGGCTCTATGCCTTTTACCTGGCCTAGGGACTCTTCCCGATGCCATCCCAAAGTTCTGAATTTGGGGCTGGAGAGATGGCTCAGTAGTTAAGAGCTTGGTGGTCTTTCAGAGGATCCGAGTTCAGTTCCCAGAACTCATATCTGGAACTCTAGGGTATTTAACAACTCGAGGGTATCCTTAGGTGCATGCACACACCCACCTACATACATGTAATAAAAAACAAGTATTACTGTAGAAGCTGAAATGCCAGAAGCCACTTTTGTCTCATACTGCTGCGATTCCTCAGTCCAGTAATTAGCTTTTTCTAGAAATAGTTTCCTTTTATCTCTGCAGTTAGGAAACTGGTCTCTTGGGCTTGTGTGTACATTATGTGAAGTGTAGAGGAGTGTTCTGAGGATCTGGTCACTACCATGCTGCACCTGAAGTGTGCAGAAGGCCCCATGATCAAAGGCTGCAGGAAATATCTTGGGTCCCACCTCTATGTTCCATACCCCGAGAACGGTGGCCATCAGACTACTGTCATCAAAGCACTTTCTGTATTTACTCTCTACACCATATTGAATTCCAGCAAATTTGAGGTCACTGAGAGTAGCAGAGGATCTCAGTGACAAATCCATAGAGCATCTTTAGGTGGTGCTCGAGGGATTTTCATTGACTGTCTTAGACTGGAGACCTAAGAATGTTGGTGTTGTTTGACTCTTCTGCAAGTCCCTCTCTTCATTTCTCATAGGGTAATGAGATAGGAAGGAACGTGTTACATCCCTGTTTATTAGACAGTCTGCAGATCTAGTGCCAACAAATAAGTCTTTGAATTTTGAAGACGCTGCCCCTGTGTGCTCATGCACACCTGTAATCCTAGCACTCCGGAGGTAGGACAAGGTAACTCCTTGTCTCAGACACACAGACTCATATAGAGGGAGGAGGAACTTATAAAGGGAGAATGTGCAACTGACCCTGAGCAAGCAAACCTGGGAGATAAAACAGAAAAGCCTTCAAGGATGCATCTCAAAAAATTCCTTCTGGCAGTAGTTCCAGGATGGCCAGGTTTATTCTGATGGTTTTGTTTTCTTTTTCCAACATGAGATCCAGGGTCGTGTATATGCTAACAAAGCACGTGCCACTGAGCTGTATATTCCAGTCCAGCCAAAAGTTAGGAAATAGTAGTTGGAAGCACTGATTCTTATACTTTGGACTGACTTTATCAAGAATATCAGTGTCAGTGTGAATCCCACTTGTTTATGTGCACATGATGCTGCAGATAATTCCGGGTAGTGGATCCCAGAATGTCCTAGGCAGCCTTCAAGAACCTGGTTTGAGTCCCCTGTCTCTCTAGGCCTGGCACACTGCTGACACATAGTAGGTACTCGAATGTTTGTTGGATATATAAATAAATACCTTTAGAGCAAAGAAAGTCTGAGAACTTGAAACCCAGATTTCAATATTGCTGATCTTGTTTACAGACGAGATGTTTACCTGTTTCAGTAACAAGATTTCGATCCTGTGAGCAAGAACTTAGTATAACCTCATGTTTCCTGATAGCTTGCCCCTGGCTGGCAAACCTATTGAGGGAGGGGAATAGTTCAGGGGTTCTAGAGTATGACAGTCTTCTAAAGTGGAGGGGACAGTGAGGCAGAGAGCTCAGAATATAGAATTAGAGGTTTTCATTGTCCTTTGGGAGACTGGCTCAGGGTGGATTGTTTTGCCTGGGGCCACCCAGGGAGTTAGTGGGGATTTGCAAGGCTCCTTTCCTTATATAGAGTCATTGGTAGGATTCATTAGTCTTGTGAGCAGATGGTGAAAGCAGTTCTGTATTCGTGCTCTGGAGCTGGTGATATAAGGATGCAGTTGCTCTGACATCCCCTGAGGACCATAGTTACTACTGAAGGGAATGCAGGCTTCCTACAAGATCCCAAGACCTCACAGCAGGAAGCTATGGTCCCACTGTTGAGAAGAGTACTCCACTTCTCAGTGGCCTTCATAGAGCAGGCGTAGTCCACGCTGCTTCAGGACTTCATAAACCTAAAATAGGCTCATCAGAAAAATCCTTGATTGGCCTCTTTTGCTTAGTATCTTAACAGAGTGAAAATGGCTCCTATAGGGTGTTGTCTGTGTAAATTAGAAGGTCATCTTTATGAGGTGTTAAGGCAGAGACCACAGTTTGCTACCTGACCCACAGATTGTACTGTGTAGATGGCGTAGGACCAGGAAGCCTGCAGCTGGCAGGCCCTGCTTCACCTCTCTTTTCCCCTTCACTTGTACTGAGAATTGAACCTAGGACCTTGCACATGTTAGGCAAATGTTTCTACCCCAGTTACAACCCCAGACATTTTTTTTTCTTTCTCTCTCACTATTATAGTGCTAGTTGGCCTCAGATTTGTAATTTTGATTTTGCCTTGTCTTTCTAGTGCTGGGATTACTGGCATGAGCGACTATAACCAGCTAAGATTTTCCACCTTAAATTACAGCCAGGTCTGGTGGTGCCTGAGCTCTTCAGGAGCACCTCAGACTTAAGTTATAACTCTTAGTGTGGTGTTTCCAATTGAAAAGCTGTCTCCTCAGATGGCCGAGTAGTATTCTGATAGACATGTTATTGATCCATTCTTTAGACAGTGGACATGGGGTATTTATGTATGTGTATTGGTATTTATGTATGTGGTATGTATGTATTAGTATTTAGGTGTTGGTATTTATGTATGTGGTATGTGTGCTTGTGTGTACAGTTCCATATGCCTGTGCATACACACAGATACCAAGGAGGACATTGAGTGTCCTGCACTGTCACTCTCCACTTTGTTCTTTGAGACAGGCTCTTGATGATCCTGGACTTCAGCACAAGCAAACCCCAGTGATTCTCTTACCTACACACACACACACACACACACACACACACACACATACACAGAGAGAGAGAGAGAGAGAGAAAGACAGAGAGAGAGAGAGACAGAAAGACAGACAGAGAGAGAGAGAGAGAGAGAGAGAGAGAGAGACAGAGAGAGAGAGAACATAAGCAAGCACTGGGGTCTCAGGCATGTACTACCACACCACCCTTTCTACATAGGCTCTGGAGATAAAAACTCAGGTCCTCATGTTCACATAACATATGTTCTTGCCTGCTGAACCATTCCCCCAGTCTGATTTTCTTCTTTACAACTGAAAAACAAAAACCTGTTGTGTTTATGTCCCACATTTTCTTTATCCTCTCGTCAGTTGATGGGTACCTGGCAGGGTCTGTAACAGGGTCTATAACATCACTGTTGGAAACAGCGCTGTCCTTGTGGTACAGGACTGGTGGCTGGATTAGGGCACATGGTGACTGTGCCCGGTTACATTTCCACCAACAGTGTATGAGGGCCCCTCCTCACCAGCACTTGTTTTCTCATATTGGCTGTTCTGGCTGGGGTGAGATGGAATCTTCATGTCATTTTAATGTGCCTTTTCCTCTGACAGCTGAGGGTGCCAAACATTTTCTCAGGTTTATTTGCCATTTGTATTCCACGTCTCAGGGACTGTATGTCCATCTTACTTGCTCAGTTACTAACGGGTTAATTTTTTGGCTTGTTCTTTATATAATCTAGATGTTAATCCTGTTAGTTATGTAGCTATCAAAGATGTTCTACCATACTGTAAGGTGTCTTCACCCAGCTCACTGTTTTCTTTGCTGTGCAGAAGGCTTTGCTCGGTGTCTAATTAGTCTTCTTAATGGCAATTCTCCAGTAACTTCCAAGCCCTAATGTGCCTTTCAGCCATTCCATGGTCACTGTCCATTCAGTAAACTAACTTTAATGTACTGTACTGAGCATTAGTGCCATTTGAAATGTTAACAGTAATTTCATGGTGTTCTAGTGCCTTTTAAACTAGTGATTAGTGTGCAGTGTCTGCACAGAGACTTAAAAATAAAACTGAGAAGAGAGGTTTGCAAGTGGGAAAGACCCAGGAAGGGAGGCAGAAAGGGACAAAACATTCCAAGTGCCCATCACTCACAGCCGACAGTCGAAGACGACGACATTCCTACTTTAGATGTGTCTTCTTCCACTTCCTCACTGGGAAATTTCTTCTTCCCCCTCTGGAACTGAACCCACACGGCCAGGACTGGAGTCTTCACCAGTTCCATCTCTATCTCTCCTTCATGCATTCATTCATTCCAGAAGCTCCTGGTGCTAAGGGCTAAACAGCATTGGGAAGACAGCAGTAGTCAAATAGACTCAGCCCTTGCAACATGAAAGCTGTATTCTTGGGGTTGGGCAGCCTAGGAACAAATGGTAAATTAAGAAATACATGATCTAGGCATAGTAACATGTACCTGTAGTTCCAGAATCCAGAAGTTTGAGGCAGAAAGATTGCAAGCTCCGAAACAGATTATGCTAAAAAAAATAATAATACAATATTAATGATATTCCTCTTAAAACAAGCAAAAACCATAAAGTGGGGTGGAGACTTGGCTTTGCAGTTAAGAGCACTGTCTATTCTTCCAGAGGACCTCAATTCAGTTCCCAGGACCGAGAGGCAACTCACAACTGTTTATAACTCCAGTTACAAGGAATCCAATGCCTGGCCTCTGTGGGCATACACACATACAAACATACATATGCAAAATACCCATACACTGAGATAAGTAATTTTTTATGGAGAAAGAGGTATGTGTGATAAGAGGTAAAGAGTAAAGCCCACTGAGGAAGGAGACAGCTACTGATTTGTAGGGAGCTTCCTGACTCATGGATGCTGAGCTAAGACTTGCAAAAGAAACAAAGTAGCAGAAGTCTGAGGGTACAGGGAATGATACTCAGGAGGGGTCATACCTGGGGACTGTAGACAACCAAAGCCAATAAGGATGGGCAGAGCACAGCAGCCAGTAGACATGGGGGTGAGGAGAAGAATGGTAAACATTCTTTACTTCTCATGGCATACATACCTATAAACCCAGCTGAGGCAGGAGGACCAGGAGTTTAAAGCCAGCCTGGTATGCATAGTTTCAGGCTACCCTGGGCTGTTGTCTAGTAAGTCTCCAGAAAATCAATAACTGGAGATCATCCCTGAGCTTCATCCACTGGGTTGCACAAACAGTTAATTACAATGAAAAGAACTAAGAAGATAGCCCAGTCAGTAAAGTGCTAACTCATGCAAGCATGAGGACCTGAGTTCAGGTCCCAGCACCCCATAAGAACAGGTGAGGAGCTGTCTGGCTACAGTCCCAATTCTGGGAGGCAGAGACGGGAGATTCCTAGGGCTTACTCACCAGCCAGCCTTAGCCTAGTCAGTGAGCCCTGGGTTCCATTGAGAGCCTGTTTCAAAACAAAAACAGCCAAAACCCAAGAAAGATGACGTCTGAGTTTGAACATCTAAGGTCAGCCCCTGGCCTCCACAGACACATGTGTGAGCATACCTGCTGTACATGGACATACACACAAGTAAAAGTGAGTATGGTGGACATCGTTGCCTTGATTGGAAGAGACAGATGATACAACCTGTAATTGCCATGCTGCATGCTGAGTGGGACCTTGCCAAGAGCAACAGGTGGGTATAGGGTGCAGGAAGGGCAAGAAGAGGGAAGTGCCTACTTGGAGGAGAAAGAGGGCCATGCAGTGTGTGTGGTGCCCTCACTGGAAGGCACCTGTTTTTCACAGTTTGTGAGCCAGTTTCCTCACCTATGAACTGGGATATGATTATTCCCATCTCATGGTTGCTCTGGGGGGGAAAGGGTTCAGTGCACACCTGACTTGTGTCTTGACACAACTAGATGACATTTTGTTAGCTTCATAGTTATTCTTCCTATAGCTGCTGCCCTTGGCCCAGAGATAACAACTGGATTTGTTCAGCTCAGTCTTATACCTCTATTAATGAGCGCGCCCATGAGTGTGTGTGTGTGTGTGTGTGTGTGTGTGTGTGTGTGTGTGTGTTAGAAATTTAAAGAAATTATGCCACTTTGAACACATTGTTTGAAAAATAAAATTGTTCACTCTTCCGTTTTTGTTCCTGCTGTGCTGGTATGTGGAGCTCTGTCTGTTCCTTCTAACCTCATATGGCTTGCCACAGTGGTGATCTGTTTCCCTCTTGATGTGCAGGCAGGTTGTTTACCATTTCCCCCTGTGCCCTACAGTGCCTCACTGTATGTCCTTGCCCCTGTCCCTAGTGTGTGGTGGCCAGAACTGCCCTAGAGCAGACTTAGATGTGGGTCGAGGGGCGGTTGCAGTCCAGGCTGACTCCACCAGATGCCGTCAACACTGCTTCTCAAGGGACTTATCCAAGGTCTGGAAAACCACACAGCTTATTTTAGATTAATGAACAATGCACAGTAAATGTATCATTGAGTCTTACTGAATGTGTGTGCTGCAAAAAGAAGGAAAGGGTGATGGAGGAGCACCAGAATCTGTCTCCAGCAGGAAGGGAGACATTCATCTAGAGAAAGGGCTTAGTGCTCACTGGTCTGGGAAGCAGGAGCTGGCATATTGTGCCTGTCCTCCATTGTGGTTTCTGTGAAAAGAAACAAGCAAAGTCAGATAATAGGTTTAGGATAGACAGTTTAAATCTTGTTGGGGCTACCGAGTAGTCCCTGCTTGTCAAGCACCTGGCCCTGGGAGATTCCCTAGGGCAGAGGAATAAACATCAAGCAGGGAAAAGCCAGGGGAGCTTCAAAAAGGTACCTCTGAGCCTGTGCTCTGTGTTGGCTGCTCATCCATGAAGTGTTATCACAGGGGAGTGTGTCTTGGAAAGGTCCATGTCTCTCCCATCAGCAAGGCTTCAGATGTCATAACACCAGAGATGCAGAAAATGGATTTGCGTCTGGTTCTTGGGTGCCAAGGAATGTGAAACCCACTATTGTCCTGTCCTAGTTAGGCAGGCAGCAGCCTGAGGAACTACAGGACAGGCCTTCAGAAATATTCAGCCTGGATTCTGGAGGCTCAAATTCCCCAGGTGATTCTGAGGCTGAGAGCATGGATTCAGCCTGCTCCTGGGGTCAGCTGAAAAGAACATGGCATCCAGAAAGCAGTATATAGATGGCCTGTGGAACAGAAGAAGCAAACGCCAGTCTGCAGTTATGGATGGGATCCACCATACAGTGACAACAGCGTTTATATAGTAGTTTGCTAAGGAGGAGGGCTTGGGCCTTCTGGGGGACATTCCACTTGAGATGCAGAAGTGTCTGTCCTGGTTTGAACTCAAGTCACCATAGCTCACCCCCTCTCTATCATACAACCCATAGTTCCTGACTGCGGACAGTGTGGAGAGAGACCTTAATTCTATCCTTTGGTTTTGACAGTCTGATGTTAGCCTGCTCCTAAGGCTTTGAGGTTTGGGCTTCCTTGTGGATGCAGACTGAATTACAGGCTTCTTAGTACTGCCTAGCCCTGGAGAAGGCAGTCTCTGATGACCTCAGAGTAAGCAGGCAAACACAGCTTCTTACAGTCCTGGCTTTCCCCTAGGCCTGGTGCTGTGGTCAGGGTAAGGCAAGCAGTGTCCTCAGTTTCATTGGCATCCTGACCAGTAGTGAACAAATCTGAGAGTGGCTTTGTTGTCCACACATGGATAAATGTGTGACAGAAGTCCAAGCTCCGAAATGGGCGGTCTCCAAATCTATTTTGACAAACTAACAAAGAATTTTTCTTTTAGGTGCTATTGATGTAACCCAGGGGCTTCATGCATGTGAAACAAACATTTTACCACTAAATTATACTGCAGTCCTCAAAGAATGGTGTGTGAGTGTGTGTGTACAACTTTTGATGTTTCTCATGTGCTGGCCACCTTGTGATTTGAGATAAGGCTGGCTGGCCAGTCAGACTAGTGAAACTCATGTCAACCTTTCCACCACTGAGATTACAAATACATTACTA
Organism: Micromys minutus; assembly: GCF_963924665.1. Taxonomy (NCBI): domain Eukaryota; kingdom Metazoa; phylum Chordata; class Mammalia; order Rodentia; family Muridae; genus Micromys; species Micromys minutus. Next base: position 297,672 of record NC_137964.1, on the reverse strand, counting down.
TTCCCAAGTTTTGTTTTTAGTGTGGCTCTGGGGGTTAAACTCAGGCCTTTAAGCTTACAGGCAAGCACTATCCTACCCTCCTTAAGCAAAAAATTTTACGTGTGTGTGTGTGTGTGTGTGTGTGTGTGTGTGTGATGCATGCATATGTGAGGACACACGTATGTGGATGTGTGTGTGAGTGTGGACACTTAAGTTGACAGTGTGTATCTTCCTCCACTTTAAAGAGGCACAGTCTCTCGTGACCACAGAGCTTCCAAATGGTTAGTCCAGTAGCCATGCCTTCCCAGTTCTGTCCTCATATTTGTATGACATACGATTTAGCCACTAAGTGAGCTCTTCATCCCCTGTAACTTTTTTTTTTTTATCAGATAAGTCTTTTATTGAAATATTTTCTTGTTACTTCTTAACTAGCCGGGCACTCCACGGCACCACTGTTGATGTCATCAATGATGTCATGAGGGTGGCGGCCATCCACATTGCAGCCCACAGACTGCGGTCCCCAGGATCTCCTTGATAGTTCCAGAAAGCTCTCTGGCCAAGGACCGGTGTCGCATCTGCCGGGCAATGTTGACAATCTCATCAAAAGTGATGTTCCCACTGTGTTTGATATTTTTCTGCTTCTTCCTGTCTCATGGTGGCTCCTTGAGGGCTTTGATGATCAGGGCAGAGGCAGAGGGCACCACCTCAATCTGGGCCTGTCTGTTCTGGATGGTCAGTTTCACTGTAATCCTGAGGCCTTTCCAGTCCCCGGTAGCCTTGGCAATGTCATCACCGACTTTCTTTGGAGACAGACCCAGAGGACCGATCTTAGGGGCCAAGGCGGATGTGGCGCCGACCTCACCTCCGGTGCACCTCAAGTACACAACTTTGATCTCGTTGGGGTCAAACTTGGGCGGCATGGTGGAGGCGGCTGGTGTCGGATGAACCCGGATTCGGGACGACCAAAGAAAGTTGCACCGTTGCCTCCTCCGAGCCAAAAGCCGAAAAGCGTAACTTTTTTTTTTAAATAAAACTACAGAGAGAATTTCTTGTGTACTGTGTAGAAGCTTTGTCAATCACATAAAACAACAACCTTGACATTAAGTTTCTTCTAGTCACAAATAATTTTACTCACTTTCAAAAAGTAGTCAAGGAAAAATCTGAAAGGCCCATTTAAGCCTAGGACACAGCTTTAGCCCAGTGCCCACCACCACTGTGATACCTGCCCTTCACATAGTCATGACCTCTCCAGTGTTTTGTTTCATTTTTTAAAACTGCAAAGCTCAGGGCCTTTGCCCGTGAGATTTCTTCTACTGGGGAAACTGCCACAGCTTCTTCCACTGCTGGCTCTTCATCTTACGGTCAGCTTCAGTGCCACTCTCTTTGTGGCCTTCTGGCAGCTTGTTTTTGACAGTTCCTTCCCACAGACAGCTGACTTCCATGGAGCAGAACACAAGTGTGGTGCTGCAGGCCTGGCCTGCCTTTCCATTCACTTGTCCATGTTCTTCCTCTGCAGGTCACCTTCTCAGGGACCCAGCCACAGAACCAGGCACACAGCAACTCTGGGGGCCAAGAAAATTAGGTTCAGTGGACTGCTACAGGGCAGAAATAATGTCCTTTGTCTCTAGAAATAAAATGTGTGTGTGTCCTAGGTCCTGTGCATAGTGCAGCCTAGCAGGGAGGCCAGCCAACCACTATAGACTTCTGTGGTACAGCATACAAAGAGGAAAGTGTGGGGAGAACAGGGGATTCAGTGACTTGAGGTGGTGTCAGACACAGGCTGATAAACTCAGCTCTGAATTCTGTGTCATGACAAGCAGTTAGGCAGAAGGTAGAACAAGGAGCTGGCGGGGAGGGGGAGTGAGCATGCAGAAGGCCCTAGTGGCAGAACTTTATGGGTGCAAAGGAAGTCCCCCAGAGCTTAGTGTGTGATTTTCAGTTTGGGTGAAATTGAAAGGTAGTTTATTCTGCTGTCTGAAATTGTCTTTGACACTATTAGAGAAGTGTGTGTGCCTAGTGCTGGGCTTATAAGTATGGTGCTAGCGCATCCAGCCAGTTAAAACACATGTGCTGGGAATTTTTAACAGAAACTGGGAACCCAGGTCTTCATGCTTGCCTATTATGTTACCCCCCACCACCACCCCTAATGCTACCCCCAACTCCCATCTTGAGAGGTTACCACTCTGTAGTCCATACTGGCCTCAAGCTTGCAGATTTATTTCAGCCTCCTTGTGTGCTCCGGTCTTAGGCTTGCACTGCCATGCCTGCCTGACCCAGGTTACTGGAGTTCTACCCTCAGAACTAGTGGTCAGAACTAGTGCAGCTGCAAAGTGAAAGTGCTGCTGCTTGGAGTTCTTCTGGGCGCAGGCACAGTGAGTTCAGCTCCCAGAGTCAGAGCCTCCTAATCTCTGCCTGGACTGGGCTCTCCAGGGAAATAAATGGCCGAGAGGATACATATCTGTGTGAAAGGAGATTTCATGTGCGGCGTTGGCTCCATGATTATGGAAACTGAGCAGTCAGTGATATGCCAGCCTGAAGAGCTGGGGAAGCCAGGGTAAAATCCAGACAAAGTCCTAAAGCTTGAGAACATGGAGAGCTGGCAATGAAAGCCCCAATCTGAGAGAGAGCAGGAGACCAGCAAGGTATCCTGGCTCAAGCAGCTAGGCAGGGAAAAGGCAGGTCTGTCTGTCCTGGGCCTTTTTTCTGTCCAGGCTGTCAGGGTCAAGAAGGTGCTCACCAGCACTGGGAACAGCTAGCTGTGTTCTACTGAGCCTCAGAGCCTTCTCGGAAATACCCAGGAACACTGGCTTATCTGGTCACTCCACGTACATATTCAGCAGTCACAGTCTTACGTCTCACCAGAGACACTTGCCTCATCTCTGACTCCAGTGCATTAGCGTTATCCTGGAATGCCTGTCTTTGTCTTCAGCGTTAATCCCAAGTCCAGAGACAGCATCATCCAATTCCCACATGTCCCTCTGACCCCAAGTCTACTCATGACTCCTTGGTGCCATTAGCACTGTCAGCAAACATTGCTGACAGGAAGCCTCCATTTCCTTCCTGAACCAGTTGCATCTGATAGAGTTTGTACCACATGCATGCCCTGGACTTAGAAAACACAAACATTACTTTTGTCTTATCAACGCTTACAAATATTTGCACTTTTGAAACTTTGTTTTGTTCTTGAGCTATAAAATGTGCACCACCATCTTAGTATTAAGGGTAAAGTGATTATATTTCAACTGTAGGTCATTCTCAATGAGTTCATAGATGTATTTATCTTTAAGAAGTAACCATATTTCCTTTACTTGGAGTTATAGGTAGAGCACTTCCCTTCCCTCACACACACATTTGCTGTCTGTATGGAGGGTATATATGCACACATGTGCAGGTGTGTACACCCATGTACCAGTGTATGGAGATGGAAGAGGATGTGTCCTTCCTCCTTCACTTGAAATGAGGCCTCATTGAACCTGTACCCAGGCTGTTTCTCTGCCTTGTTGTTGTGACCACAATCCAAAGCTGAGTTATGAGTCTGGGAAGTATTTGCTGTGCAAGAATGAACAGCCTGTTTCAAATGCCCAACGCCCACAAGAAAGCTGTGTACAGTGTCCTGTTTCTGTAGTCCCAGCTCTAGGGGAGATAAGGCTATCTGGGGACTTGCTCGCAGCCAGTCTAACCAAAACTGTGAGCTCCACGTTCAATGAGAAACGCTGAGCAAAAATGAGAGGAGTGGCTGGAGAGGTCGTTAAGCAGTTAAAGAGTGCTAAATGATCTCGCAGAGGACCTGGGTTCAGTTCCCAGTGCCCACGTGGCAGTTTACAGTCAGGGATTCATCACCCTCTTCATGCACTCATGTGCATGAACATACATACATGCACACACAAAACACATACACATAAAATACATCTTTAAAAATTAAGTTGTAGTACAGGCACTTGAGATAGAAGCACTCTATAAGTTCACTCTATAAGGCCAACCTGATCTACATAATGAGTTCCAGGCCAGCTAGAGCTATATAGTGAGACCCTGTCTCAGAAAAGTAAATGAGTAAATAAAATAAGGTGAAGAAGCCATTGAGGAAGATACTTGATGTTGACCTCTGACCTCCACACACACATACACAGCACATGCACAGGTAAGTGTACCCCCACACAGCCTTGTACATGCACATACACTAAAGACACCACAAACCTAATTCAGTCCTAAAAGACATGCCATGGTTGGTAATGGTTGTGTAAGAACTTGTGTTATTATTTCATCCCATCTGTGGTACTGTGGTATCATGGCAGCCCAGATCCATGTACTGAATTCTACCTGCAATGTGGTGGTGTTAAGATATGAGGACTTTAGGTGGTGGTGATCCATCCGGTCACAAGCACAAAATCATGAATGGGTTCAGGGTCTTATAAAAAGGAGTCCCAGAGAGCTTTCACCCCATGAGGAAATGGCTAGAAGGCCTTTCCTGTGAACCAGAAAGTATCTGACCACGGTACAGCTCAGCTGATGTTTGAATCTAAGATCCTCAGTCCCAGAACTGAGATGTCCAGATTTCTACTCTTTCTAAGCCACCAGCTTAGAAAAGTTCTGTTTACTGTAGTCCAAACAGAAGGCATGCAGCAAACCCTGAAAAAATATTATTAAGTTGATGCTTCATTAGCACCCTCCCCTCCCAGAAAGACCTCTTGGAAAGCATCAGAATCTTTCTCAGTAGACCAGGCCCCAGGCTCATTAGTACCTGTGAAGGAGTGTCAGTATCTGTGAGCCAGAAGAGCAGTTGTAAACTCTGAAAACAAGTGAAGCAGAGTGGGAAGCTCCGCTTGCAAGTACCACCAGTCCCTTGCTTCTCTGGACTTGTGTCAGGAACTAGCTGCTGGCCTTTTGGTTGAACTCTTCTGTCAGTTGGCACCTTTTTTCCTTTGACATATGAAAATGATATATTCATTTAAAAGAATGTAAAGATTGTAGAGCTTTTTTTTTTTAAATACTGGATGAGCTAGTATGCATTTGTTGACCTCACTGATGAGTGCTTATGTGGTGGGCCTCCCTCTGGAAAACTGGCTGATGATATTTTTGTGTGTTATGTGTATACTGTTGACCATTGTTGGCATATTGCACATCTGTTCATATAAATACTGGGGAATAACTGTAGTGTGGTGGTGCACTCCTGTGATCCAGAACCAGCCTAGGCTACAAGATGACTGTCTCAAGAACGACAGCTTAGGACATTCCTCTCTGCAGCCTGTGAGACAAAAGGACGGTTGATACTGTTTTGCAAGTGATAACCCTAAGAACCTTTCATTCTTCCTCTCACAAGGGCATCTGCTGAGTGTGATAGGCCAAGGGACATGGGAGGGGACATGGCAAATAATCCTGTCCTACTGGGGCTGACATCCCAGTAGGATAATAGGGGAAGATAGTAACTTAGTAAAGATAAATGAGTAAGCTAATAAGTTTAGCTAAAGAGAAAAACAAAGCAAAGGTATGTGGAAAATGAATGAGGGGGTCTTAGCCTAAGGCCTCCAGACAGAAAGAGCAGGCCACTTGGTTAAGTAGAAGGAAGTGAGGTCAAAAGCCCCTTGGCTTTGCTCTGAATCCAATGGATTGGAACCTTGTGGGGGTTTGAACAGATGAGTTGTTAAACTGACTTGGTTCAATTTGCTGGTTTTGAAAGTAGAAAGATGGGACAAATGTGGCTACAAGGACACCAGCCTTCCAGCCATCCTGCTGCGAGGCTGTAGTTTGCCAACAGCTAGACAGGAGACATAAGGATTGTGTTAGTCCCACCTGTAGTCACTGCAGCCCTCTAAGTACATGTAGTCTCCTAACTTGAATGCTAGGAACTCCCTGCAGCCCATTTAGCCTACAGGGGAAGCATGTGCTTTGGGGACTAGCCTTTTGGCAGCTTGTTTTTGGCAATCTACAGAGAGCCCTGGAGTAATTTTTTTCTTTCAAACACATACTGATGGCAGGGACCTAGACTTTCAGATGGAGCCCAGCCTGAGCCTTCCATGGACTGAGGTGTGTAGAAAATTGGAAATCACTGTAAAGATGGGAGGAGAGGCTCAGTGGAAAGAAAATACATCAGCAGATTCCTGAAACAGATGTTGGAACTGCAGGGACCAACCCTGCCCTTCCATAAGTGCTAATTAGGTACAGCTTAAGACTTTGGTTCTCAGCTGCCTGGGCTGGTACCATCCAGTCCATGGAAGGCAGGTGTGCGAGTTACTGCTGAAGTCCTAAACTGCAGGAAATAGCCATAAACAAACCAGACAGAGTAGATGAGCGAAGGTAGCATGAGACAGGACCTTACTCTATAGCCCAGGCTGGCCTTCAACTCTGGCTCCTGGTGGTTCAGGCTCTGGAGTGCTGAGGTGGAAGTTGGGTGCCAGTAGTCCTGTCCCATCTAATTATGTACAGTGGCTCTGCCATGGCCAAGGTGGTATTATGTTCCCCCGAGTTTTTTCCTAGGAGCCAAGCAGCCACACTCCCAAGTCTGTTTATGTCTGAAACCTGCCACTTAACTTGAAATGCTGCTCAGTGTGATAGTTCAGCAAGAGGCCACTTAGTGCTGATCCTAAGTTTACTGACATGCCCTAGTACATTTTTGCTGATGTTATGTTAGCATTGAGTTTATTTTCTGTGTTCATCATTTTATCTTCTGTGAGTTTTTCTCTAGTTCATAGAGTTTTATCAGATTGGGTTTTAAAGGACTGAGGCTGGAACTTGGGGTTTCATAGCTGCTGGACGGAGCTTCACCTACCTTCCCCACTCTGTGCTACATAGTTCCAGAGGCAAGGGATAGGACTGTGAGCAAGCTCATTCCCCCTTAGACTTACTTAAATGTGTCAGGGTTTCACATAGACAGTCATTATTGGTAGCTTGCCCATCAAGGCTTCCCTGGAATCAGACTGAATGTTTTTCATTTCACTTTATGCCTTGACACAATTGTTCTGTTGGAAATGTTGGCTGGGCCTCCCAACAGTGGGCATTTTGATTACTAAGTAGAGACCTTATTACTTTAAGCATCACTTTATTACTTAGTAATGGCCACTTACTGCGGAGATAAAGATTGAACGTGAGCATCTGTCTAACGGATAGAACCCAAATATCTGCTATTTTTCTGGCTTTTCTACTTTGTACAGTCAGGATAGGGTTAGTGGGCCTGCTGCATTTTCAGTTCTGCTGTGGGTTTTCTGGCCTGTGGTTTGAAGATGACTTTATGGATATTGATAGACAATTTCAGTAAAACAAATTTAATAAACAACAATTTGGATCCAGACATGGTGGCACTGGGAGGCAGAGGCAGGGGGACTCTGTGAATTTGAGGCCAGCCTGGTCTATAGAGGGAGTTCCAGGGCAGCCAGGATTATTACACAGAGAAACCTTGTCTCCAAAAAAGAAAAAGAAAAAAAATCTTAATTTGGGAAAATTAGACAGTAGAAAAAAACTACAGAGTGTCAATATATAAATTGTTATAATCTTTTTGGAGAGTACTTTAGAACTACTTGTCAAGTGTCAAATGGGCATATTGTTTTATTTTTTAAGGATTTTTGAACATTAGTAACTGCCTGTGTGGAGGGGCGTGCACCTGCTGCAGTGGATGTGGAGAGAGAGGTCAGAGCTCAGTCCAACTCAGGTGGCTTGGGCCATCTCTCCATAATATGCTGTGTGTGTGTGTGTGTGTGTGTGTGTGTGTGTGTGTGTGTGTGTGTGTGTGTGTGTTTAAGAGAGGCAGGAGGACTGGAGTGGCAGGTGGTTGAGTCCCCTACCTGGGTGTGGAGAACTGAACTGCAACATCAGTAAGCACTCTTAACAGCGAGCCATTTTTCCAGCTTTTTTGCATAAATTTCAACCCAGAAATTCCATAATTTAACTAGCTGTAATTTTTCTCAAAGAAAGTTAGATGAGTGCCAGTATCAAGAGGATTCCTGAACAGTTTGTCAACTCTTCATCCACTGGAAATGATTCTGGGTTGTTTGATTGAGTGTACGTTTGTTGAGTTTTGAGACAGGATCTCCTACATCCTAGGCTAGCCTCAAATTCACTGTGCTGAGGATAACCCCAAACTACTTACTTTTCTGTCTGTACTGCTCACAGCCTGTTCTCATTCTTCCTAAAACTTGCCCCTAACCCTGCTGGGAGATGCCGCATACCAGCAAGGCCCTGCCCCTGTGGGGCCTACAGAAGAGCTTGTCACACAGCTCAGCCTGGAGAGAGAACACTTGTATATATTCACTGAGGTTTGATGCTCCATATGGCTGTTTCACTGTGAACAAAAAATCCTATGAACAGTTTATTCCAGTATTTACTATTGCATCGTATTTCCTTCCTTTAAAATGCCACGGAGATTATTTCACAGGCTTGAATCAGAAAACATGGAATGAGCACATGGGGCTGGAGTGGCTGGGTGTTTGTTTACTCTTGCTTGTCAGTGCTAAGCGCATTAACAGGAAAGCCTCCTTTCCCTCTGTGTTTGTCTTTATAACATTTGGCAAAATGTTTAGAAGATTCCGGGGTTTCTGGCCTGACACCTGGGAGAACAGCAAGGAGGGCCTTGGCCTGCTGCAGGTGGTGGTTTTCGGAAGCCTCCGGATGGAGCCTGAGCTCTCACCCAGCTTTTCACACACTGCTTGGGGAGAACTGAGGAAACCTGAGCAGGCAGGGAATTCTCTTTTCCCCCCTTCCTTTAACTTTCAGAAAACCCTGTGGTAGGCAGTTGAAGATGGGTGGTGATGCCCTGTTTCTTTGCATGTCATAAACCTTAAAGGTTATGTCAGTTTATAAGTTTTGTTTTGGGTTTGAGGGTCTCATGTGTTGCAGCCTGGCAGCCACTTTATTATGTAGCCTGATCTTCCTGCCTTCTCCTCCCCAGTGTGGGGCTCACAGGCATGTCCCGCCTCACTCAGCAAAGTCCCGTTCGGCCTCTAGTTCCATCTATTTTCTCAAAACTTTGATTAGAATTTCCCACTGACCCACTAATTTAAGTTTGCCAAACCTCATCACCCCTCTGCACCCCAGCTTGTTCTGAGTTCTCTTAGTGGTTGCTCCTCTCCTTTGTTTGGCTCACAGTTGGGGCAGTTGACCACCTCCTGTGTCTGCCCAGCCTTCTGTCCCTCCTTCTTGGAAGCCTCTCCTTCCACAGATCTGGAGGCAGAGCTAGGCCTCATGTCCCCTTTTCCAAAACCTTTGTTTGTCTCCATTTCTTACCAAAGAGGTTCCAGATTTTTTAGCTGGCCCATCATCTATCTTTAAACCTCGCCTCCCACCATCTGTGACATTTCTGGCTATCCCTCCATTGTTCTGACCTTCCTTTGTAGCTTTATCTCTAGACTCCATCTGAGGGCCCTGCTCTGTCCTGCTCTGAGAGTCTTTGAAAGCACCCTGGGAGCAGGAGCACATTCTAGCCTTTTGGATCTTTTCCCATTGCCTGGCACTTTTCTTTGCCTTGGGCTGCTGGTAGAACTCTGTGGGTGGCTTTCCTAGCAGAATAATGTGCTTGTGTATCCCAGAGAGAGGCAGTGCACAGAGCCATCAGGGGTCCCATCCACTTCTTGTAAATGGGTGGCTGGGGTGTCCTGGCTGCCTTTACTCTCTCATCACCCTGGCCTTCAAATGGAAACAGTCCTGTTGCTTGTTCCAGAGAGAACTGAGAGGCACTGCCTCTGCCTGCCGGATTCATCAACTTACAGAAACGCATCCTGTTTACATTTCTGGCAGTCTCTCATTGATTTGGATGGTGGCCAACAGCTAGCCGCTCAGCCCTTGTGGGTTTTTAACCAACAGCTTTCCAAGTGTACATGCGCTGTGAGAGCACATCCAAACCCAGCATGGCCTTTGTGCACCACCGTAGCCAAGTCCCCTTGCCAGCCCTCGATGTCCAGCGTAGCATAAGTGTGTTTTCTGGAAAGACTTCATTCAGGACTCACTACTCTAAAAAGACTGGGTGACCAGGGACTAAAATTCCACTGGAAATGAGACTAGGATTTTCAAGTTTGCATCCTCATCTTTAAAAAGGGGGTGGGGGGCAAATCTACATGCCCAGCAGACAGGGGCTCTGTTCTCAACATTTAAATGGCTAAATTTATAAATTGTCTTGAAGGTGCCCTTTGAACAGTTTAAAATGCTCCGTTGTTGTAAGATGAAGTCATCAAACTGCTTATGACCTTATTTATGTTTTCACAACTGACCGAAATGTACAGCTGTCTACAGACTAAATCTGCAGTAAGAGTCACTTGGGGCTTTTCTTTGGCTGTTAAAGACTCTCAGTCTGTCAACTTCTGGCTTTTTCCTCCCTCCCTCCCTCCCTCCCTCCCTCCCTCTCTCTCTCTTTCTTTCTCCTTTAGGTGTATTCGAGCTTTTAGGTTTTCTTTGCTTTCTTATTCTGCCAGGTTCAGGCTGCCATTGCCTGGCAGGTTTCAGCAGAAGGGCCTCTGTGCATGCTCAGGTTAAGTTATGTTGTAAATAATGTGCAAAGGAGGGGTCATCTCTGCTCCATTCTCATCCTCCAGGCTCTGTCCTTTGGGAAAGGTGGAGACAAGATGGTGTGATCTGAGAAAGCAGAGACAGGGAGGGCCCAGAGGCAGTGGTGAGCTGAGCAGTAAGGTAGGCGAGTAAAGGGCTTCCTCAGACACTCAATGTCTGCTGAAGACCCAGCTCCTGTTAGAGCTTTAGAACCTCAGGAGCCTCACCTTTTCCTGTGCTCTGCTTTGACTTCTCTATTCCTGTCCCCTGACCCATCATTGGAGCATAAATTGCTATGGTTGCCGGGGAACTTTCTAAAGCCTTTTTATTTTAAATAATGACGGGTTTGTAGGAAGTTGCCTAGCTAGTCTGAGCAGTGTCAGCCAGTGCTCTCCAATGTTGTGACACACATAATTACAGTACAATAGCAGAGCCAGGAAATGAACATGGGTATGGTGGCTGCATGACCATCACAGTCAGGATCACAGAGGTCCTGTGCTGTCCCTTGTCATCAGCATTCTTTCCTCCCATCACCAACCTCCTCAGCCACCATACACTATCCATCCTTACGTCATCGCCTGGAGAGGGAGAAGAAACCATCATATGAACTGTAGTGTAACTTGACCTCTTAGAGTAGTGTACCTGAAGTCCTTCCAGGTTACCATGGCCACTGATGGGTTCCAGAGTTAAACCCATTGCTTTTTTTTCCTGCAATACTGAGAATAGAACACGAGGGTTTCTGCATGCTAAGCAAACACTCCACCCATAAGCCACACACTACCACTGGCCATTCCTTTTAAATTGCCAAGTAGTATTCCATGGCATGAATGTTCCACCATCCATACCATATGCACCTTCTTGCGAAGGTTTTTGTGAACAAGTTTTGGTTTCAGGGTGGATGATAGAGAGGGAGTTTTCTGGGCTGTGTCCCAATGTGTTTAGTTTTCTGAGATGCTTCTGAATCTCCCAGCACCTTCACCCTCACCCAGTCTTCCCTGTGTAAGTGGGAGTGTCTTTAGCCAAAGCCTTGCCCCACTTTCCCAGGCTGGCCATAGTGGGCATCTGCTGACTCACTGGCTGGGCCTGCTCTTCTGACATCCCTTGATGTTCTTCACCTCGTTTCTAACTCTGTTGTCAGCTGTGTGCTTGGCAAAAATTTTCTCCCAATGCTGAGTGAATGATAATGTGAATGCGATCACCCCAACTCCAAGGAGGAAATACCTCCACAAGTGGTTCCTGTCAGTTAGAGGTGCGGTGAAGACTGAGGTATCACTGCATTGCCTCAGTGGGTCAAGGTAAGAGCAGAAGCTAAAGCTGCAGCTGAGCTACGACTGTGAAGGCACATAGCTGATGAAGGCCTGCCTAGGGATAGGGTGAGGTAATTTAGGATAAAGGACAGCTGAAACCATGGAGCCGTGCACTTCTCGTGGGCAAACCAGGCAGCTAATGCGTATAGCACAACAAAGCTGTATGTCAGTGTGTGGAATGGGGTGATACATGCCTGTCACCCCAGCACTCAGTAGGTGGACATAGGAGGCTACACAGTTCAAGAGCAGCCTATACTGCCTGAGTCCTTGTCTGATAAATTAGTTAAGTCAGTAAGTAAGTAGATCCAGGTGGTTGGCTTGGTGGGTAAGAGCTCTTGCTGCGCATGTGTGAGGGTCTGAGTTTTTATCGCCTGCACCCACATGAAAACTGGGCCTGTAACTGGGCCTGTGCTGATGGACACAAGAGGATTCTGGGGCTTACTGCTGCAAGCCTTCCTCCAGGTTCAGTGAGATACAGAAGTAAGATGGAGAGCAATAGAGCCTCCACATGAGAACACAGGTGTGTGCACCCGCATGCACATACACCACACAAATACAACAATAAAAACAGGTAAAATATCACATGGACAGGAAAGGAACTGGTGATTTGTAGACTGGCAGGCAGGCAAGGCAAAGTCTTTCCCACCACAGCCTTCTTGGTGACTCCACTACTCTACACTGTCCCAACCCTCCTGAGAGCTGAGAGAGAGCTCCTTGGGCACTCAGTGCAGACCTCACAAGCTCTGCCTGGCCAATCTTGAAGTAGTGGTCTGGAAGGTGGGTGACCAGAAGCCTCTGCTGAAATGGAGTTCTTCCAGGCCAGGTGTCCCCTAGCATGGTTTGATTTAGGCTCCATCCTCTCGGCCCTGTCTGCAAGGGGAGGAAAGGTCAGGAAAGCACAGTGTATTTTTAACAGAGGAAGCGAGAGCAAGAATGGGCAGCAGTTTCTGCCGGCAGCACACAGGAACAGTGCATGGGACTTTGGCTCCTGCGGGATGGGCTCAGCGCACAGCAGCTCCGTCTTTTCCTGTCTTGGGGTGGCTCACTGCCTGTGTTCATGACTTCCTGCCTGTTTTCAGTTTGGACAAGCAGTTATATCTTGTTAGGAGTTGACAGCCCTAGGACAGTGTGGCTAAATGTGCTGGCACTCCTTCCCATGCAGCTGTTCCAGCCCAGCTCCTTGGCAGGAGGGGAGGGAGACACTGCAGGAGAACCTCTGCTTGTAGTTATAGGCTGTTCTAGTTTCCTCTCCACTAATTGTGATAAAATGCTCTGACCAAAGCAATCTGGGGAATAAAGGGTTTATTTCATCCTACACTTGAAGGTCACAGTGCATCTTTGAGCAAGTCGGGGCAGGAACTTGAAGCAGAATCCATAAAGGAATATGGCTGGCTGGTTCACTCTTGGGCTCTTTCAGCTAGCTTTCTAAAACAGCACCTTGCCCAGGGTGGTGCTGCCCACAGTAGGCTCTCCTACATTGATTAACCAACAAAATCCCCCACAAATTACTTTGATCTCTGCAATTGCCCAGTTGAGGCTTTCCTCTCAGGATTCTAGCTGTGGCCTGCGAATTGAGACGCTTGTGCCAGGGCAGACAAGGAGACTGCACTGGCTGTAAGCTCGATGGCATGTGAGTGTCCTGCTGTGGCAGCCAGTGTTAAGGGTCTCTACTGTGGGCTCAGCACAATTAAACTTCTTCTGTTCTCACTCTCTTCCAGGGCTCCAGGGTGCTTGTGGATGCTCGGGACAAGCTCGGCATTCCCTGGCAGCACTCTGAGAATGAGAAGCACGGGATGTTTCTGATGGCCTTCGAGAACAAGGCAGGGCTGCCTGTGGAGCCTGCCACCTTCCAGCTCTACGTGCCAGCCCTGAGTGCACTCTGGAGAGACTCCGGGATCAGGGAAGCCTTCAGCCGCAGAAGCGAGTTCCAGCTGGTGAGGGAGCCTTTGACTTGCACATGCTGGTCCTGTCCCCCTCCCCCGAGAATTCCTTTAAAACCCAGTCCTGACATTCCCATACTCACTCAGGAGGCTGGGGCAATAGGACCTCATGCTCAAGGACAGCCTGGCTTTTATAGGGGGCCCATCAGACAAACAGGAAACAATGCATTAACAGGAGTGATCTGTATTTTACTACAAACCCTAATATTAAACAAAACACACAGCAGAGACCTGGTCATCTCATTGGTCCCAGAGAGGGCATACTTCTTGTGACACAAAGAGCTAAGGATTCTTAACAGTCCAGACCGGGAGTGCCGGGACTCCGTGTTTGGACTACCTTGTCTACCCTTAAAGCAGCTTCTCCTCCAGGAAGTGGGGCAGCCATGGGTCACAGGTATTCTCTGATCCCCTTGGCAGCTGTCTAACCTCTACAGCTTTGTTCTTCCCACTGATGGCCTAGAATCTCAGAAAGGCCAATCACTGTAGCTCTTTCAGCTGCTAAGGACATAGCAGAAAATGTGGAGTATTTTGCCTGCTTGCTTTGCAGGGGGGCAGCAACCCTTCAGCATTGACAGTTTTCAGAGAGGTATGCTGATCTGTCCAGTAGCCAGATGTGTGTGGCCGGTCGCTATGCTCGTGTTTCTGCGCCTCAGTATCCTTATATCTTTGCTCTGGGCAAACAGGGTCCTGTTCCACCTCCTTGGTGCCTAGCCCTTTTCTGTGCTTTTGCTGTAATAGTTTCTTATTTTAAAGCAATGCAGTCTTAAGCTTTTGAGAGTTTTCAGACTTTCTATCAGTAGTTTCATAAGGCTTTTTTTTTTTTTTTTTTTTTTTTTTTTTTTTTTTTTGGTAACTTGTTTTTTTCCCATTCAGATTACCCTCCGTGGTTTCCTTCCACTGCTTTCTACTGTTCCATTGTGCAAGAAGTCTGTGGCTTCTCACTGGTGTCTTTCTGTATGTTTTTGTTTTGTTTCAGAAAGTGCTGTTACCTCCTTAACTATCTCCAGGTATACATGCTCAAGGCTGCTCTAGGATGTCCACCTCAGAATATAACCGGAGGTCACAGGCATATCTGCCTCCAGATAGACACTGTGACACACTCTTTCCGGAGCAGCAGTTGTACTGGTTGTGCTGCTTCTGGAGGTAGAGAGGGACCCCACTGTTCACATACAAGTGGCATCCACTGTCGACAAGCCTGGGGATTGGCTCATCTCCTTAGGGTTCATTTGAAGTTGCTCAATCCGTCTGTGACGGCTGCTTTCTCTTCATCCAAGTGTCTGCTTCTGTCTCTTGTCATGCCTTTGCTTCCTCGGTCATCTGAGAGGTGCTGCTCACAGTCCACTGACACTCCCTCCAGCTCAGTCCCTACAGTGACATCTCCCACAGCTGTGCTACAGTGGTCAGAACCAACCAACGCCTTCACATTGTTCACATCAGTGCCAGTTCACACCGGGGCACCCTAGCCCTGGATGCCAATTGTGTGGCGCTTTCTCACCCTTGATCTCTTCCATCCTCCCTGTCTGTTAGGGCCTAGACACCTGAAGGCCACTGGCCAGTTGTTTGTAGAATGTCCGTGTATGTCCAGTGTCTCTTCATCACTGAAAGGAGGTGTGAGGGGAAACTCAGGACAGGAGGATTGTGAGCTTAAGGGCAGCCTGGGTTTTAAAGAAGAGGATGAGGTTAGTGGCTGGAGAGACAGCCCCGTAGTTTAGAATGTTTGCTGAGGAACTGTGAGAACTAGAGGTCAGACCCCAGCATCCTACAAACACCCGAAACTCTACCTTTGAGCGATCCGTTGCCCTCTTCTGGCCTCCATGCACGCATAGGCATACATGTATGTATGTGTTCACAGACACATTCACACACACATAGTAAATGCAATGTATCTGGTTAAAAGAATAATAATGCATTTTTGGGCAGGAAAGCCAAAGATCTGGCCTTGTGCCCAGACACCATGTCCCAGGGCATGTGATACCAAGGTGCTCAGTTACTTGGTTACAGCACTGTCTAACAGCCTTTGTCTCCTGGAGAGTTATTTTCTCTGTGTTCTTTCCTCATGCATATCTCTGGAGACACTACGAGACTGTGTGTATCTTCTTTTTCTTCGAGTGTGTGTGTGTGTGTGTGTATGTGTGTGTGTTTTCACACACATTTGCAAACGCTAGAACCTGATATCTCTATCGCCCTCGATTGTTAGCCTTATACATTGAGGCAGAGTTTACTGGTGTGACTTACGTTAGCAAGTCCCCTTGTTCCTGGGACCCCATCTCTGCCTTTCAGGGATTGCCATTGGGTCACCACGCCTGTGCAGTATCCATGGGGTCCAGTCCTCACACAAGTACCTCATCCAGTGAGTCACCTCCCAGCCCTGCCTTCAACCTTTACACACTATTCTAAAGGCCATCTGCAGAGCACTACGGTAGCTGAAGGCTGGCTTCAAATAGATCCTCGTGCCTCTGCTTCCAGGTGCAGGTGCACACACTGAGCCAGGTAAAGATGACGCTTTAACCAGCCCTCTCATCTGCATGTGCTTCCTCACGCTAGCTGCTATGGAGAGAACCAAGAACAGAGGATGCCATCCATTGCCTTAGGGAAAACCTCTTCACAGGATAGGAATGTGAGAAAGGCCTAGGAGTCGAGTAGAAGTTATTCTTTGATGTGGAACTGACTGTTGGCCTTTCCCCATCAAGTCCTCTGGGCTGGGAAAGGAGGTTCAGACCTGACACTGAAGTGGAAGTTAGTCCAGTTGTGGAGGGTACACCAGGGAAGGAGTAATGACCCTCCAGAGTTCTTATTTCCAATGGCTGCTCGACAAGTTCCTCATCTTGTTAGATGTTAGAGTGGAGTTTTCTGATCAGATGTTGCCTGCCTTGTCCCTCTGGGTACAGTGTTGTAGAGCTGGGATGGGTCCCTGGCCTGGACAGGCAGCATGGAAATAAAGCCCAGAAAGGTGGCAGGATGGTTAAGGACACTTCTTGGTAGTCACTGAGAAACTAGAGCTTCCGATTCCCATCTGCTTACTCATCCCTGTACAAATTTAAGTACTCAACACTGACTGTGTGCCCATTGTGATGTGGGCTCCCAAGTACAGGGCTGGGGATTGAACCAGGTGCTAGAGACACAGCAGGTAGACCAAAATTATGTCTGTCCATAACGCTCCCAATGCAGTCATAGCATGGCTAACATTCAGGGTAAGGCTTCCCCTCACAAGGGACAACAGCCATCTCCTATTCCATCATCTGCTTCAGCTGAAGCTTCAAGTCGCCTTGTGACTTCAGAGACAAAGTTAACTACAGACCAGTGAGGCAGGGTTGACTTCCTGTTTACTAGATTGCAGGTACATGCGTGTTTCATCCCTAAGCTTGGCACATTTCTGTAGTTTTCTTCTAGGAAAGTGGCTGACCACTGGTGCTGAGCTGTACTTGTCATCAAGTGGTGACTTGCAGAGCATAGTCCCTGGCCATATTCCAGCCATTTGTGTTTTGGGCTCTTTCCATGCCTGCTGCTCTGAGAACTCTGCCAAGTGACAGCTTCCTTGTCCTTTGCCCTCTCAGATGTTTTGCTGCACCGAGGAGAGAGGGATGAGTCTGTTGACCATCCTGGCACATCTTTTCTCCTCTGAGAAGAGGGATCTTCCCTCTCCACACTTGAGTCAGTGTGAATTTGTCCCCGTCCCTAGTGCCACAATGATCCACTGACGTGAATGTGCCTGTGCCTCAGTGTCAGGAAGATGACCTTTCTAAGTGGCATCTCACTTCTTAAAGCACAAGGAAGGCGCCTGCCTGCAAAGTGGCTCAGCCAGAGTTCTGTCCCTGGTCCCATGTGTGGAAAGAAGAGAACCAACTTCTGAAAGTGCTTCTCTGACCACAAGGTTTGCCATGTACACACACACACACACACACACACACACACACACACACACACACACGCACGGGGGGGGGGGCTTTTAAATTTTTTAAAAAATAAAACACAGGAACAGAGGAAGCATAACATGACATTGAACAGAAGGTTTTTGTCGTAAGTACACTGGCTATGGATGTGATCATACCTGTGTTCTGTGTGTGTGGTATGTGTATATATATACATGTGTGTGGCTATATGTGCCCATGTAGGCCACAAAAAGACGACATGTGTCTAGCTCTGTTACTCTCAGCCGTATTTCCTTCAAATAGGGTGTCTCATTGAACCTGGCGGCCTCAAGCCCCATGCCCCTGTTCCCCCACCCGCAGTGCTGGGCTTACAGGCATGTACACCTTCTCATTTTGCAGACGCGCTGGGGCTTTAACCCAGGCCCTTGTGCTTACATAGCTTACCTCCTCCTACCTACTGGGCTGTCTCCCAGGCATATCCACAGAAAGACCTTTGGCTAGAAGCTGACAGAGCTCAAAGGAGAAGAAGCCTAGGGGCATGGGTGTATCTAGACTGTTCCCAGGTCTGTCCCTCACTCCACAGGGCTGACTTGTTTTGGACTGGTGTCTGTGACATCTCATAGTGTCAGCAGGACCGTCTGATATGTATGCACCACTAATTATGAGTTCAGACTCAGACTAGTGGGGGAGGAGGGTGGCCTTCTGCTGTGACCATGGAGATCACACTAAGCAATGTGGACTCATAGCAGCCAGGAGGCTGAGGTATTGAAGTGACGGCAGACAGCGATGGCAGCCATGCTGGTGGGAGAGCCGCAGCTGCAGCAGCAGTTTGACTGCTCACACTGTGTCTGTGCAGTCTCTAGGCTAGCTCAGCCATGTCCTTTGCTTTCAGTCTAGTTAACTGGCATGTTCCATTCTGTACTTCCCCAAAACAGGTCCTGAGAGCAAGTATGACTAGGTACAGCATTCATCAGCTGTTAATTCAGAATGTGCCCCAGAAATCATGAAAACCAAGTAAATGAAATGACTGATTTAGCTCCAGAAGTTAGGTGGACATTTCACTCTCACGGGCCAGGGCAGTTAGCCCAGGAGTTTGCACATGTGTCTGTGTCTTCTCTGGACTTCTCCATGACTGTTTCCAGCCAGGCAGTTTGTGTCAGAAGCTGGACAGGCCTCACCAGTAGACATGCTTCATACAAGAAGGCTGGTTTTTCCTGTGTTCTCCTTGAGTACTCCTGCTGCTTTCTTCTTCTTGAACATTGAGAGAAGTCACTGAACTGGGAGTCATTCACCCCAGTCAGTTCTTATTTCAGAGTGGCAAGGTCCTGAGCATTTTTGCAGGGTCTGCATTGTTGATGTTGGAAGGTGTGAGTAGGGGACTCCATTCACAGGGGTGAGCTGGTGTCACAGCATGGGGCTTTGTGTGTGTCCATCCGTCCATGTGTCTGGTGCTAAGGCTGGAACTCTAGAGCCTTGCATATGCTAGGCAAGCACCCTGCCCCGAGAGCCTCTCACAGAGTCGCCCGGGCTGGCATAGAGCTCATGCTCCTCCTCCTCTGCTTCCTGTGTGCTGGGATGCCATGCCTGCACTACCTCACCTGGCTCTGGTGGATCTCAGGTGTGGGAAGAGTGTGGTTGTGTGGCCTTAAGACTCAGCAGTGTGAGATGGAGACACACAGCACCAGGAGCAGTGCTAAGCACAGATGACATCCTGCTCTGAAAGTCACAGGACCCCCAGCTGAGTGACATGAGCACACCGGGCCTGTCCGTCCCTGTCTCCCACTCCTCCCTCTAGCCTATAATGTTCCTACTCTAGCCACTCCCCAAGCTGGGGTTGCAGGCATAAAACACCACACCAAGCAGATCAGTACTATTTTAATTAACTCTCAAAATGTTTTCTGCAGGGGTGGGGTGGGGGTGGGAGCTCAATGGATAAAGCATTTGGCAAGCAACTATGGGAACCTGAGTTTGAAACCCAAAAAGCCACAGAAAGCAGGCATGGTAATCTGTAATCTCCGCACTCCAGTGAGATGGTGTGCAGACAGGGAGTCCCCAAAACCCCGAGGCTGGCTGGCCTGGAGTACACATCGGTGAACAAGAGACTGTCTCAAAACTAGTTAGAAGGTGAGATCGGACACTACAGGCTGTCCTCTGATCACACACACTCACACTCCTACACATATACATCATAGATACACTAAGTAAGTAAACAAGTGTTTTTCTCTAAAGTTTTTAAGATTTATTTATTATTTTTGAGCATGTGTGTACCATGTGCATGCAGGTGCCCTCACAGTCCGGAAGAGGACATTGGATTTCCTGGAGCTGGAGTTACAGGTAGCAGCTTTCTGTAATGGGTGTGAAGCCACAGGAAGAAAGTGTCTTCACTGCTCATGGCTGTGCACAGGAAAGAGCTGGGATTGACTTGGCAGTGACTTAACGGAGACTCTCCATGTAGCTGGAGCACTAGGACGCCTTAAAGTAGCCGCATTTCCATGAGAAACAACAAGCTCCCTGTGGACTGTTAGTTTTGACCATCCAGTGGTCAGCATCACTGTCTGTAGGTGGGGTCATTTGTTTTTTCCTCTGCCATGTAGGTAGTCCACAGGCTTGATTTTCTCTAACATAGTTCAGGCTCTGAACTAGAGGAAGAGGCTGGAGAGCTGGTGAGCACAGCCCGGGCCTTGATGTTTCTTGTATGTTCAGAGAATATTGTGCAGAATCTGCACAGCCCTGCTGCCAGTAGGGAATGAGTCGTCCTGGGGCCAGTACTCGTTATTCAAGCTGGTTGCTGTCCTCAAAAACTTGACTTGAGCTTTAATATCTTCTCCCTATTATAATAAAAATCTCAGAATCCTGCTTTAAGGCATAACCATGACACTGTACTCCAGACAGACAGAATGAGAAAAGGACAGGCATCTACCATCTGCTCTCCTGGTGACTTCCCAGAAGCCCTATCCAACAAGAGCCCTTGAAAAGTCACATCATCTGGACCCACTGGCAATGCAGTTGACCTCAGTTGGCAAATTGTCACCAAGGCAGACTACAATGGAGAAGGTGCCTGGTAACGTCAGCCATTGTCCCTTTGGGGCCTTTCATATCTAATCTGAGGCCTGGGAAGTCAGTGTGACTTGCTGAGCCCAAACTACAGAGAACACAGTTGGACTCTGCTGAGTTATTCTACTATCTCTGTGTCTAGCGCAGCCTGTGAAGTAGGTTGAAGGCTGATGGAGCTCAGCACAGGTGACTTGAAATCTTGTCCATCTCTTTCAGTCATCCCATTGATGCTCCAAGATGAGCCACTGAGGATCTAGTGTTCTTAGGAGGGTTGGGAATTGTAGCAGCCAAGACCCATCTCTTAGAGAATCTGACTGTCGTCCGCAGGAAGAGACAGTAAATAGACTGTCCTACTCTGGTTTGGTGCAGCCATGGGACTATGTGCTTACTACTCTATAAATCACTGAGCATTCGCCTAGCCTCTGTTCCTGCCCACTGGCTGACCCAGTCAGGGATCTGACAGCACTGGAGCCATGGTGCCCCAGCCTCTGACCTTGCCCTAACCCTAACTAGAACAGCTTCCCAGAAAGATGAAGGGGTTGTGACATTCAGGGGTGGTCAGGGGTAGAGGTGTGCAGAGAGCAGCAGGGAAGCAGACAGGTAAGATAGAACCTCAGGTGGTGTAGTGAAAGGTGTCAAGGCGGCAGGCAGCTGTTGTGGCAATACACAAAGGCCCTGGAAAGACTTGGCTGTAGCAGAGGGTGTCCAGGTTAAATAAAATGAGGGGGGAGTCACCTGGGTAAGAGGAGGTGAAGGCAATGAGAAGGCCCTAGCCCATCTGTGGTAGCCATTCCTAAATGGAAGATTACAGGTATGTCACCACACCCAGCTCAGAAGATTGGCTTTCTAAAATATATTGTTCTAGAACACATTGTTGGGACTTTAAAAGCTCACTGACTTAGTCCTGCATTTGCAGAACATCTCAGTCCTGGAAGGACACAGCCTTCTAATGTCCTGTCACAGGGAATGGGAAATGGAAACACTGGTGGCTTCAGCTTACACTAGCAGGATAGGACTTGCAGCTTTTCTCTGAGGTGGCTCTTCCTGGGGACAAGGCTGCAGAAAGCTGGGTTATGAGTTCTTGGGTCTCAAGCTGCTAAGAACCTGCTACCTGCTCTGGTGCACATGGTTCCCTGCATTTCGTTGACCACAGATAGCACAAGTGTGGAAACTTTTAGAAACCCACCACTGTGGGAAGGATACACATGTCTCGTGCTTCACCACAGATCCTTGTGGAATATGCCGTCAGAGTCTTTACCTCTGAAGGGTTCGTCAGCTCACGATACAGTGTAGACGTAGAGTGTGCACAGCGAGAACAGAAATCTCAAGGAGAATGAGTAATGGGGTAGATGGGAACAGTCTCGGCTTTTATATGGTGTAAGTCAGCATGAAGAAAACTAACAGATGCTCAATTCAGGGAAATGTAATACACAAAAGGTGCCTTGTGGGGCTGGAGAGGTGGCTCAGTGAACACATGTTCACTCTAAGTATGAAGACCTGAATTCAGAACCCCGGGACTTCATGAAAGCCAGACATGGCCTTGCATGCCTCTAACCCCAGTATTAGGGCACAGAGACAAGCAGGTCCTAAGAAGCAGTCAGCCAGCAAGTTTCCAGTTTGGTGAGAGACCCTGTCTCTAGGCAACTGGATGAAAACAATGAAGAGGATGCCCAGCCTCCTGCTTTGGCCACTGAGTAGACACATACTTGGTGTGCATCCTGTTACATGCCTGCATGCACCATGCAACACACAAAAGGTACTTTGGGGCCTGACATTATAGCACATTGACATGTCTGCCATTCCAGCACCTTGAAGACACAGACAGCAGAATCTAGTGTCTGTCCCCTTCACCCCATATAAAATAGGCAAAGAAGAAATAAAGTTCCCAACCTTATTTCCTATAAGGTCTAAAAATAGAAAATAAAGCAATAGTAAAAAAAAAAAAAAAAAAACTTACAGCCAGAGAGCCAAGCAAGATGCCTCAGCAGGTAAAGGTGCTTCCTGCTAAGTTTGACAACCTGAGTTGATCCCCTGGGATCCACATGGGAGAAAGAGAGAACCAACTCTCATAAGTTGTCCCTTGACATCTACATTCATACCATAGCATGTGCATGCCCATACACATGCACAAAATAGTTTTTAAATTGATTTTCAATTATATTGGTAGTGTAACTTTTTATTGTAGTGTTGGGGAAGGTGTGCCAGGCTCTGCCACTGACCACCAGCCCCAGCCCTAGTAAACTTATACAATACAGCTGAGGGCTGACGGGGTTTGCAGGGAATGGCCACTGTCCTACACAAGTGATGGGCGTATAGAGTGGTATCCTTCTCTGCTTATAGTAAAACAGCATGTTCTGCTCTGTGCCTATACCTCACCCAAGAGATTTATCCTAAAATGATCATTCTAAGGTTTCAGGCTTAGAATGAGATAATTATCCAAAGACCTTAGGATAATTTTTATTGCTAGACAGAAGATTGAAACTAATTTTATGAGGGCCAGCAAGATGGCTCAGTAGGTGAAGGTACTTTCATCAAGCCTGAGACCCTGAGTTTGATCCCCTGGGAAATGTGGTAGAACCAACTCCCAAAAGTTGCCCTCTGACCTCCAGACACATACATTAAATAAATATACGTTAAATAAATCAGTAAATCATTTTATGAAATTCTAAGTGCTAAGGAATTGAGAGATGAGAGCCTAGGAGGTGGTAGTCCCTGGCAGCTAACTGCTCTTCTTGAGATGTTTAGAGTCTGAATCACCCTCTAAGCTAGAGTCTTGAAAGGGAATTGATAGGTATGGTGGTACATGTCTGCTGACACCTGGGACACTGAAGCAGGACGATTACAAGGTCAAGACCATGGCTCTAGTGTGGGGAATGGCAATTTCAGATTGTCAGCACTAGGGATCTCACCAGAGACTCCCCTGTAATGAGCCAAGACCAGCTCACAGAGACATGAAGTCTTGGGTGCCAGAAACATGCACTGAATAGATGCCACTCCTGGGCATGGTGATTACAGGACTGATAACAAACAACTTTAGAGGGGACTGAGTGCTTTTTTGTTTTTAGGCAGAATCTCAATATGTAGTCTTAACTGGCCTTAAACTCAAGAGCTGTACCTGCCTCTGCCTCTTAAGTGCTGGGATTAAAACTGAGCAGTATTGAAAGTGACATTTAAAAAGTGTTGGGGCAGCTATAACTTAAGGTGACAGGCTGACACTTGTCGAGAGCTTCAAGGAATCATACCTCCAGGTGAGTCTGAGAGAGACTTCCGGCCTGTTCCGAGACTGAAGATTGTCTCAGACTACATCAGGAGCCTGGCCAATAGCAGACTTCAGGAAAGAACTCAGAAAGGATCTGTAGAGGAAAGAGATTCCATAATGACGTCTGAGGCCTCGGGAACAGTGATAATGGCTTATCTGTTATTTCTTTTGTCCTTCATCTTGGTGTCCTTGCCAAATCCAAGGCTTTCTTCTTAGAGCTGGGTTATCCTGTTGTAGGATATTGACGCATTTGTGTTGGTTTTGTGTGCAGCGAGGCCCAAGCTCATTGTTCTGTGTGTGTGGACTGTGAGTATCAACAGAGGGTGTTGACAGCTGTGTTTCTTCCATTGAAGGGCCATGGCACTCTTGTTGAAAAGCAGCCCCAGAAGCTTAGACTTGTTTTGAGACACTCGGTTCTGCTCACTGGCCTGTGCACCCATCTTTTGGAGATCCACACTTGGGATCAAGGCTGTGTAGTGAGTTTGGAGTTTTGAAATGTTCAAGTGAGTCTCCAACTTTAGTTTCCTCTTATTATGGCTTCCATTTAGTTTCCTTAGAGGATAGTGATGTCAGGGGTTTTGTTGTTGCTGCTGTTCTTGTTTACTTATTTATTGTTTGGGAGGAGTTGTTGAAACAGGGTCCACCTGCCTCTGCTTCCTCAGTGCAGGAATTATGGAAAAGAACACTACACCCAGCAAGTTATTCATTAAGAAGGCTAAAATGAGAGGCAGAATTGCGGTGCAGTGATAGCATACCTCAGTAGTAGAGCCCCTGCCTAGCATCTGAATTCTGTTCTTAACATCACAGACACACAAGGATGGACCAGTCACAGGGATCAGCAAACTACAGCCTGCAGGATAATGTCATTTTAGTATGTTCACCACCCCTGCTTAAAAAATAAAAATAAAAAAGTTTGTAGCCCACAAAGTCTAGAATAAGTGGTTCTTTATCAAAGATTTTTGTTGACCAGATATAAAGATGTGTTTTAAAATATCTTTACTAATCAGGGCAGCAGGGGTGCTGATGGAGATGGAGATGGGCAGAACATTGTGGTCTCTGTGAACTCACAGCGGCACCCAGCTCCAAGAAGACCACAGACTAGCACAGAAAGAGCAGAGGCAAGCCTTGCCAGAGGATCTTCCTAAACTCAGCTCACTCTTTCTGTTCGTTCTCTGTCTCTGTCTCTCCCTCTCTGTCTCTGTCTGTCTGTCTCTCTCTCTGTGTCTCACACACACACACACACACACACAAACCTCTGCCTCTGCCCTCATTTTAAGATAAGCTCTTGCTCAGTAGCCCAGGCTAACCTGTAGCTCATGGACATCTTCTGGGTGCTGGGAATGCAGATGTGTGGGATAACATCTGGCCCCAGGAGAATTTTAAAAGACACGTCTAGGCAGGCAAAGAATTGCACACTTTTTATTCTAACACTTGGGAGGTAGACATAGCAGGATCAGGAACTCAAGACCAGCCTAACCTGAATGTGAAGTTTGAGACCAGCCTAGGCTATCTGAGACCCTGTCTGAAAGCAACAACAAACATGCGAACTCAAGAAGGAAAGATTAGTAAGGTACGTACCATTAAACTAAGCCCTCTCAGCCTTCAGAGGCACCGCAGCCATGGAAGTGAGATTGTCTACAATTGTGAGCTCAGGTGCAAGTGCCTAGGCCATTTTAGGAACTTCCACACTGTATCATCAAGAAACAGGCAGCTCCGTAGGAAAACTAGGTAAAGCCTCAAACAGGCGCCTGCCAGGACTGCAGGCACCAAGACATCTGAGGATTCTAAAGTGCAGTAGGGCATGGCATCCTGCAGCTCTCCACACTGGTGCACCCCAGTCTACAAGACAGGTTGTGTTTCTGAAGTGAGGGTGTGTGCACAAAGTATAGAAAAGTATAAGAGAAGGTGTACAGCGGTGTTGCTAAATAGTCACAGATGCCCCGATGTTCTTAGAATTCATCATGATGGCGAACTCACTGCCAGAGTCCCACAGACGATTCCGATACTTACGTTCATGCTATCGTATGAATTTCCCACAGCATCTCTCATTTTTCTTTCTTTTTCTTCCTTCTTTTCTTTTCTTTTTTAGACAGTCTAATGTGCCCATGCTGGCCTTAAGTTCCTGGTCCTCCTGCCTAAATGCTGGTATTTCAGGTGTACTCCACCACAACCATTTGTGTTGGGTATGGACTCAGGGCTTACCACACAGACACTCTGCCCACCTGAGCTCCAGTCTAAAGGTCAGATGGTACAAATTGACCGCACTGTGGAGCAGTGCGTAATGAGGCTTGATTAAAGGCATACAGAGACAAAAACGAAGAGATGTCTGAACAGCAACAAACGCCTGTAAGCTTCCTATAGAGATAGAGACAGTGTCTCTGGGACTTGCCGGCCTACGTGAATGGATGACTGGAGCACGTGGAGCACCATTAGCTTCTGCGCGCGCGCACACACACACAGCTACACAGAAGTAAAAAGAAAGATTCCTAGTGTTGACACAGGTTACCTTTTAAAGTGAGGATTTTATGAGGCCACATCTGGGGTTCAAGTCATGTCCCACTTTGTAGCTTGTTTAGACAGGTTCTCACTCTGTAGCCCTGGCTGGCCTGGAACTCAGACACTCGCATGCCTGTTCCTCTGGAATGCTGGGATTAAAGGGTGCACCACGTCCCCTGGCCCCGTGAGTTCTGTTGTATCTGGTGTATTAGTATCTTCTATTTACTTTCTCTGTCTGTCATGATTCCCAATGTTAAGAACTAAAAAGGAAAGTGATGAGCTGAATATGCAAAGTGGATTTGTAAGGAGATGAGTTGTGTTGTTTATAAAGGGAAAGCAAACAGAAAGGAGGTAACCCAAACACTTCCGAGGATCTGGTTAGCCAGATTAGAGCTCTGAGTGCTCGAGCACTGTGAAGGGCAGAAGAGCAGCGGGCAGTGGGTGCTAATGTGGCAGGAAGCAGAACACATCTGTCTTTCCTGTCCCCGACAACTGACAAGCACAGCCTGGTGTGGCTGGACTGCCTCTGCTCCCATCTCGTTGTGTATGCCGCAGCCATAAAACCTGACTGTTGTCGCAGAAAAAGAGTTGCCTGGGCTCATCTCCAGTTCTCAGGGGCTCAAATGATCTTCCTGCCTTAGCCCCTAAGGGAATAGGGAATGCACACGTGCACTGCCGTACCCAGCTCTAAATTAGTTCTGTTTTATTTCTTTATTGTTCCTGTGTACGTGTTCATATGCTGAGAAAGGCATGTGGAGCTCAGAAGATAATTGGGAATCAGTTCTCTCCTGCTGTTGGTCTGGGAATTCAAACCCAGGCCATCTGGCTCGATGGCAAGTACTTTACTCACTCAGCCTTCTCATCAGTCCCTGAATTATTTTTATTTTTAATTATGCTCAAAGCATATTATTTTTTTAATCATAAAAGCCATGAGACATTTTAGGATGGACTGTAAAAATCAGACCCTGCAGAAACATGTTTTATGAAGTCCATGTAGCATTTACAAAAGTAGGCTTTGGGTTTAGCTCCCTTTGACTAGCTGTAACGTGCTGTGTGGAAGTCCCACCTCCATTTGCCCAGTTCCGCAGGTAGGAAGTAAGCCTGTGCCCTCCAAGTCTGTGCCCATCATTGAAGCCACCATGGGCCTGGCTGTGTGGGGCAGCGGTCTCTTTAAGGTAAATTCTGGGAGATGTATAGACATGTCCAGCACCTCCTTGGAATCCCTCCTTCAGATTTCCCATTGTGCTCCAGCCTGGGAGATGAATTCTGGAAGGAAGGCTTCCCAGAGAGTGTTGGAGTTGAACGTACAGTGGAGCCTGCAGCAGCCCGTATTCCTCACAGCTCCATGCGAGGGAAACTGTAGGTCAGATCACAGGAGGAAGTGGGGCTTTATCCTTTCAAGGAGGTTAAAGATTCTCCAAAGAAGTGAGAAAGGGAACACTGTCCTTAATAAAGCCTGGGTAATAATCACTCCAGAAAAGCAAGGTCTGCTGCCCTGGTCCAGGTGGCCATCCTTAGAACAGGGAGATGCTTGACTTACCTGCTCGTGGTGCCTTTTGTCTTTGTTTTAAATTGTAGTGTAATGTGCTTTTCTATTTCTGCAGTCGCTTGACACCAACTCTTCCTAGCTGAACAGTCTTACAAAGTACAGGTCAAGGTGTGCACACCTCTGCTGTTGGGGCCTGTTGAGTGCCACTGGATATCACTGTCTACCATAAAATCGGTCAGATCAGATATCATACTAATATATCATACTAATGCCAACTCAGAATCTCGTCATTGGGCCAGCAAGGAACACACATGCCACCGTGCACTTGTGAAGGACAGAGGACAACTCTGAGGAGTCAGTTCTCTCTGCTGTGAGTTTAGGCAATCAAACTCAGCTCATTAGACTTGGACTTTTACCCCCACCAATTCTACTCTCCACCTTGTTTTTTAAAACAAGGTCTCACTGCGTTTGGGTTAGACTATCAAGCTAGCCAGTCTCTGGGATCTGCCTGTCTCTACCTTCCAGGGCTGAGCTTACCAGTGATGGCAACTCTTTACAGAGTCCAGGTGTTTTTGCATAGAAACACTTTGCCTACTGAGACATCTCCCTAGCCACCCTCCCCACACCAGCACCTTCCTTTTTTTTTTTTTCTTTTCTGGCACCATGAACATGAGCAAGTCCTGTGCAGAGTCAGTGCCCATGCCTGTGGAGACCCATTTGTACTGTCCAGCTCACATTCCAGTCCGTGTCCCCCATAAGGACTGCGCCACCACCACTGCGTTTGTCTCTCTTGCTGGCAGAGAATATGTTGCCATGCTAGTTGTCCGAATCTTCTCAGAGTGCAGTCTGGGCCCTTCACCCCTGGATCAAGTCTGGGGGCTGAGTTAGGACTCAGCTTATCTGTAGGACGCTCCTCGGGCATCTCGAACACCCTGCCGTCTCCACCATGCCTACCATAGTTCCCAGGCATCACGGTAGGAAAGCCCACCACTTAGAACAAGTGATCTAACTTATCCAACAGTTGGTACCCAGGCTTCTTCAGATGCACAAAGACCAGGCAGTTCTGTTTCTCTGCTATGTTTATTGATAGAGCTAGCAGAGGCCTCCAACTACCAGCTAAGACACTGGGCACAGGGATCGGGATCGTAGGCTTTCATGACTCAAAAGGATGGAAATCAATCCCCTAAACCATGTCTCCCTTTTGAGCAGAGTTTCATGGTATTGGCCTTGGACTCGTGATCTTGCCTCTGTCTCCAGAGTGCTAGAATTATGGACACGAGTCACAGTGGGGCCTCCAGCCTTGATGCTCACATCGAGTCCCACCTCTGTCTCTCCTTACTGATCTTTATCCAAAATGTCTTCAGGCCCCATCACTTACTTTTCTGTCTCCCAGAGCAGCTCAAGCTGACCCTTGTCTCATTTCAGTCCAGTCTTTGTGAGATTTCAGGCAGATTAAGGCTATAAAATAGAAGACTGCGTTCTGCCATGCGTGTCTATAATCCCAGCAGTAAAGGGGCCAAA
The DNA here is from genome assembly GCF_963924665.1 of Micromys minutus. NCBI lineage: Eukaryota > Metazoa > Chordata > Mammalia > Rodentia > Muridae > Micromys > Micromys minutus. The sequence continues at coordinate 268,294 of NC_137964.1, read as the reverse complement.
GTTTGGAGGATTGCAACTTTGAGGCCAGCCTGGGCTACAGAGAAAAATGCTTTCTAGTAGCAAAGCTACATCCCAACAGGCATGTCTACTAGAATAAACTTAGACACCCAAGAAACTGATTAGAAGGGAACTTGTTTTACATGTTTAGAAAGCTAAGTGACAGACTGGAGAGATGGTTCAGATGCTTTTCCAGAAGATCATAGTTCAATTCTCAACACTATAACTCCAGTCCCAAGAAATCTAATGCCTGCCTCTGGCCTCAGTGGGCACCAGGCACACATGTGGTACACAGATAAAGGTGCAGGCAAAATACCCATGCATATAAAACTAAAGTATAGGGCAATTTTTATTTGAAAACTAAATTTGCATGTGACAGCTACTGAGTTCTTCGTCACTCTGGTTCTGTCCTGTGGTTTTCAACAGTCTGGCTCACTACTTCCATCCTCCCCATGGAGGAAGTCTAAGAACACTGACCAGTCTGCACAGGCTTCTCTGCCCGATCAGGCAGTTGGCAGATCTTACACTGAGACTGTTTGCCATCATCCTGGGGAGTGGGGGACAACCTTTTTTTCCTTAAGCCTGAACACAAATGGTTATAGGTATCAGAAGCTGTAGTTTGAGAGAGTCACTTAGGTTTCTGGGATCCAAATGCTTCTCTTTTAAAGAAAGGTCATTTGCTTTGTGACACAGTTGGTTATTGCTTTCCAGTCCTCCTACCTCAGCACTGTGCACCCAGCCTAGATTGGCATTTAACATAATTAATGCTTCCTAAGGATTTCATCAACTAAGAGGAGAGGGTTGAGACCGGTCCAGCTGTAACCAATCTCTACAAGACCCACTAACACATGCTCAGAATCTGAGAAAACCCCAAGCACACTCAAGTGGAATCCAACATATTGAGCAGGCCATGGCTTTGACCAGGCTAGCTGATAGTCTCTGAAGTCCCCAAGACGTGGCACAGAGACAAGGCCAAACGCTGCTGCCATGATACCAGCAGGGCATCCTGAAGTCAACACTGAGCCCCAGCACAGCAAATTGTGAAAAGTGTCATTGGAATGATGTGGAAGTCATGCTCTTGAGCCATAACCACACAGCATGTCAACTGCCATGAGAGTTAGGATAGTCCCAGGGACCTAAGCTCTCTAGAAAGTGCAGGCCAGCCTCAGAGGGGAAGTTGTGCTCATCCTCTGGTTGTCTTCATAGCAGGGCTGAAGTCAGCTGCTCATCTGTCCATCAGTTAGGAGGTGCTAGTGACCTTGTTGACAAGGCCCTGCTTGGCTGGGGAGGGCCAGAGGTTGGATGGGAAAGCCACTCTGAAGGTACAGTCCCTGGGTGTTCCCTATTTACTTCTCTGGTTTGGAAACTAGGGTGACTCCTGCTTGAAAGCACTGTCCAGTGGTTTTTTGGTTGTTCTTATGCTGATGTTCATGAAGTCGAAATGTCTCTATTATCATTTCCTGTGGGTGAGTGGGTTGGTTGGTTGGTTGGGTTTTGGGGGAAGGGGTAGCTTTTTATTTTGAGTTAATGTTAGGTCTGGAGAAGAGCTGCAAGGGCTGTTTTGAGATCTCCCGTGGACCAGCTGTCTGGGCCACTCTCTTCCTTTCTCCCTGCCCCCTTCATCTCTCTCCCATCTTTCCCTTGTCATGTTTTCTCATTGGTGTTTCCTAACTTTGCGGCCTCCCACCTTACAGCTATAAGGATCGAGTTAAGATCTTGATAGACTTCTAACAGGCAGCAAGGTTGTAGTAATTCTACCCCGATTTCCCTTTCTTGTGATACATGTTGTAAATGTTGCTTTTTTTCTTCCCTCCCACTTTTTTATTTTGTCTCAGAAACTGTCACACTCCAAAGCCCAGACTGGTCTTGAACCCTAGTGATTTTTTTTTTTTAATTTGGTTTGGCTGGGCCAGTGAGTGCTGGGATTACAGACTAGGCTGGCCACCACATCTGACTCTATCTTCATCTAGGGGAAGACTCTACCTTACATAAGAAAGAATTCTGTGGGGCTGGGGAGATGGCTTGGTGCTTTAGAGCACCTGCTGCTCTTACAGAAAATGCCAGTTCTCTATGGAACAGGCTTCATTTCCTCACTGCCTTGAGGAATGGAAGAATGGGGATCCACTTTGGAAATCCCCTTCCAGCAGCACAGGCTGCATCTTTCCCCCACCTTCCTTCCTAGAGGCGGGGGGGGGGGGGGGGGGGGGAGGTGGCCATTCTCCTCTGAGGACCTTTGAAGGGAACTTGCTGGAGCTTGTAGTTCCATTTAGAGCTCTTACCTAGTTTCCTTTTATTTGACATTCGGGGTCTGTTTAACTTCCTGCTCCTATTTTGTCAATAGCTGTGGTTTAATAAAGATGCACAGGGCCTGTAACGCTGTATAATTGGAGTGTTCCTGCCCTGCAAGCTGAGGCTCTGAAGTAGATCTTAGCCCTGAACCCGCACTGAGCTACTCAGAATTATTAAACAGAGATGATTAATCCTCCTCACAAGCAAGGCAGGAGCTGTCGTAAATAAATAAGCTGGCTTTGTGGAAACTGCTCTTTCTCTCCAGTTTTTTTAAGAAGTGTATAATTCAAGCACTTTTCAGTAAATTTCCCCAAGTTGTGCAAACATCCCCCTAAAACCATTTTTAAAACATTTCCATCACGCCAGTGAAATCCATCCCACCCATGCTCACTGGCCCTCCCAGCCCAGACAGCTCCTCAGCCAGCCTCTGCCTGCAAATGGCTGGGTGTTTCCTATAATGCAGTCATACAATCACTGGCTTCTTTCTGTTGTTGTTTCATTGTGCCGTTGTGGGGCAGGAGGAGGAGGACTCACAGTGTATGTACAGATAGGGGCCAGAGATTAATGTCACTATCTTCTGTCAGCTCTTCATCTTTGCTTTGTATTGTTTTGAGACAGGGTCTCATGTAGCCCTGGTCTCACTAAGTAGACCAGGCTGATCTTGAACTCACAGAGATGCATCTTGAGTGCTGACATTAAAGGAGTATGTCACTATACCTGATTTCTCTGTCTTACTTTTTTTTGTGTGGGGGGGGGTGTTTTGCTTTCATGTGTATCTGTGCATCGTGTGTATACCTGGTACCCAAAAGATGCTAGAAGAGACCATTGGATCCCCCCAGGAACTGGAGTTGCAGAGAGAGGGCTGTGAGGTACCACATAGGTGCTAGGAATGAACCACGAGTGCTCTGCAAAAGATGCCAGTGCTCTGAGCAGCTGAGTCAACTCCAGCTCTCTCTATCTTAAATTTTGAGGAAGGGTCTCTCACTAAACCTGGAGCTCACCAATAGTCAGACTGACTGACTATTAACCACCACCACTCCCAGTGCTGGTATTTCAGACTCACGCTTCCATGTCCTGGCTTTTCTGCGAGTTCTGAGGACACTCCCTGCTGAGCCATCCCAGGCCATAGATGACTGCTTTGACTTAGCATTAACATGGTTCAGATTCTCTCAGGTTATTTTGCTGCTGTATTGCACTGTATGAATGAACAATGATTTATCTACTAAGGATGCTGCTGCTATGAGCAGCTCTGTACTGAAGCTCGGACCTGGGTCTTTGTGCTGGGCAGGAATACAGCTGAGCCCATCCCAGCCCTCTTCTTGGACAGTCTCACTCAGATGCCCAGGCTGGCCATGAACTTGAGATCTCCCTGTGTCAGCCTTCCTAGTGGCTAGGATTGCAGGCCTAAACCACCAGACCATATTATTAGAAAACTTGTAAATGGGGAATAAATGTGGACAGTGCTCACTAAGGGCTGGGCTTGATTCTTTTAGGCTGGATCAATAATTCTCCAACATTATCTTGTTTTCTCTGAGAACTGGGATCCCTTGGTAATGGCAACTTTGCTGATTGTCCAGGTGGGGTTGCTCTCTGGGGAGGACTTTGTCTTTCTAGGTAAACATTTAGAGGGCTGTGAATAATGAGCCACAAACAGGCCTGCGGTGATGTCCCTTCTATCCTTGCTATTGCAGACACTGAACCTGAAAACTACTTTTTTCAGAGAGAGAGAGAGAGAGAGAGAGAGAGAGAGAGAGAGAGAGAGAGAGAGAGAGAGCAAGCATGCTCACACATGTGTGTGCATGTACACTTGCTTGTGGCTACCCTCAGAGGCCAGAGAGGATGTTGGATTCCCTGTAGCTAGAGTTACAGACAGTTATGAGTAGTCATCTGATATGGGTGCTGACAACCAAACTCTGGTCCTCTGTAAGAGCAGTAAAGTGCTCTAGCCGCCACTCCCACCTCCCAGTTTCTTAATGAACATTCTCTTCTAAAAGGAATTCACCGGCTAGGGTAGAATGGGATAAAATAGTGTATCTTCCCCAGCCGCTTCAAGAAGCCAAACTCTGTGTTGTACTTCTATTTACCAAGCTTTGACATTTTTCAAAAAAATCAAGTTAAATTCTCCAAAATGTGGAAAATATGTCGCTTTGAGAGACAAGTCATTGACACCTTTCAAATGTCCTCTTTGTCCAAAAAGTCCCTGCTGCTCAGGCTATGGGAAGATGACACTTCACCTGGCACTATTCCTGCGTAAATGCCTAATGTTGCTCCAAGGAGGTACCCCGAGGTGGCCTGGCATTGGCTTCTGAGCATTCCAGACTGTTCTGGGAACAGCCTTCTTAGTGGTGCTACTGTCAGAGGAGCCCTAGGTCTCCATTCTCGAATGGCTGGAACATTGGTTCAGTTTGGTTCAGACTTGTCCCTCCATCACTCAGGCCAGCCTCCAACTCAGGATCTCCCTGCCTCAGCCCTCCCCCCTTCAAGTACTGGGATTACACATGTGTACTACCATTCCTGGCTAACACCAGTTCTAGAAGATGAAAAGCTAGGTGGGGTGTTTGCTTCACATCCATAAAGGGGAAAGGCAGGGATAATCAGGAAATTTAAATGTTAGTGACGGTTTGTACTCTGGTTGTTGGGCAAGTTGGTTTCCTGTAATTAGTTTTATTCATTCATTCATTCATTGAGTCCTTCCTGCCTGGGCCTGTGCACTCCCTCCACAGGGATCTGTGTGGAAGCTGTCTGCTGGTGACAAATGAGCAGAACTTTGTTTCTTTTGTGGAAGGGTGGTGCTGGGAGTCAAATCCAGACCTTATACATGCTGGGCAAGTGCTCCACCTGAGCTCTATCCTACCCTCAGTTTGCTTTGTATTTTGAGGCACAGGCTGACTTTGAGCTTAGGGTCCTCTTGCCTCAGCCTGCTGCTGCTGCTTTCTTCTTCTTCATCTTCATCTCTGTCCCCTTCCTTTTCTTTCTCCACCCCCTTTCTACTCCTCTTCCTCCCCCCTTCTATTCCTTCTCCTCTTCCTCCTCTTCTTCTTTGAGCCAGCCTTAGACTCTGGGCCTTTTGGTATCAGACCCCTCCTGGTACACATGGATCTGGTCTGTGAGTGGCAGGTGTGTCACAGTGTTAGCCTCACACACTAGCAGGAGTGGATGAAGGGAGTTTGCTGTGTCAGACAAGGCCTTGACTCATCGTGAGCCAAACAAGGGAAGCATCTCTCAGAGGGCCACTTGTGCTGGAGCTGAGCATCTGCCATGTAAAGCTGTCACAGTGGCAAGTTGGCAACTGTGTGCTGCCATTCATGGTCAGATGAGGTCATTCTGTGTCTACATCCCAAGAGGGACACAGGAACAGCAACTCCACTATTTACACCACTGTGTGTGTGTGTGTGTGTGTGTGTGTATGTGTGTGTGTGTGTGTGTGTGTGTGTGTGTGTATGTGTGTGTGTGTGTGTGTGTGTGTGTGTTAGGGTAGGGTCTCATAAAATCCTGATACCCTCTCATCAACAGAACATTCAAGAAGTGAGAACCTCTGAGATGAGAGGAGAAGGCAGCTTCTGTTTGTTATCTCTGGTCAGAAGCCAGGAAGGAGATCTCAGCTCCTTGTCCCAAGTCAAGAGTGCTAGTTGAAGGGATGGCTTGCTGAGTCAGTGGTCCTGGGGACACAGGCCCAGGAGCCAGAGCATCAGACAAGAGACACAGCACAAGGGCTCTTTATGAAGAGTAGGAGGCCTGGACAGGCCCTACAAGGGAGCCTGGGCCTCCCTGCCCTCAGCCTGGCCTCCCAGCTGGCCACAGCGCCTGGGCTACATGGCAGAGCTTGCCTCTCCTTGCTTCAGAGAGCCCACTGCCCCCACATCAGGGATGACTCAGTGTCTGGCAGGCAGAAGCTGCTTTGAGCCTTTTTCTTTCCCCTTTGTTCAGCCTGGAGGTGGGGGGGGTCAAGGCCTTGTCAGGAAGATACTGTGACCCCTTCCCTTTGGCAAGCTTCCACCACCAAATGGGAGGGACTTCATATGCCTGGCCCCTCATTGTCTTTCTGCTCTGTGTCCCTGTTCTTTTCAGAGAGGAGCTACTGCCCTTGTTTAGATGGCCTAGTGGAGTCTGTGGAAGACACAGTTACACTTGATGTGCAGGCAGAGTCTGTGCAGCCACCTTTCGTAGTCCATACTTCTGTTCTCTCAGGCATGCACATAGTGAGGCCCTGAAGAGTTCAGGCGTGCGTGCGTGTGTGTGTGTGTGTGTGTGTGTGTGTGTGTGTGTGTGTGTGTGTGTGTGTGTTGGTACCCTAGGGAATAGGGTCTAGGGCTTGGCATTCTAGACAAGCATTCTACCACTAACCTGAATTTTCAGTCATGGCTTTTGAGACAGTCTCCCTGTGTAGCTCAGAGTAGTCTTGATCCTCCTACTTCAGCCTCCCTTATGCAGTGGCCACCACTTCTGTTAGCAGCCCCAGCTTTTCATTTGTTTGGGCTGTTGCTGGCCCAGGTTAGTTCACGTGTTCTTCCTACCTCAACCTCCTGAGTAGCTATTGCTTTTCATTTTACCAGCATTGTTTTCTTTTCCAGTCGCCCACTGTAGTGACAAATGCTTGTTGTTGGACTTTAAAAATCAAAGACAAAAAAAACTGAAGAGCCACAGAGATGGCACAGTTGCTAAAGCACTTGCTGTGCGAGCATGAGGAACTGGGTTCACATCTCTGGCACCCATATAAAAAGCCAGGTGTGCCTGTGCACATACCTGTGACCCCAGCATTACCCAGGCCAAGACGGGCAGATGGCTGGGGCTTGTTAACTGCCAGACCAGCTTTCAGCTCAATAGGAGATCCCGTCCCAAAGGAGTGAGGCAGAGAGTGGTAAAGCATGACACCTGATTTCATCCTCATGCCTGACATCAGAAGTTCAAGGTCAGCTTAGGCTTCAAAGCAACTTTGAGGCCAGCTGAGGCTACATGTGACTCTGTTTGTAAATAAATAAGAAACCAGTAACCAAAAGGTATAAATCAAGTAACGTTCAGTTGGAACTTTAAGCTGAGAGACTGGTTTGAAGGTATACTTGCACACTTACTGCTCTCACAGAGGACTCAGGTTTGATGACCAGCACCTACAGGATGGCTTACAGCCATCCTTAAGTCTCGTTCCAGTGGATCTGGCACATCTTCTGGCCACCACAGACACCAGGCACATACACAGAGCACATACATACCTGCAGGCAAAATACATACACATGATAAAGGCACGCCATTTGTGAAATAGGATGCCTGACAAATTAACGTCTGCTGATAAGTTAACTAGAGGAGATGGCAGTAGCCTTGGCTGACCTGCAGGAAGCATGCCTTTCTTAGCTTTCTCTTTCTATGGAACTCAGTGGCATCCGATAAAATGAGGAAACTTGTATAGGTTTTCCTTCTTTCCTTCTGCAATGTCATAAATCCTACCGTCATATCAGCCACCCCCAAACAAACATTCATCCTTGTCAGCCTAAAGTCAGCAAAGGGATCAGGGGAGAAACTGAGATCTGGAGAGGCAGCAGAGCCAAGCTGTCATGGGGCCTGCAGCAACAGGGTCTGCAGAAAACTGGGGAGTCTTGAGGTCCAGGCCAGAATGTGCTGGGGTAGGAAGGAGAAAACTATGTTCTGAGGGAGCCAGCTGCTGCATCCCTGAGGGAAAGAGTAAGCTTTCCACACAACCGGCCTGGGGAAAGAAGTGAGGGTGGGGGGGGGGGTGGCTAGGAAGACCCAGGACAGAGGACAGGCAGACTGTCCTGGTTTAGGGTGTGTTTGTGACTGCACCTCCACAGGGCTCATCAGAGATGTCTTCACAGTCATGTGCAGAAAGAGGTAGCACCAGTGTTGTCTGAATAGATGCTGGAGGGGCATCTGGAGCTCCCCACCACTGCCCACTGGGATTGGTCACCCTGATTTACTGTGGAACCAGTCCTGAGCCAGGTCATACCGTCCGTGTTGCAGGTCAAATCATAAGAGTATTTGGACCCACTCAGGCAGGAGGACAGGAATGGCGTAGTGCTGCCAAAAAAAAAAAAAAAAAAAATCTTCTCAGAGTAGACCCGAGTCGTTTGATTTTGGTTAAAAACAACCTCAACGAAGCATGGTGGTACATGCACTCAGAAAGTTGAGGGAGGAGGATCACTAGACCCAGGCCAACCTGGGCTGTATAGTAAAACCTTATTCCAGAAAAAGGCCTAATCAGAATAGGGGTTGGGGAGGTGGTTCGGTGGGTGCAGGGGTGCTGCACAAGTGTGGGGACCTGAGTTCAGATCCCAGCACTGGCAGGATTGGGCAGACAGGGAGCTTGCTAGCCGTCTAGCCCAGTTGGTGAGCTCTAGGTTCAGTGAGAGACTTTGTCTTAAAAAATAATGTGGAACAAAAAAAGAAGAAAGAAAAGGAAAAAGTAAGGTCAGAAACAATAGAAGATAGCCAGAGTTGCTCTTTGGCTTCCACACAATGTACACGTCTGCACACACACACATGTACATACAGTGAGTCCCGGTTAAACTGAGCTTGTTCCAGGAAAGTAAGGTGACCTAATATTGAAAAGTTAATATAGGAGCTGAAGAGCTGACTAAGTAGGTTAAAAAAGCTTGCCCTGCAAGCTGTGTGATCTGAGTGTGATCTGGAACTCACAGGAGAGAGAACCAACTCATCTAAACTTTATGCACCTGCATATGCATGAACACACAACAACAACAATAATAAAACAAACCTCTCACATCCTTGACAAATGCAAGATTTGGCCTGAAGGCATGTATACATTTTAGAAACAGCCAAGTAGTTCTGCACCATCACTGATACTAAAAATACTAGTGAAGACTTAAACTCGTAAATACCACAGCCTCTAGCCTGCAGAGCCTCTGTCCTGAGTGGAGCACTGACTCCTTTATCTTTCTTGTGTTTGTCACCTAAGTATTGCTAACTGTCAAACTGCAGAAACATACAGCTTGCACCTGGGCCAGCCCCTTAACCTCCAGCTTATTCTGGCATCTGTAGCTGGAAAACAGTGGCACCTGCCTCTCCTGTTGCAGCAGGTTGTTGGCAGCCGAAGGCCTCGACTGGTTGTGGCTCATAGGAAGCAAGGCGTATGCACTAGGGAGGCTTGGTTTCGCTTATTGCTGTCTTTGCAGCTGGGCCTCTCTGTGTATCCCAGGCTGGGTTGGGATGCCCCTGTCTCAGTCTTTCTAAGAGCTGACATTGTAGATGTGTGCCACCACCATGCCTGGCTTATCTACTAATTTTTATAACTAGTGTTATGTTTAGTTCTGCCTGTGTTTTAACTTTATGTGTATAAATACTTGTAAGGCACCTGTAAATACATGACGGCACGTGCTTGTGACCCCAGTACTCTGTGAATTGGAAGCCACATATGACCCTGAAGGAAAAAAAAAGAGAAAGAGAAATGTTACTAGCTGGGTGTGGTCATGTGTTTTTGTGAGTGTGAAGCCAGCCTGCCACCACCACGCTTCCCAAAAAAGAAATTATTACCCTGACTTGTCAGTCAAACATTAATTTTTTTTTGAGATGGGTTATGTTAATGGCAGGGATAAGCAAGATGTCCACTGAACTTAGAGTGGATGGTGGCCACCTTCACGCTGGGCCACCTGCACCAGCCTCGTTGTTTCTGAGACTTCCTCAGGGTCAAAATTCCCTTCCCACAATAACACGCAAGACATCTTTGGCTCATCACCTCTCACTTGTGAAGAGTGTCAGGATGTTTTTGCTCTGATGACCATACGGGGGGGGGGGGGGCATTACCTATATTATATACATATGTGTATATATGCATGTATATGTATATTACTGGCTTTGAAAATGTTCTCAGAGCTAAGCCTGGTAGCACAGGCCTGTTATCCTAGCTACTCTGGAAGCTGAGACAGGATGTTTGCAAGATCAAGGCTAGCCTGGGTAATTTGCCTGGAGCCCATCTCAAAATGAAAAATATAGAAGGCTCTGGTTGGGGCTTAGTGGTAGATCCTTGCCTAGCATTCAAATATGAGGCTCTAGGTCCAATGCCCAGCTGGGGGTGGAGGTGGGGAGCTTACTCTGTTTTCATTTCTCTCTCTCTCTCTCTCTCTCTCTCTCTCTCTCTCTCTTGTGTGTGTGTGTGTGTGTGTGTGTGTGTGTGTGTGTGTGTGTGTGTGTGTGTGTGTTTGAAACAAGGTTTCTCTATGTAGTTTTGACTGTCCTGGAACTCACTCTGTAGACCAGGTTGGCCTCAAATTCAGAGATCCACCTGCCTCTGCCTCCCAAGTGCTGGGAGTGTGAGTCATCACTGCCCAGCTCAGTGGGTTACTGGAAGCATGAAATACTGAGTGTTTTGGTTTCAAGTCTTTGCTTTATTTGGGAATGAAGTAAAAAATCCAGGGGCTTTCCAGAAGGAGCTGAGGAACAGGTGCTGACTCATCCGTTTTCAAGGCTAGAACTTCCCAGCAGGCGATAGAGTTTCTGATTGTTTATTAGGAGCTCTGTCAGTGGGTGTTAGGTCCTTCTCCTCACTGCTTGGGGCAAGTCCACACCAGTACTAGACAGCGGACAGTCAAGGGGTCACAAAGTAGGAAATGTCTAGAGTAATCAGCCTTGAAAGTGTACACTGAGCTGACGAAATGGCTCAGCAGATAAAGGTGCTAGTCAGCCCCTGGAGCTATCCCTGCATGTTGTCTTTCTTCCTCCACCCTCCTCCCATCCCTGCGTGCGTGCATGCATGTGTGCAAGTGTGTGACCACACCTTTGATCCAGCCTTCAGGAGGCAGAAGCAAGTAGATCTCTGAATTTAAGGTCAGTCTGGTCTACAGAGTGAATTCCAGACGCCAGAGCTGTATGGTGAGACCTGTCTCACAAAACAACAACAAAGAATCTCTAAAGGGTTTTAAGGGGAAAGATGTATATCTTTGTGCAGTAACCAGGACCTCTGAGGCTCGAAGGACTGCTGTGCTGAGAGCACACTAGGGAGCATGACGTTTTCTTTTACCCCTAAAGTACTCCTCTCTATAGCTGGAGAGCAAACAGCCAGTGTAGCAACTGAAGGCCACAGATGCCCAGCACACAGGCAGGACATGTGAGCTTACAGTCAGGGACTCTCAGTGCTCTCACATCCTCCGTGTGTCCTCTGTGCCCTTATCTAGGTGTGTGACTGATGGCACCATTTTCTTGTAGCTGCCAGTAAAGACCTTTCTCAGTTCTTCCTTGTTACCCACCACCCTTGATGCTGGCCAAAGCCCCTGCGCACACCTCTGTGTTCTCACCAACCCTGAGTCGGACTCCCCTTCTTCTGCTGATGCCACCACCTAAACTAGCAAACAGGGAAATGTCCAACACTAGTCAGCCTTGAAAACATACACTGCTCCAGACCATTGAGACACACTGGTCAGAGGAGGGGGACGGTGTTCCTGAGGATGACACCCAAGACTGTCTTTTAGCCTACTTGGCGTATGCACATGCACACACACACAAGTACACATGCACACACACATGCACATAAAGCCCCATATAAGGACTTCTCCTTCCTTCTGCTTATACTACTCTCTGAGTAGAACCAAGAAGGAGTGGCCCAGGCTGTGAGCTGTCACCCCTGCCCAGCCTGCTGGGATGACATGGTCGAGCCACTGTGATCAGGCAGCTTCCTGCCTTTGTGTTGCAGGAGGAGGCAGGACCAGGAGAGGGGGAAGTCAGCACAGGAGCTGACCCACTTAGTCTCTTAAAATGTCTTCCTGGCAAGCATGGTGGGACAGCTGTGTGAGGAGCACAGGAGCACAGCTGTGAGAGCTTGTCCTGGGCCTCAGGTGCCTCTCCCACCTTAGCCTGGCTGCCAACCACCAGGGATGCCTTGGCTTCTTATCGTGGGGGCTGATGCAGGGAACCATCAATACTGCTGTCTCTAGAACAAAATCCTCTCCTTTGAATTATCCCTATGACCTTCCCTCCACAGCAGGAAGGAAGTGACTGTTCACCTCTTCCTCTGGGCCATCTGGGACAAGGGACAGAGAGACAGACAAATGAGCTAGGCTTTGTGTATACATCTGCCGTCTCAGCACAGAGAAGGCTGGGGCAAGAGGATTATTAGTTCAGGATAGCCTAGGCTGCTTCATAATTTCCTATTTCAAAGGTTTAAAAACTAAAACAACAAAAACAACACACTTAGAGGCTGATGGTCCCTGTTCTCAATTTTTTGTGAGAAAATCACAAGCTATAATGGCTGCCCTGTCATGGCCTATCCTTCCCCAAGACCTATAATGTCACTTGGGAGATGGCTTGGGTGGCAGTGTATTTGCCTCACAAGCACTCCAACCTGAGTTTGAGCCCCAGAACCCACGCAGGAAACTGAGAGTGGTGGTACGTGTTCTTAATCCCAGCATCTGCAGCAAAGACTGGAGGAACTCTGGGGCTCATTGGCCAGTTAACCTAGTTGATATCTCCAGACTACTAAGGAGCCCTGTGTCATAGGATGACACCCCAGACTGTCTTCGAGCATGTACACACACACACACACACACACACACACACACAGAGGCATGTAGGCACATGCATGCATGCACAACATACACACATCAAAGAAAATAATTTTTGTTTTAATGCCATCTTGTTGCACATATGTGTGACCCTCTTTGTACACGGTGAAGACAGCAGGTGAACCCAGCCTACTGTCATCTTTGAGACTACGGTTCTCGTGGAATTTAGAGAGCTACATTCTTTGGGATTCTTGGAGGAATTGCTTGCTAGCCTTCAGCTTACTTGCTTTCTTCCTTCTCCTCCTACTTCTTCTTTTCTTTTTTTCTCCTCCTCTTCCTTCTCCTCCTTTTCTTCCTCCTCCTCCCTCTTCTTGTTACATTTATTTTGTGTGTGGATGCATATACACACATTCATGCTATGACACACATGTAGAGGTCAGAGGACAAGTTTGTGGAGTCGGTTCTCAGTTTCTGCCTTCATAGGATTCAGGTATCAAATATCGGCCTTGGTAGCAAGTGCTCTTACCATTGAGCTATCTTGCCAGCTCAGCCTTTGATTTATAAAGGAAGCACTTCATGTCGCTCCCATTGGTCAAGGCTTAGAAGCCTCTGGCTCCTCTCTGGCCCTGTGAGTACCATTGCATTCAGTTACCCACCATGCCTAGAGGGAGGGCCATGAGTGACGCACAACAGGGACGGGCACTGGCTCAGTGTGTGTCCAACAGAAAGACCCATCACCAACAATTCTCCTCATTCTGTGTCATGAGTCATACAGAGGCTTCTAGAAGCTGGATTGCCCATCTTTCCTTGTCTCCTCTCCTCAGGACTTAGTTTACAGACAGCACCTGAAGTCCCTTGGGCCATGTGTGTCAGAGGTAAAGTGGTGCCCCAGCCCTTGCTGCTGGTGTGGCCTGGAGACACCAGAGGGCAGCAGGAAGCACCACAGGGAGGATCTAAATCTGGGCTGGAGCTGTGGGAATGATGGGGTTTGAGGTTTGCTTGTTCTCAGACAGGGTCTTTCCTATCACAGGCTGGCCTCACTGTAGCTCAGAGTGCCCTGAATCCTGATCCTCCTGCCTCACTTCTCATGTGCTAGGATCACAGGTGTGCACACCACAGCCAATTTGTGTAGTGCTCTGGGGGCTTCGGCCTGCGTGCTGGACAAACACTAGCAACTGAGCCACAGCTCAGGCCTCAAACAGCTTTTTTTTCCCTTTCTCTTTCTTTTTTTAAAGTGTGGAGTTTGGGAGTTGTTTTCGCTTGGTTGTTTGGTTTCTCCAAACTAGAGTGTTGCACTGTAAGCCTGCCTGGACTGTATTCACTCTGGCCCGAGGTGGCCGAGAACTGGTAATCCTCCCAGCTTCCCAAAAGCTGGCCTTAAGATGTGACTGCCACACCTGTGTGGGGTTCTTTTTAACTGACAAGGACTGTCCTGTTGTGCTCTCCACTGCTCTGACCCACAGCAGCTTGAGGAAGGAAAGGGTTTTCTGGCTTACACCGTCCGTCCCTGAGCAGCAGGGCAGGACCGAATGCAGAGGCCATGGAGGAGCACTGCCCACCGCCTCACTTCTCCTCCTTTGTACAACCGAAGGACCACCTCCCCAGGGGTGGCGTCACCCACAGTGGGCCCAGCACCCCCCACACCAGTCATTAATCAAGAAAATGCCTGTATGCCAACCTGGCGGAGGAGACTTCCTAATTGATAGTCCCTCTTCCTGGGTGAGTTAACCAGAAAATAAAGCATCACCGGCCAGTCTCTGCCTTCTTAGTCTCTGTTTTCCTGTTTACACAGCAGAACAGCCCCGCCCCCTTCTGCCCCCCCCCCCCCCCCCAGTCCCTTCACATTACTATGGTGTCCTCGCCAAGCCTGAGCTGTGACTGTTTTTCTTCACCACAGGGTGAGTCAGTGAAGTACTTCCTGGATAACTTAGACCGGATTGGCCAGCTGGTGAGTAACCCACCTCTCCATTACCAGTCCAGGGTTAGAAAACCTGATATGGAAACTAAAGCAGAGGAGGGGCTCCGGCGGTACTGTAGCCAGCTCATCACATGACTCCTGCAAATTGTGACATCTGTCATGGTCCTGCTCAGTTCTACACACCTGTGCTTAGGGAAGAAATTACCGATGTGAGAATGGCTTCATTCACCCCAGTCCCTGTGAGAAACACGGGAGCCCTGACTAGGGCCAAAGGAGGCTTTCCTGTCACTTGTGGTAGAGAAATTCTAGCATATGCCAAGGCTGCACTGGGAGCCCAGCACTCCGCAGGCCTTCGCAGGAGGAGTGAGGCTTAGAGGCCAGCCTGGGAGACCTGTCTCAGTAAAACATACACGTAAGGAGAGTGCATATGGCTGACAGAACCAGAAGCTCATCACTACCATGGTGCTCCTGAAAGACTAGCAGAGCCCCAGTGCCCCCCAGCACCAGGCAGTTTGGAGACTTCCCCATCACCTGGTGAATTTGCCTTGGTGGTGTTGTTGCTTTTGTAACATTTTGAACTGACATCCTAATGAGCCCCAGTCATCACTGGGTAGTGTCATCACAGTGTCTGTCTGTCTGCAGATTGTTTCCTGCCTGCTGTTTTTCCTCCTTTTGATTTATTGATTGAAGTACTCGTCCGTCCGAGTGTCTCTCCCGATCTCACTGTTCTAACCTCATAGTGTGGTGGACAGATAGACAGATACCTTCTGTCCCCTGTGACATGAGTGGACAAATCCCTGAGGCCTTCAAAATGCAGAATTAAAGGGCCTTGAGAATTGCCATGGTTAGGACCTTGGGGAGTGGCTCTGTGGGAGAGCACCTGCCTGCAAACCCCAGGGGGGTTGGGGAGTGGCTCGGTGGAGAGCATGCAAGAGACTCTGTGTTTTATCTTCAGCACCAAAAAAGTAAAGTCTCCAAGGCAAACACACTAAATATCTGCATAGGCTTCACTTAGATCACATCCGATCACATTACACAACCTAGATTAGTCAGTGGGAAGGCTTTAGAGCATACTTGCTCTGGAAGCTGGAAAACAAATGATATTTATGTTGTAGAAACAATTGAAGTCTTTAATCTCTTCTACTGAAGAAAACTGGACAAGATTTTACATTTTCCAACTGCAGGTTCGAGCCATTCTGTCTCCAGCCAGCGAGCTTGTGTTAGTTAAGAAATGAGGAGTTCGATCCTGTTACTTTGTTGCAAGATGGATTTAAAGTTCTGTGGTGCGGCTTGCTTTTCCTTTGGTTAGATGTTCCTGCAGAGAAGCCCTGTATCTTTGTCCTGCAGCTGCCTCTCTGCCAGCTTCCTATGCACGCCCTTTCCTGGTCTCCCTCCTTCTCAAATGTCTCCTTTCCTCATGGTTTCCAGAACTACTTCCCCAGTAAGCAAGACATCCTGCTGGCTAGAAAGGCCACCAAGGGAATCGTGGAACATGACTTCGTGATAAAGAAAATCCCGTTTAAGATGGTAGATGTGGGCGGCCAGAGGTCGCAGCGCCAGAAGTGGTTCCAGTGCTTTGACGGGATCACATCGATCCTGTTCATGGTGTCCTCGAGTGAGTATGACCAGGTCCTCATGGAGGACAGGCGCACCAACCGGCTGGTGGAGTCTATGAACATCTTCGAGACCATCGTCAACAACAAGCTCTTCTTCAACGTCTCCATCATCCTCTTCCTCAACAAGATGGACCTCCTGGTGGAGAAGGTGAAGTCGGTGAGCATCAAGAAGCACTTCCCAGATTTCAAGGGTGACCCGCACCGGCTGGAGGACGTGCAGCGCTACCTGGTGCAGTGCTTTGACAGGAAGCGCAGGAACCGCAGCAAGCCCCTGTTCCACCACTTCACCACCGCCATCGACACCGAGAACATCCGTTTCGTGTTTCATGCTGTGAAGGACACGATCCTGCAGGAGAACCTGAAAGACATCATGCTGCAGTGAGAGACAGCCCCTGTGCCGTCCTCTCACGGCCTCCGTGGCCTGAGTGTCTGCTGCCTGCATGGACCTGCAGTGGGCACCTCGAATCCACACAGCGAGCTCCGGGCAAGAGGACGTGGGAGTGTCAGTGATAGCTACTGAATCGGGGACTGTGAAACTACTGAATCCACGCCATCGCTCTGGTGTTGATCTGTAAGACCTGGGAACACAGCTTTCTCCCTCCCTACAGAAACTTTTCCTTGCTGACACACTTAACCAAGGTTCAGGTGTGCACAGACACACACATGCTCTCATTAATGACAGAAACACAACCCCAGCAGCCTTGCAGACAGCTCTTCCCTCTGACTTGCAGGTTCTCACTGAGACACACTAACTCATGTCAGGCTGTGGAGGGGTGTGCGATGCTGCTATGCTCAGTATCCAAGCTCAGGCCACAGGGCCACCTCCCAAAGTGAACACACTGCCTTTAAAATTGTGCCAGCACCCTCCGAGTCTCTACTCTGAGGCATGTCAGGATGAGCAAAGGAGCCAAGTCAGTGCCCACACTCCCTCCTGTAGAGAACAAGGTGGAGCTGTGAACCTGCCTTACTGTCCCGGCGCCACTCACCGTGTCTCCGTGCCCAGCGGGCCACAGTGTGGAAAGGTGGTCTGGGAAGCAGCTCTGCCCAGCCTGTACACACATAGTGGTGCTCACTGCTCCTTACCCCCGTCCCTCCACAGCCCATGGCTAAGACACACAACCAAGTGGCCTTGTAGTTTGCCTTACTTGACAGTTGGTGGCATATAGCGTCCCCTGTTATGGGCTCTGAAAGAAAGCCAGAGATGCTCGGCCTCTCTAGAGCATCTTCACGTCTTGGCTGTTTGGTGCCCCAGCCATTGGCCCTTAAGGAGAAGCCCTGGGCTCTGCACACCACCCTCACCATTGCCTTCACCCAGTGTGCTCTGCTCTCAGAGCAGCTGTGCACACAAAGCCGGTGGGCACTCTCCTAGCCCTGGTCCTGAGGTGCAGAAGGCGAGGGACATCAGCACAACCTGCCTAGCCTCGGCCTGACCTGGCCAGCCTCCTGGCAGGTGTCACACTATTTTACAGTATACTGCATTCCAGACCTGCCCCTCTGTACATGAATTACTTTCTGGGAGCTGGGGTGTGGCTTCTAACTTCCCCAGAGTGTTTTTTGGCTCACTAACACGTCCAAGAGCCCTGTCGGCAACTGAACTGCTCCTGACACTTGATCCCCGTTGCATCCTGGTCTTGGCTCATTTCAGCCACCAGACACATAGGATTCTTGGAGCAGATGCTAAGCAGGAGATGGGCTGGGACCGCTTCCTGGAGCCCTGGTTATTGCGGTGCTCTGACTAGGAGACAGCCGTCCGCCTCTGCCGCTAGCCTCTCTGCCCGCTTCACCAAGTCTTCACAAGCTGAGGGCATGTGGCCAGGCTAGTACCAGGGATCAGCAACCTTTCAGGGCTCCTTGCGGGGGTCTCAGGTCCACACACAGTGAGCATCCCTTGCCAGGTACCCCATGTATCTGTCAGTGCTGAGACCCCAGATACAACCTGTTCCCAGCTGCTGCTGGGGCCGCTGTGACCGAGGTGGGTGTGGGGTGGCCAGGGAGAGCACTGTCCCTCTGACAGCCTGACCATGTGTAATAATCACTTTGAGAGCCGGCAGCATGTGAGTAGCAAGATGTGAACTCCAGCCTGCTGAGCAGAGTGCAGGCGGATGGGCAGAGGCCCACCCCCTGGTGAGCCAAGCCTGGCTGTGTCCTTTCTGTAAGGACCCCTACTCTGTGATCTGTGAAGTGTGCAGTCGGAAGACGAGGCTGGAGTCATGTACAAGTTTCTACACGTAGATTGTAGTCCGGTTTTCTCCCAGGCCTTAGGCTTTTTTTTTTTTTTCTTTTTTAATTTCACTGTTACCCATGACTATTTTGTTGCAGTGTTGGAGGAGCAGGAGGTGTTTGTGCCCCATCTATTACTGCAAAAAAAAAAAAAAAAAAAAAAAAAAAAAAAAAAAAAAAAAATTTAAATGTAACAATAAACGTCCTAAATCGACTGCTTCCTGCCTAGTCACTGTGTTCAAGAACAGGCATGGGGTGGGGCGTTCTGAGAAGCGCACTCCACTGCTCCTACAGAGATCCTTTCAAATTCTATCACTGGCATTTCTAGTCCTGTGAGAAGATAAAAAATAATAATAACAAAGAGAGATCTGGGGAGATTCCTCAGCCAGAAAAGTGCAAGCATGAGGCCCGGAGTTTGACCTCAAGGATCCACATAAAAATCCAGGTGTGGGGCATGCACTGTTATCCCAGCCCTGGGGAAGCAGAGGCAGAGGGCAGGCCCCAAAGGACACCTTGTCCAAGTAAACATGGCGTACAGCTCCTGGGGAGCACAGCACTGTCTAGCCAAGCTGATGGATGGGTTGTGACTGGCCAGCTGGGGCTCTGGAACCACCTTGGTTTGTTAGGGTTCCACTGGGGCTGCTCTCCACACTGACTTGGCCCTGGTGGGGTGGGTCTGGCCTGAAGATTTGAGCTTTACACCTCTAGATGTTGGTCAAAGTGAGTTCTTGGTTTTTCTTTGCTTAACATAAAACAGGTTTACCACTCAAAGCCAATATTCACTTCCTCATTTTCCATCCCAAAAGCACAGCCTCCTTTGTTTGAAGATTTACCCTGTTAATTGCAAATTTTAATTCCACGTACCTGAGCCTGGCAGGTCAGAGAGTCATCATAAATGCGTCTTTTCAGTGAAATTCTTCAAATCACTGTGACTGTAATGTGGCACATACATTAAAATGTACCCTTTTGCAGGCACATGGGCCTGCACCTTGGGAGATAGAGGCTGGAGGAGTGTTCAAAGCCAGCCTGGGATGCTCCAGACCCTATCTCAGCAATAAACACACACAAGGGGCCGGGGACATGGCTCAACAAGTACAACAGCACTTTCTACACAAACATTAGAACCCGAGTTCAAATCCCTGGAACCCACATAAAGTGTCTGTTGCATAATATATATACTCTTATGTAGCCTAGCTCTGTGGAAGACCTGCTGGCCACCAGTATTAGCTCCTAGTGAGAAACCCTGCTACAATAGTGATGGAGCAAGGCACCACATCCATCCTCTGACCTGCGCCTCTGCACTGAATAGCAAAGGAGATGCTCGCTTCACAGAAATGCCAAGAACCAGCCAAGTGCTGCATGAGCTGGTAGTGGGGGCTTTTGCCACATCATGTAACTGGTTTGTTGGGGGAAAACATACTGGCTCCAGCCTCTGCCAGGCACCACTGTGAGTAATGCTGGGAAGCGTGGTAGTTAGAGGGGCTTCCAGTAAAGGGTGTTGTTCCCACCTGCCACCTTGGCACCTTTCCACCAGTATTGAATTTGCTTCATTTCTTTAATGAATATGAGCCCAGCCATTCGCCATCTTTGCAGAGCTGCGCCACAGGACTGAGTGTCTCAGTAACCGGCTTTCTCTCTCTCTCTTTTTTTTTTTTATTTATTTATTTATTTATTTTTTTTTTAGCCTTTAGTGTGGTGGTTAGTTTTAACTGTCAACTGCCTGAATCTAGAGTCACTTGGGAAGATTCTCAACTGAGATAAAGTTGGTGTGTGGGCAATCTGTTGGGAGACAGGGTCTCTACTAAAGATGGGGTTGAACTGGCAGACAACACACCTTGGTAATCCTTGTGCGCCCTCCCCATCCAGCTGAGGATGACCTTGGACTTAATATTTGGGTCCTCTTGCCTCAGTCTCCTCGGTGCTGGGATTATCCAGGGCCTCTGAATGCTAGGCAAGCACTCTGCCAACCGAGCCACATCCCAGCCCAAGAACCCACCTTCTGAAATCTGCTACAAGAAATGCAAAGGACCAGTGGACCCTGGCTGGCAGCCTTCCCCCGCTCAGTGTTCCCTAGCGTCACCTCTCATCGCCGGCTAGAGCCCAAAATAACCCAGATTTATTTTTGAGCTCAGCTTCTTGGGTAAGAGGCAAATGAA
Organism: Micromys minutus; assembly: GCF_963924665.1. Taxonomy (NCBI): domain Eukaryota; kingdom Metazoa; phylum Chordata; class Mammalia; order Rodentia; family Muridae; genus Micromys; species Micromys minutus. The sequence goes on along the minus strand of NC_137964.1, from coordinate 247,638 downwards.
AACAAGCTTTAAGTCAAGAGGCTTGTTTTAAGAGGCAATTTCCAAGAAACGTCTGGGGGTCACTGTGGGTTCAGCCCCACCCAGCAAGCCGTGTTCCCTGTGATAGTTGGCAGGTTACACGCTCCTTGCTTCAGGCTGCAGAGGGATTCTTTCCCCAGGGCCTTTGTTGTGTTAGTATTACTTATTATTGCATGTGTGTGCAAGTGTGCCACGGCATGTGTGTGGAAGTCAGAGGACAACTTTGTGAAACAGATTCCTTCCTGTTACGTGGGTCTGGAGGACCAAACTCAGGTCATTCACACAGAAGCACCTTTACCCACTGAACCTTCTCGTTGGCCTGGTTTTGTTCTACCTCCCTGTTTGCATCTGAGTATTCCTCCAGCTTCCCACCCTGGGAAGAGGTAAGTGTGTGGAAGCTTCCAGAAGCTTCCCCAGAGCTGACCTGGGGCTTCCCAAGAGTGAGGGAACAGTCCCTACCTGTCTGTGCATCCCTTTAGTCTGCCTGTTGTCCTGCAGAGTTCAAAGAACACCACGAGCAAAGGTAGGGACCTGGTGTGGGGCTGGCAAGGTGGCCAAGCTAATAAAAGTGCTTGCCGTACAAGCCTCAGTTCAATCCCCAGAACCCACAGGGTGAACTAACTTCCAAAAGTTCTCTTCTGAAATCCACACACACACAACACGACACCCGTGTACTTCATTTGTGTGAGCCTGCATCTCACAAAGATTTTACTAAGAGACGTGAGCTAGCAGACACGGCACGTTCCCCTGCACGTAGAGACTTAAGTTTAGCAGAATGTGAGGGACAGCTGTAGTCTTCGGCTCATAGGAGGCTGAGCAAGATGAGCAAGAGGACAGAGCGGTACCGTCGCAGCCAGTTGTTCGGGACCTGAGTTTGAGCCGTATGTAGGGGCTGGAGAGATGGTGGTTCAGTGATTAAGAGCGTTGATTGTACTTCTAGGAGGCCCAGGTTTAATCCCAGCCCCTACATGGCAGCTCACAAGTGTTTAATACCAGTTCCAGGGGATTCTGAGGTGGACCTCAGGCCTGTACATGCGGGCACACACAGGTACACACACGTGTGTACACATGCGCACACACACAAATGCTGCTTTTCAGAACCTTTTCTGTCCTTCTAGGCAGGCTTGGGCACAGCTGTCTGTCTCTCCAAAACCTGACTGTCTGTCTGTTGGGTTCGCAGAGTGGCTCACCTTGGCACTGCTTACAGACCTGTATGTGGACACATCCCTGGAATTTTCTAGCATCCCCTTCAGCCTCAGCAGGATCTAAGTTTGGAGTATATCCCAGCTAGACCACTGCATGTCTGTGTATTTAAGCACTTTGGAGGGTCTTTCTGTTCACAAAGGTCTCTGTCCCAGGGGACAGTGTTCAAAGTCCTTCCTGCTCATGTCCTGGCCATGAGGTGAAACTCTTCTGTCCCCAACAGTTTCTGTCACGAATAAAAAACAAAATGCTGGCCTGCCTTGCCCTCTGACGAGTCTGGGCTCTGGGTAAAGGGGGTGGGGGAGGGACATCAAGGTACCTGAAGAGGCATCCACAGCCATGGTCCAACACATGCTGAGTGTCCTAGCAACATAGGAGGCTCAGCAACATGAAGCTAAACAGACAAACTCCAAGGTCGTCTTTGGCTACACAAGAGACCAAGTTGGGCTACTAACACCTTAGCTTAAAAAGGGAAACAAAAATAAGGGGGGGCAGGGTAGTGATAAGAATCAGGAGACTGAGCCTGGCCAGAAAAAAGCAGTGGGAATTTCCCCTTAAAAAGTAGGTAATTCACTGGCCCTTCCTACTCTGCTTCATGGCCTCTGCTCCACCGGCACTGTTCCCACCATGTTCTACTTTATCCTCACTGCAGACCGCCACAGATGAAACCTTGGAAGCCGTGAGCCAAAACAACCCTTCTCTCTTAACCTGACTTGCTCGAGTGTTTTGTTACAGCAATGGAAAGGGAACACAGCCACTCACAAGATTCACATGCTCCTCTCTAATGCCCCTGTGGAAAGCGGAGCGCCCAGCCTCCTCAGGACTGATACTGGCTGCCATTGCTAGCCAACTGGGGTATTTGAGAACAATGAGGGTCACGTCAGAATGTGTGTGTATGTGTGTGTAAGAGAGAGAGACAGCAGTGTGTGAGAGAGACAGACAGAGACAGCAGTATGTGAGAGAGAGACAGACAGAGACAGCAGTGTGTGTGTGAGAGAGAACTTCAACAATACACGGCACAGAAACAAAGAGAACAACACAGCTGGGGATAATTTCAACACCCTATGTTAGGAGTTGATACAGCAGGAGACAGGAAAAATGTCATCAAAGACAAAGATCTGAGCCCCAACCACCACATAGGCCTAACTGGCGGCATCAGCTGAGCAGCAGCCTCAGGGTGGAGAAGTGGCCTCTGCCTTCCACAGCCAACCCCATCACCCCACTTCTAAGTCTCACAGGACACAACTTCTTTCAGGAGCTTCTCAAAGATACCTGTGCCAGTCCTGGTGAGCAGAAAGTCATTCATTCTAGTGACAGAAAGGAACCCCATGTGAGTGGCACAGGTCACAATGAAATGTTAGTGCTGGAGAGATGGCTCAGACTTGAAAGGTGTATGCTGTACTTGCAGAGAGGACCAACATCAGGTGACTTACAACTTCCTGTAATGACATCTAGGGGCTCTGGTGCCCTCTTCTGGCCTCTGTAGGCAACTGCACTCATGTGCCCAGCCGTGCTCAGAGATACAAGCACACACACACACACACACACACACACACATACAGCCACATAAGCCATGCTGCAGGGAGGCCCAGGCCCTGAATAACTGAGAAGTAAGCATGCAGCGCACACACACACACACATACACACACACACACACAGCCATGCTGCAGGAAGGCCCAGGCCCTGAATAACTGAGAAGTAAGCATGCAGCACACACACACACACACACACAGCAATGCTGCAGGAAGGCCCAGGCCCTGAATAACTGAGAAGTAAGCATGTAGCACACACACACACACACACACACACACACACACACACACACACACACACAGCCATGCTGCAGGGAGGCCCAGGCCCTGAATAACTGAGAAGTAAGCATGTAGCACACACACACACACACACACACACACACACACACACACACACACACACAGCCATGCTGCAGGGAGGCCCAGGCCCTGAATAACTGAGAAGTAAGCATGCAGCAACCTCTTACTTCTCAGCTATGGCTGCAGGCCACACAACATGGGGACCCTGTGGTCAAGCACCCAAGGAACATTTCTTTAGCTTCTGGGGAACCTTTGTTTTAACCCTGCAGATACCAGAGTACCCTCAGTCTCTGGGCACCCCTACTTGGCTAGTATCCTCACAGGAACTGACTTCTCTGCACTGGGTGGGCCATCTTGCTGTGTTAATTTTCTGCCCCCCAGCGGCAGTGGGAAGAACTGGCCTTGGCAAGTCTGCGAGAGCTCAGCCGCCGCCTCAGGGAAGAGAACTTGTCCCCCAGGACCCTGCGCAGCCCCACATTGTCCTTGCCACAAGGCACACGCTGCTTGGTCACCGGGAGCTGCCCTGTGAACATCTCCCACCGGCCCAGGGCATCCACGGCCGTGTCCACCTGGACCAGCTCCTCTTCGGCCCCCTTCCTCTCCAGGGCCTGGATGCATGCCTCCAGCCACTGTTTGAACTCCTCCATGGCATCCACAGGCCCCCCGAGTCTCAGCAACACTTCTGAGGCCACTAGAGAGCTTAGTCCGTCCTCGGACACTGGTTCGGGCCCATCAGGGAAGGTGTGACTCCACACATCAGGGGTGACAGGCTCCGACGGGCTGGTGACAGGCTCCGTGTCACTCTCGCAGCCCATGCCGGAGTCGGCACTGAAGGGCAGGGTGTCCTCTAACACAGATGGCTCCCCAGCCTCTTGACCACACCATATCTCCACCATCATCTGAGCCCAAGTGTGGAGTCTCTGTGGGAAGGAACAGGCTGAGCTTAGCAAGGGAACCACCGAGGACCACCCCAGGCCGCAGCCCAGACACCCACCTTTCATATGTGGCAAACTAGCTGTTAACCCAGCCACTGCTCAAAGGGAAATTACGTGAGGATTATATTATAGTTAATCTGAACTTTATGTGTTTGTGTGTGTGTGCACACATGGGGGTGAGTGCACACCCACACAAGTGTAGGGTGTACACATATGCATATGGAGGACAGAGATCAACACTAGGCACCCTCATTTCACATCTTGTTTTTTGAGACAGTCTCTCCTTGAGCCTAGAGCTCACCGTGGTTAGACTGACTGGCTGACGAGCTTCAGGACCCTACTGTTTTGACCTCCCCAGCACGAGGGTCACTTATGCCTGCCCTATACCCAACTTTTATTATCTGCTAGGGATCCAAATTCACATCCTTATACCTGCTGAGATATTTTCCCAGCCCCTAGAGTTTTGTTTTCCACTGGGTGGTTGTGGTGCACATTTTTAGTCTCAGAACTCTGGAGACAGAGACAGGCAGATCTCTTGAGTTCAAGGTCAACCTGGTCTACAGAATGAGTTCCGGGACAGCCAGAACTACATAGAGAAACCTGTGGGGTTTTTTTTAAGTTTATTTCCCTCCTATTTATTTATTTGCATTTGTTGTTTTCCTTCTTTTTAAAAAAATATTTAGCCCAGCATTGTGCTGTGTGCCTTTAATCCCAGCAGTTGGGAGGCAACGGCAAGTGGATCTCTGTAAGTTCAAAGCCAACCTGGTCTTCAGAGCAAGTACCAGGACAGCCAGACCTATTTAATGAACACTGTCTCAAAAAAAAAAAAAAAAGTTTTATGTGCCTGAGTGTCTGCATGTGCACCCCATGCATGTAGTACCCACAATAGCCAGAAGAGGGCATCAGATCCTGCGGACCTGGAGTTAACTGGCAGTTGTGAGTTACTGGACATGGTTATGAAACCAAACTATTCTCAAGCACTAAGCCATCTCTCCAGCTCTGAGGTAAGGCATTTTTAAGTCAAAAGGAAGAATCAACACATTTCCTGTCCCTAAATGCCACGTACCATCAGCTGTGCTGTGTGTGACCTTACCTTCCTGAAGCACATCCCCCTAAGGATGCCCTTGTGTGACAGAGCACATCCCCAGTTGTGCTATATCTTATGTGACAAGATATAGTGTGTCCCACCTCTGCTTTGAGGTTAGACCTCACTTAGCTCTGTGTCCCCTACCAGAATCCTCAGGGACTGTCCTAGTGACACTGAGCTGACTCCACCAGAGAGAGCTCCACTAGTCCCCACGGCCTATCCCCGGGCGCCAGCCCAACTCCGCAGGCACCTGGTACATGCACATGTAAGCAAATGGATGAGAACGGAGCTGGAGAGATAGATCTCAGCAGTTCAGAGAACTTGTTGCTCTTCCTGAGGGCCCAGGTTCGGTTCCCAGCATCCACATGGTAGCCGACAGCCATCTGTAACTCCAGTCTCAAGGGACCTGACACCCTCTTCTGACCCCATGGACACACATGGGCAAAACACCCATACACATACAAATGACATCTTTTTCCTTTTCTCTCGTTTGTTTGGTTTTTTTTTTTTTTTGTTTTGTTTTGTTTTTTGTTTTGTTTTGTTTTGTTTTGTTTTTTTTGTCTTGTTTTGTTTTGAGACAGGGTCTTCCTACGTAGCTCTGGCTGCCCTGGAACTCTCTATGTAGACCAGGCTGGCATCAACTCACTGAGATACCCCTGGCTCTGCCTCTGGAGTGCTGGGATTAAAAGTGTGAGCCAAGACCACAAAGTTAAAGAGGAAAAATCCTGTGGGGAGCGGGCTTCCCTTCCCACACCTAGTTAAGTTGAGCCTAGACACTGGTTCACACAAACAGGAATGTCTCCTCTCTGCACTGAAGACTTTAACTTGATCTCAAGCAGAGGTGGATTTCAAGAAAAAATAAGCAGCATCTGCATTTGACCCCAAACCCTGAGCCACGTTTGCAAACAAGACTTCCTACAGGGATAAAGGGTGGAGGCTGTAGCAATACTCCATGATGACAGCAGAGGGCAGCACCTCCTCGCCAGCTCAGCCAACAGGGGCTCCAAGGCGGCTGCCTCCCTGGATACCAGCTTCCCCTTTGTCCTAGGGGCTGCACCGCCTCTGGGTACAGGATTCCTAGTGTCCAGCAAAGAAGAGGAAGGACTGGAGATGTCGAGAAGGAGCCTCCCCAATGCTCTGTAAATACAGCTCCGGGCAGGGAGCGCTCTGCACCTGCCCTCCTCTAAAAACTGCAGCCTGATGTCACTGCCACCAGCCTGGGTGTCCCATCTGACAGAAAGACCTGCAGCCCACCCCCCAGGAATGATGGTGCACACATGTCCTTCTCTCTCTCTTGCTCTCCTCTCTCTCTCTCTCTCTCTCTCTCTCACACACACACACACACACACACTCACACTCACACACACACTCACTCACACACTCACACACACACTCTCACACACTCACACACACACTCACACACTCACACACACACATACACACACACACACACACACACACACACTGTCCCCTTCCTCTGTGTGGCTGCCCTGAGCTCCCCACACACTCACCTTGTACCTCTCCAGGAGCCTGAAGCCCAGAAGGTGGTGCAATTTCCTCAAGCAGATGGGACAGAGGTCCAAGGGCCGCCGGAGTGCCTCATCCAGGCTGAGCGCCCCCTGCAGGAGGCAGCGGAGCCAGCGACAGCTCCCCAGGCCCAGGAGGTGGCAGAGCTCATGACAGGTGACCTAAGGGGGACAAGGCGCTCAGTCTCTGCGTCCTGTAACTCCCGCCCAGGTATCCCCAAGCCCACTGGGCAACCCTGGAGGAAATCCAACACCTCGGGTAAGAACAGATCCCCGGGCAGTATTCCAGCATCCCCCTCCCTGTATCCTTCTCAATGGCTCCAAGAGCCAGCCGGAGCAGGGGTCATATCCCAGAACCCCATCGGGTCACATTTTTGTGGTCTCAAACCAGAGTGCCTTCTAGTCTTCGATCACTCACTCTAAAATTAGGGGCCACCTTTCTTTTAGCACCAACTGTGCAAGGGAGGGGCCCCTGATCCTTCCTGTCCCCCCTGCTCACCTTGCAACACTGGACCATGCCCAGGGCGCTGAAGCACATGGTCCGTCCTCCCTCGTGTGGCAGTGTTTCAGGGCCACCTGCTGCTGCCTCCAGCAAAGCTGGGTCAGGAACACTGGGCCCGGCCTGCAGCAGCTCCCCAGAGAAACGAGCGAAGCTACACACACCCACTTCTGGGGAGAGGCCAGAAGAACTAGTCCAAGGGACAGCATGGCTCAGGAACCCAGGATGAAACCACCCAGCATTTCCTGCAGCCCACGACATCCAGAAGGGGGACCGGTCCCTGGCCCTGCCATATGCAGTCTACTGGGGACCAGCCCCTTGCCCAGGTCCAGTTAGAACATAGTCTCAAGTCAGGGCATACACAGCAACTCCCGGGAAAGAACACGCATGCAGTCATTCTGTCTCCTTAGCAACAGTTACTAGGACCTCAGCTCACCGTGCCCCGGAAGAAATCTGCCAAAGGTGAAGGTCCAGGCATCATGTGGGTACAGGTCGGCCAGTGTGAGGCCCAGCACGCACAATGCATCCCCTGGCTTGTTGTTCTTCAAGAATGACAAGATGCCATCTGCAGGAAGATCAGGGTGGGCAGGCAGATGAGCCTCCCTCTCTCTCGGTGCGGGACCAGCCCCTCTCAAAGCTGGTGGCAGATAAGCACATCTGTGGGGACCCAAGGAGAGCGAGGCCTTGAGTCCCCAGGGCCAGCCATTCCCTGGGTCATGTCTCCTGCGCCGTGACATCTGATCTGTACACAAGGCCATCACCTTCCATGTGGGGGACGGGGGCCAAAGGGGCAGTCAGGGGCTGAGGAGAGCTCCAGGACCCATGTAAGAAAGTCAGTCCCAGGGTTTGTAACCCCAGCACTGAGAAGGCAGACACAGCGAGATCCCTGGAGCTCACTGACGGAGGAAGACCTGAGGCATTAACCCTCCCCCTCTCCCCCCCCCTTATACACACACATACTTTCTCACACACACAATCTTTCTCTCACACACACATACTCTCACATACACTCTCTCTCACAAACACACACTCTCTCACACACACTCTCATACATACACATACATACTCTCTCACATACACACACTCACACACATTCACATATTCATGCACACTCATACACTCTCAAATTCACACATGCACATACACATTCACACACTCACACTAGCAGATGCACATTCACACATGCTCATACATTCTCACATACACTCCCACACAACACACACACACACACACACTGGACAAAAAGAGCCCAGGAAGGAACAGGTACCTGAACACTTACCCCCAAAATATCCACACCCAGTCCCTAGGCCCAGGGAACACGTTACATCAAGCAGCAAGAGGGCTCTCAGCGGTGATTACAGGTAAGAGGGACCCTGACTTTGCACCACCCAGACAGTCAAGGTCAGGGCAGGGACTCTGACCCACTCAGGGCAGAAGGAGGGAGAAAAGGGAGACCTGGGTAGTCAGTGAGGCCCCAGAAAGCCAGGGAGTGACTGCAGAGGAGGAAAGGACACAAGACAAAGGCAGAGATGGCAGTGGGGCTGGGAGCACCTTCATGAAGATCAAGATGCTCAGCACAAGACAGGGAAGCGGCTGCATCTGGGTCTGCCAGACACCGCTAAGAAAGCACAGAGCAGAGTCCCGCACGGTCTTTACCCAATACCGAGGAAAGAGCGCACTGCAGCAGAACCAGGCCAGTGCAAAAAGAGAGGGAGGTCAGGGACTTGTGGGTACCGCCAAGGAGAATGTCCCTGCTGCACCCCACTGAGTGCATGGCTGGCTTTACGCAAGTGAGGACTGTAAGGGGAAGATGTGGGGGGGGGGGGGAATGGAGACCTGAGATGTCAAGTGTGGGAAGGGAGAGGGTAAAACCGCAGGGCTATGTGACCAGCATGAGACTACCCTAGTCAGGACAGGCAGAGTGACAGATGAAGGGGCTGTCAGAGAGATGTGTTCACAATCCAAAGTGCAGGTGACACAGTTGCTGGTAACAGAAGTGTGGAGTGCACCAAGGTCCAGCAGAAATGGCCTAACCACAACACCAAATGTTTCAAAGAGGGCTGGAGAGATGGCTCAGTGGTCAAGAGCACTGGCTGCTCTTCCAGAGGTCCTGAGTTCAGTTCACATAATGACTCACAACCATCTATAAAGGAATCTGATACCCTCTTCTGGCATGCAGGTGTACATTCAGACAGAGCATCATACATTAAAAAATAGAACGCATAAAGGTACAAAAGCTTCTTTACAAAATAATATAAAACATAATATATTTTAATACAATATTTATAAAAATAAAGTCTAAAATTAATTTTTAAAAACATAAAAAAGGCCAGTTTGATGGCATAAGCTTTTAATCCCAGCTCTCTGGAGGCAGACAGCAGGTAGACCTCTGTGAGCTCTAGGCCATCTGGGGCTACCTACTGAGACCCAGTCTCAAAATTAATAAGTAACTTAATAAATAAAAAATAAGTCTCAAAATTGTAAAATAAAAAGAAGTCAACTAATTTTGACAGAATATTTGATGTAAACAAAACTACCATACAAATCTTTCCATCACGTGCACACACGCACATACACACACACACACACACACACACACATGCCTGCATAAACAACAGACATTCCTTCCCTCTCTCAGGGCTCCTTCCTCCCAACCTTTTCTTCCGGAAGCATCTTCTGCTGCACAGTGAAGCCCCAGGCTGCCCCCCACAGCCCCCCTCTTACCGGTGTGAAGCTGGAGCCCATCAGCGTCCCGGCTGGGTCTTGAGCAGCAGTTAATAGAAGCCGCAGCCACTGAGGGCAGGCACTTAACTCGAAGGCCCAGGAAGAAAGCCTCGGCACAGCTTCGAAGATGGTCCAGCAGGGGGCATCCCTCCAGCCCCTCACTCAGATCTAGCAGTACAAGAGCCCATCAGTCGGCTGCGGCCTCCTGCCTGTGGGTCCACCCATGCTGGCCCCTTGGGTGAAAAAAGTCAGTTTCCTGACTGGGCAGGCAGCCCTGCGTGATAACTCCAGGCAGGCAAAGGCATGGAAACTCGCCAGAAGAGGGCAGAACACAGCCCGGCTGTAGCAGAGAGGCACCAGCGGACATCTGGGATGGGGAACAGCCACCAGAGGGAGGGCACATGCTCGGCCTATGCTACTTAGGGCACAGACCTGGGATAAAAACAGGGGTCCGTGGTTGCAGGGTCTCCAAAGCTGTTAGAAACAATTCCCCAGGCTTGGGGGCTGGGGATGTGGTTCAGCTGGTAGAATAGATATGGCTCAGGATCTGTCCCCATCACTGTAAAACTGGGCATGCTGGTGCACAGCTATAATCCCAGGATCAGGAAGTGGAGGCAGGAGGATCAAAGGGTCAGAAGTTTAAGGTCATCTTTGGCTAAATAATGGGTTCAGGGCCAGCCCAGACTTCGTGAAATTCCCATTCAAAAATAAAATAAAGGGTCTGGAGAGATGGCTCAACAGTTGAGAGCACACACCACTCTTGTAGAGGACCCAGGCTCAATTCCCAGCACCCACGTTGGGCAGTTTACAACTGCCTGTAACCCCAGCTCCCTGGGGAGCAGACATCTCTGGCCTCTAAGGACATTTGTACTCAGGTGAGCAAGAGCACAGAGAGATACAAATACACGTGTCAAAAAGAAAAGAGAGTAGAAAGAAGGAGGGAGGGAGGGAGGGAAGGGGAGGGGAGAAGACAGACAGACTCTAGGTCTAGCCTAGTCCTCCTAGGCCCAGCAGAAGACATGGCGGGGTGACTGACTAAAACAGGCGTGAGCAGTCTGCAGGCTGAGGGGTGCTGGGCAGCAGAAGCCTCGGTGCCCAGAGGCAGTAAGAAGCTGCTGCAGAAAACCCAGGCTGGGACTGAAGACATGGCTCAGTGGTTAAGAGCACTGAGGTTCTGAGTTCAAATCCCAGCAACCACAAGGTGGCTCACAACCATCTGTAATGGAATTACACACCAGTGCCCTCCTCTGGTGTCTGAAGATAGTGACAGTGTGCCCAAATACATAAAAAAATAAATCTTTTTTTTTTTTTTTTTAAGAAAGAAAACAAAAACCCAGGCTGGCCACCGAGGCACCATTCTAAGGACCAGAAAAAACAGGGTGTGTCAGTGTCTCGAAAACCACGCCCTCCGTCCACCATCCTGACGCTAAGTGTGGCCCTCCACCAGGCACGGCGATAAACTTTGGTATACTGAGAACACGGAGACCAGATTGCTCCTCCTCCCTCCCTAGCATCCCTGGCTGAGCCGTCTTCTAAGCCCTGGCTGCTCTGACTCCGCCAGTCTCTTCCTAATGAATAGACCTGGAAGGACTCACTGGGGACCCCCTAGTCCTCTCAATGCCCAGTCCAGTGTCCTCTAAGAGAGCATGAGGCCAGTTAGGATTTGCCTTCAAACCCCACCTCCTCCAGATTCCAGCTCTACCACCAGGCAAGCCTCAGCTTTCAGCCTATAAGATGGGTATCCCCTGAGCAACCAGCACAGCCTAGGGCAGTGGTTATGACCAGGTAATGGCCAGGACTGTGAGCACACACCTTAATAACCAGTAGACAACGGGGGAGGCTAAAAAGGCAAGCCAGCCTGCCAATCCGGGAACCTGGCTGAACCCAGACCATCTCCTTCAAGCCAGTTCTGCCTGGGGCTGGTTCTCACTGGGAGATTCTAGGCAGGGGCTCTACCACTGAGCCACACCCCAGCCCCTCACTGGGGGACTCTAGGCAGGGGCTCTACCACTGAGCCACACCCCAGCCCCTCACTGGGGGACTCTAGGCAGGGGCTCTACCACTGAGCCACACCCCAGCCCCTCACTGGGAGATTCTAGGCAGGGGCTCTACCACTGAGCCACACCCCAGCCCCTCACTGGGAGATTCTAGGCAGGGGCTCTACCACTGAGCCACACCCCAGCCCCTCACTGGGAGATTATAGGCAGGGGCTCTACCACTGAGTCACACCCCAGCCCCTCACTGGGGGACTCTAGGCAGGGGCTCTACCACTGAGCCACACCCCAGCCCCTCACTGAGGGATTCTAGGCAGGGGCTCTACCACTGAGCCACACCCCAGCCCCTCACTGGGGAACTCTAGTTAAGTGCTCAACAACAGAATAACACCTCCAGGAGTCCTGCTGACTCCAGCCCACCTCGCCTACCTATGGGCTGCAGATAAATGTGTTTCTGGGCCAGGCTCTGCTTCCGGAGCTGCAGAGAAGCATGGAAGGTCTCGAAATCCTCAGGGGCCTCTGGACGGCTCAGGAGCCAGTCAAAGGCTGAGTGAATGCACAGTGTGCTGAAGAGCGTCCGGTGAGGGTTGTAGGCCTCAGACAGAAAGAGCCTCTCCGACGGGGAGAAGGCTGAGGTATAGAGCTGCTTCAGGGCCAGGTCGCAGGAGATCAGGGCATCCTTCAGGGCCCGGGGCCCGAAGCTGAACTCCTGGGGTGGTCTGCACTGCACCATGGTGTGTGTTTGGCCCCTGGCCACTCCTTCGATTTCCTTTTCCAGGCCATGAATCTCCCAGGGGACAGCCACGGTCTCTCGTAGACCCTTCTCTCAGGCTTAAAGAGTAGCTGCTCAGGGTTCCCAGGAGATAGAGACTGAACTGAGAGACAGCAGAGCTTAGTTCTGCCTCGCTCTGGAATTCCTCAGCAAGGTGAACGAAAGCCTGCTGACCCCCTGCGGAAGACACACAAGGCCCACAGTCACCGCCCTGAGCAACATGGCTGTCTCTCAGACAACAGGCAGGTTTTCCTGTGAATTCAAGTCAGAACGACCCATCTACACTAGAAGGTACCATCATCAAGTAGGAAGGGGTACGGGTGGACATGTTTGCATCTGTGTGAGCGTGTGTGCATGCGTTGGGGGTGGGAGGGCAAAGGTTGACGGCAAGTCAACTGCTGACCACCTTACTTTTGGAAAAAGTCTCTCACTGAACCGGGAGCTTAAAAATCCAACCAGACTGGCTGATCATCAAGCCCCCAGATGTACCGCCTCAGTCTTCCACATGGTTATTAGGGATTCAAATTCAGATCCCCATTTTTGTGTGGTAAGTGTTCTACCCACTGAGCCATCTCCCCATCCCAGAACTGAGCGTGGAGCTGCCTTCTCTCCTCACAGGTGCGTTTCCAGGGGACTCCAACTCTGCTTTGAGCCCTCGGAAGCAGATCTATAAGGAGGTATCTACCCTTCAATGCTAAGAGGGTGCCTTTCACAAAAGGCAGAGGCTGCTCCTCCTGCTTTTTACAATCGCAAGATGCACGCTGTCCTCTCAGAGCCACCAGACCCTCCTCCCAAACCATTGGGTTCCTTGTGGGAACCCCTCCCCGAGCACCCCAGGACTGTCTTCTGGGGAAGAAGACAACCCAGTGTCTCCCAGACCCTGGTTTCTAGAGTGTGAACATGGTCTAAGTTACACCTCTAACAGTCAGGAGCCACTGCGCCAGACACAGCAGCCGGGCGGACCCATGCTGTAGTAGTCACTGTCCACCGGAGTCCTCCCTCCCTGGGAGCGAAGACTGGCAAGAGCATGCTTTTATCAGGTCACGCCTGGCTCCAGCCACAGGCTGCTTTGAGCTTCCTTTTGTATCTCAGTGCAGGGCAGTCAGCTGAGGCAGGAACACGTAACGCAGAGCACGGGAGGCAAGGTGCTGCTTGCCTTCTCTGCCCCGGCACCGCCAGCTTCCGAGGACAGGAAGTGTGCAGCCACGGAGGCCCTGCAGGCTGCTAAGCACCTGACTCCTCACACATCTCACCAACCTATTTTTGTGTCTGGATGCCAATCACAGCACCTCTTTAGACTCCCTACCTGCCCCAGACCTGCACACAAACAGCACCCCAAGCTTCAAGCCCAGGGGCTGTGCTGTCTTACAGTGACCTCTGAATTAGGCCTCCAGGTTGTAGCTACTACTTCAGTTTGTCTGTCTGTCTTCTCTCTTTAGTGCTAGGGATGGAACCTGTGGCCTGATGTAAGTTGAGTAAACCGTACCACTGAGCCACACCCCAGCCCCTCACTGAAGGATTCTAGGCAGGGGCTCTACCACTGAGCCACACCCCAGCCCCTCACTGGGGGATTCTAGGCAGGGGCTCTACCACTGAGCCACACCCCAGCCCCTCACTGGGGGACTCTAGGCAGGGGCTCTACCACTGAGCCACACAACTACTCCCCAAATTATCTTTCATGTAACTGGAAATGATCTATCTATGTGTCATTTCTCTGGATTAGCCCAGCTTCTCTACCTCATATCTTCTTCAAAAGAAAGGAAGGGAAGCCCTGGTACCACAGACATCCTCATCCCTCTGATCAACATCTGCCCATCTCATCAGCCACTCTGAATCCTTAGAAGCTGGGCAGTGGTGGCACATACCTTTAATCCCAGCTTTCAGGAAGCAGAGACAGGCAGATCTCTGAGTTCCAGGCCAGCCTGGCCTACAGAGAGAGTTCAGAACGGGGACAGCCAGGGCTCCACAGAGAAACCCTGCCTTGAAAAGCTGGGGAAGAAAGAAATATCCCTCAAAATCACTTTGTGAGTGAAATGGGCATGTGTCTGTGTGTGTCTGTCTGTATGTGTCTGTGTATGTCTCTCTGTGTGTATGTGCATCTGAGTAAATGTGTGTCTCTGTGTATGTGCCTATGTGTGTGTGTGTGTGTCTGAGTATATGTCTGTGTCTGTATGTGTGTGCCTATTTGTGTGTCTGTGTGTGTCACACACTGGCAGAAACAAGAAGTCAACGTAGCATATTGTCCTCAGCCACATGCCACATTATTTTTTAAGACAGGGTGTCTATTGACCTGCAGTTCACTAGTTCAGCTAGACAGGCTGTCCAGGGAGCTCTGAGGCGTCTGCTATCTCCACCTCCATACAACAGGGCTGTGGCTACAGATGTGGCTGCTATTCCTGCCTGGTGAGGTGTATAATATCCACTGAGGTATCTCCTCAGCCCGAGACTGTCTTTATTCAACACTTCATTCGATCTTCAGACCAGGGAAACACCCTGGCATCTGCTCTGTGTGCAGCATCATGAGAAAGCACCCCTCCCCCCAGCCCAGGGCTTGGAGGAACAGGACACACCAGCTCCAAAAGACACTGGATACTACATGTTGTGCTTTCAAATCCAGTACTTGGGTGGCTGAGACAGGAGGATCACCATGAGTTTGAGGCCAATGTGGGCTATATAGTGAAACCCTATCTCACATAAAAGAGAGAGAGAGAGAGAGAGAGAGAGAGAGAGAGGAAGAAAGAAAGGAAGGAAGGAAGGAAGGAAGGAAGGAAGGAAGGAAGGAAGGAAGAAAGAAAGAAGAGAACAAGCCAAACAAGTAGGAAAACAAACGGCAACATGGGCCATGGGGGATGTGGGGGGAGGGGACAGTGATGACCAAAGGACTCACCTTTCAACATGGACCTGCAGTTGGTTTGACAAGGTCTAAGTTGGGCACTAGAGTAAGCAAGCCCCTCTGTCCCTTCTCATGTCCTTCTCTGAGGTCTGGTAGCCCGGATGTCTACACAGACAGCATTTCCTCTTGAGCAGCACTTGTGACCTTATACACCTTCTGGGGTTCGGAGTGGACGCTCCTGTCCCCAGGCTACGAGCTCAGTTTTTCCACCCTGCATGGCCAGTCCTCACCAGACCACACGTAATGCAGAGACAGGAGCTGCAGGAGGAAGTGGTCCAGGCAGCCAAAGCAGCCACAGAGCAGGACTGTGAGGAGCCACCCTACCCCTCCCATCCTCTCAGCCATGCCGAATACTCCTCTAAAAAAAAAAAAAAAAAAAAAGACCTCCTAGCTGCCTGCTGTGTCTGTCATGGTCTGCTGACACCCTCTGCTGATGGTCCTGACAGTACATGTCCAGTAGCCTGCCTACACAGACCCTGAGACGTCACAGAGCTAGCGATACTATGGTTTCACATAGGGAAACTGAGGCACAGAAACACTAGTGGCTGGTTGTGGGTCACAGGGTGAAACAGGAACTCTTGGCATGGTTCTAGTGGCTCTCAACCTGTGTGGTGCAACCCCCTCAGGGGTAGGGCATCAGGCAGCCTGCACTTCAAATGTTTACATTACAAATTATAGAGTATCCAGATTGCAGTTATGAAGTAGCAGCAAAAATAACTTTTTGGTTGGGGGTCAGCACAGCATGAGGACCTGTACTGAAGGGTCCCCACATTAGGAAGGCTGAGAACCACTGTTCTAGCGTGCAGTGGCGAGGAGACATTCCTTCTCCCTGCTGCTATACCTCGTTTGCTTTCCTTTGTGCTGCCTCCCTCCCTGTTTCACCCAGAGCCTGGGGCAGCATGCCCACCCTTGCTTAGGCGCTAGCTCCCCAGACAGGTTCTGTCACTCAGTGTAGAGACAGCCTGCCTGACGGAGGTGACCAAGGCCAAGTCCCCTAACTCCCAGAATACTTGTTCATGTGTCTTATGTGTGTTTTTATTATGAGGCAGGGATTTACCATGTAGCTTGGGCTGCCCTCAGACTTGCAGCAATCCTCCTGCCTCAGCCTCCCAATTGCCAGGATTACAGGCATACATCAGAACATCTAGCCTACTCTCTGCTTCTTGTTACTCCGGAGACGACATAATATGCCAGCAGCTGCTGCGGCTGGTTTACTGAGGGCCACATCTTGAAGGCGGTTTGAGCAGCCTCAGGGAGAAGGAAATGCAAGATGCAAAGGAGTTGGGGAAGAGGAACAGCTTAGACAGCATGGGGGAGGCTTCTCCCCCATCTCCGTGCAAACCCCACCCTTGCTTGTGAACCCCAAATTCCAACCCAGTTTCCCTCCAGTCAGTGAAGCGGCTATGCTTGGGACAAGTTCGGAGACTACCTGAACCAGCTGTTTGGATTGACAGGAGGCTTTACCTTCCTGGAGCTGTGACATCCCCTGGCGGTCACTCCCCTCCCAGACACAGGCTGGGGAGCAGCCCGGTGGCCAGAGACCTCACCTGCCTCTGCGGGACGTCCCACAACAGTCCACCGGTCCTAGCTGGGAAATTCTTCAAGCGCTTTCCCAAAGCCCAATCACCCCCATCTGAAGATGACAAAGCTATTGCCTGGTCCTGGGGAACTGCTAGCAGGGACTGGGCACTCTGCCCCCTGGGACCCAGCTCTGAGCAGTCTGGAACCTGATCACCAGCGTAACACGTAGGAAATCCCAGTCGCCAAGGTTCACCCAAACCTCTACCCAAGTACACCGAGTGCATCCCGTGGCCTCCCGCACGGAAGCACGCAGCCACCACCACCCGGACGTCCCCGGGGCTTGCGCTTGCTGGAACCCCCACTCCGCATCGTCCCCCAAACCCACCCCAGCCATCAGGTCCCCGCGCCTATGGTTGCTCTCCGCGCGCCTCCTACCTCGCAGCCCTGCGCCCTCCGGAGCTGTCCCAGAGAAGCTTGATGTGTGGGTCACGGGGACCAAACCGGCCCTGGTGTGACGTCAGCACGCGAGGCAAAGCAGGATCTGGTGGAAAGTGCGAGAGGAGGGCGGTAGGAAACGGTGCCACACCCTCCCCAGTGGCTCTCAGACTTCTGGTGTCTGCTCAGGAGCACGTGGGACACTGACACTCCCAGCAACGTGCGCTCCAGAGCTCACCTCATAGCTCGAGGAGAGGAAGCTGGAACATTCCAGGCAAGCCTAAGACAACAGAGGAAAAGTCAAACGGGGCAGGAGAGGCAAATGGGGGCGGGACATTCCTGTAATCATGCAAATGATGCTGAGACTGGAAGATTGAGGGTTCCAGGCTAATCTGGGCTATATATAGTGAGAAGCTGTCTCAAACACAACCAAGGCCAGAACCAGCTAAACAAATGCACAAGCAAAAAAACCAAACAAAGTAATAGGCAAGAAGCCCCGCCTACCGTGCACAAGGTCCTGCACTGGAAACCCAGGGGTGCAGGCCTGTCACTGAAGGCCTCCAACTTACTACCTTGAACTTCTGACTCTCCTGCCTCTGCCTCCTGAATGCTGGGGTCACAGGGGTACACCACCACACCCACTTGTGCAGTGCTGGGGATTGAACCTACAACAGGGTTGCATGCTAAGCAAGTACTCCCCCAGCTGAGCCATATCTATAGCCCCAGACAGTATTCTGAATGCTTCCAGAACATTCTTGCCCCAGCCACCTACAAGTTTGTTTGTTCCCATTTTGCTGATGGAAAAACTGAGGGGCAAGCAGGAAAAAGGACTGGAAGCCCGGCTGAAGACCTTCCAAACTCATCAGATTCTTGTGTTCTTCTTATTCCTCTTCTAGAACATTCTTCCCCCTAAATACATTGCTCTGAAAGGGGCCTCAGGAGGTGCCCTCATCCTTCTGTGACACCTGTTTATTCCAGATGGATTCAACATCAGGGGTTTGCCTATCCCTCTTGCTGTATCTAAGGTCTATGGTCTGGACCTAAAAACAGGACCTGGTAAAGAACAGGTGTTCAACTTATACTGGCCAAATGCAAAGACTCATAACCTGCCAAATAAATTATCTTAAGCTGGTATAGACCATTCACTGAGTGTCACATGGTCCTGTTTAGTCACTTAACAAAACATTTTCAGGGACCAGAGAGATGGCGGTTAAGAGCACTGACTGCTCTTCCGGAGGTCCTGAGTTCAAATCCCAGCAACCACATGGTGGCTCACAACCATCTGTAATAAGATCTGGTGCCCTCTTCTGCTGTGTCTGAAGACAGTGTATTTACTTATATATAATAATAAAATCATTAAAAAAAAATTTCAATGCTGCCCAGACAGATGGGGAGAGAGGGGAGAGGGAGAGGGAGAAGATGAGGTAGAGGGAGAGGATGAGGGGGAGGGAGAGGGAGAAGATGAGGGGGAGGGAGAAGATGAGGGGGAGGGAGATAATACATGTGAGCTCCTTGGGAGCTATGTACCACCCCAGGGACCAAAGGACAAGGGGCAACTACAACCATTTTGGGGTCACATTGTTCCCAGGCTCTTCTCTGAGACCAGATATCTCCGTTGTCCCTGGGAAGTGTCTTCAAGGAGCCCCAGAGCTACTGGCTAGGGATGCCCCAAGGCGACCTCATGGGGACTTTAGCACCTGCTAGCAATGAGTCTCTTGTTCTCCTCCCATAGTCCACCAGTAGGTCACTGAAATCTGAGACCTCGAGCCTGGCCTAGGTCTCAGCGTGGCTACAGGCAGAACGAGGCCCCCAACTCCCTACCCCAGAGCCAGGCCTGGAGTCTGAGATAGGTCTTCTCACCACCTAGGATCACTTAAGAAGAGAGGCTCAGTGAGGGATTATCTACATTGAGTTGGCCTATGGGGGATGATTTTATAAATTGATGCAGAAAAATTTAGCCCAGTATGGGTGGCACCATTCCCTAGGCAGGGGGTCCTAGGCTGGGTAAGAGCAGAGAAGTTAAGCACAAGCAAGCCCATATGTATTAGTTCCTTCTGCTCCTGGCTGTGGTCATGATGTAACCAGAGGATTTTGGTTCCTACCTTCACTTTTGTACTGTAGTGATCTGTAACCTGGAACTGTCAGCTAAGAAGTCCTTTTCTGCTCTGCTGTTTTTCTTGTCAGAATATTATATCACAGCAACAGAAACCAAACTAGGACAGAGTACTGGGGGCTTCCTGTTGCTTTCCAGGGCTGGGAACTCTGATTTGAAAGTAGTGATGGGGGAGGGAGACTGTTACTTTGTTTCCAGACAGGGTTTTTCTGTGTTGCCCTGGCTATCCTGGAATTCACTCTATAGGCCAGGCTGGCCTTCAACTCAGAGATCTTGTTTCTGTATCGGGAGTGCTGAGAGATTAAAGGCCTGGCCACCACAGCCCAGCTGGGAGGCTGCTAACGAACCTATGTGTTTGTGTGGAAACTGGGTGGAGCAGGTCAAAGAGGAGGAGAAACAGTTCGGTGGGTAAAGAAAGGTACTTGCCACTAAAACCAGACAAACTGAGTTGGATATCTAGAACCCATGGAAATGTGGAAAGAGAGAGCTGTTGTCCACAAAATTGTCCCCTGACCTGCATGTATATTAACTGCCCCCCCCCACAAATATGTTTTAAAAAAATAAGAAAGAAATACTTCAGACAGGCATGCCTTGGGTTACAAGGCCAAAGAGCCACCTGAGGGGAGACAAGGAGACTGTGCGCTGACCACAGTGCTGAGAGCCCACAACCTCTGTTCCCTTCTATCCAGCCCAGGTGTGGACTCCCAGCATTTGCTGGGAAAATGCTCTCACTCCCAGGGATCCCAGAACAAAGAAGCAGCTTCCCACCACATCCCCCTATCCTGGGCCCTCAGGAGCTGCTGACATATGACAAACTGTCAGTCCTGCAGTGGACTCTTACCCAGCGACCCCAAGGAAATATTCCCGTAGGTCAGAGGCACCCTAAGGTCAAGGAATCTCACATGACCTCTGAGCCTCCGAGGGGTCTCCACCTCCACAGGCCTCAGGCAGGCTGGGCATCTCAGCCTCTTCTATAGACAGCAGGCAATTCAGGCAAATTGGAGCTCAGCAGTTAAGAGCAGAGAACCTCGCATAGTTTAGTTTCCAGTACCTAACACTGCATGCAACTCCACGCCCCCTTCTGGCCTCTGTGGCACTGCACACACATGCCCTGCCTATTTAAAACATAAAAAACATCGGGGCTTGGCATTACATACCTTTACTCTCACTTGGGATGTAGGAAGTAGAGGCAGGCAGATCTCTGTGAGTTCAAGGCAGCCTGGTCTATAAAGTGAGTTCCAGGACAACCAGGGCTACGCAGAGAAACCCTGTCTCAAAAAAAGAAGGGGGGAGCTGGAGAGATGGCTCAGGATAAGAACACTGACTGCTCTTCCAAGGGTCCTGAGTTCAAATCCCAGCAACCACATGATGACTCACAACCATCTGTAATGGGATCTGATGCCCTCTTCTGGTGTATGAAGACAGCAACAGTGTACTCACATACATAACATAAATAATTTTTAAGGAAAGAAAGAAAGAAAGAAAGAAAGAAAGGAGGTCCCTGTTTCCTCCTCCCATGCTATCACGAGTGGGGAGTCCTCCCTTCCCTGGCCCGGGATTCATGTCTGGATTCCACAGACGTTCAATGACCTCTTGTTTGTTTCCATCGCCCCCGAAAGCCACTTCTGAGGGGGAATGACTCTAAGTGCAGGGCCAAGCTGTGTCAGTCTCAGCCATGGACGCATTTTTTGGTCATCCCTTGATAGGGTTCCCATGTGTAGCCCTGACAGGCCTTTAACTTCATCCCCCTGCTTCAGCCTCCATGGAGCCACCTGGGACGTCTGCAGACAGCTACATTCTTTGACACCCTGCTCCCCTCAGCAGCACCCTGTGAATGGCTTAGCCGTGCATCATCATCATTTCAGGGAACAAAGGAATTTCCTTAAAAGAATGATTGAGAAATAATGATCCAACTGCAAACATCCAATGCAGAAAACGTGATAAATTCTAAAAAATAAAAATAATAAATAATAAATAAATAAATAGCAAAGGGCAAAGGTTGACTAGTAATCCCAGAACCAGGTCTTTTTCCTAACTTCTGTTATTTTTTCCCTCCACATTTAAAACCATCTCTCCCAACCCCTCTCTGGTTTTTTTGAAACAGAGTTTCTCTGTGTGGCCCTGGCTGTCCTAGAACTCACTCTGTAGATGAGGCTGGCCTCAAACTCACAGAGATTCACCTGCCTCTGGTTCCTGAGTGCTGGGATTAAAGGCATGTGCTACCATCACCCAACTAAAACCATCTTAAAGGGATTGTCCACAGACTCTCTGTTAGATGCTATTTTCTTCATCTTCTGCTCTCCCTCCCTCCTTCCCTCCTGCCAAAGATTTAGGTCTTGCTATGTAGCCCAAGTTGGCCTCAGACTCACAAAGTTTCTGTCTCTTTTTTCCAAGTGCTGATATCACAGACGTGCACTGAACACCACATACTTCTGATATGTGTTTTCTGGTGCACTTTATTAGAGCAAGAACTAAGGCTGTGGGGAAAGATCCATGTTCTATTGCAAAGCTGCTTTCTATGAAGAAGCTGTAAGGAACTGGGAAGAAGGCTCAGTCAATGGGTGAAATGTCTGTCCTGCAAGCTGACGATCTAAGCCAAGAAAAAGCCAGGCACAGAGGCACAGGCCTGTGATCTCAATCTCACCACTGGGGGCCTGAGGCACAGGAGAGCCAGCCTCAAACAAACAACAAGCCAGGCTGGATGCTAGGTATAATGTGCATGTCTTTAGTCCCAACGTTCAGGAAGCAGAGGCAGGAGGATCTCTGTGAGTTCCACATCTGCCTGGTCTACATACCCCAGGCCAGCAAGTGATACATCGTGAGACCTTTTCTCAAAAATCCTAGTAGGGACAGCATTGAGGCCAACGCCTACAACCCACCAGCAGCATGCACACACATAAATGAAGTTGTAAAGTGCCATATTGTCACCTCTAGGAGGCATCAGAGCCACAAGACCCAGGCCTCAGAACTTGAACTTGGAAATATAGATGAACAGGTCCCCAGTGGAGATTTGATGAACTGGAAGGAACCCCCTGACCCCCAAGGCAGGTGGTCCCCAGGCCAGGACTTCCTGGATGCTGCCACACCCAGCCTAGACTATTTCCTGTCAGTCACCCACCCCATGCAGTGAGACACACTGCCCTTTACCCAAGTAGGTCTCCAGACCTCTAGAATATTCTAGAAACAGAATGGATCCCTGTCCTCTGAGCCAGGCACACCTAGGGCTCACTTCTATAGAGGTTGCTGTACTTCCCCGTGCCTCTGCTTCTCCAGGGCTGGTAAAACAGTCCCCTTAAAGATGGGCTCACCCAGACCCTCAGCACGGGGGTCTTGTTTGGAATGAGTTTCTGTGAGTGCACAGCGAGGGTACACAGGTGAGACATTTCCACATTGTTTATTTATTTATTTACTTATTTGTTTATTTTGGTTTTTCAAGACAGGGTTTCTCTGTGTAGGCTGGGTGTCTTGGAACTTGCTTTGTAGACCAGGCTAGCCTCAAACTCTGTCTTCCTCTGCCTCCCAAGTTCTACAATCAAAGAGGTGCACCACCACTGCCTGGCTCAATGAAGCCCATGCTATGGAAAGGGGGACGAGGTCTCATGGAGTCTGGGGTGATCTTGAACTTACCACATAGCTGAAAAGACCCTTGAACTTTTTATTAGTGTGTGCCATGATTCATGTTTACAAGTGAGAGGACAGAGTACAGGGCTCCTTTCCTCCCTCCCACCCCCACCCCCGAGTGAGTCCTGGGGATTGAACTCAGGTCCTCAGGTTTGATGGCAAGTGCCTTTAGTTGCTGGGGCATTCACTGGCCCAAGTCTTGAACTTCTGACCCTCCTGCCTCCGCCTCCTGAGTGCTGTGCTTGCAGGAAATCACCACCATGCCCATTGTTTGCACTGCAGCAGTGAGCCCCAGGGACTCATGCGCTCTTCACCCCAACCAATGAGTCTTAGACAAGAACTAGCAGCCACTACAACAGGAAGGAGGAAACTCACTGTGTAGCCCAGGCTGGCCTCAAACTTGCAGCAACCTGCCTGCCTCGGCCTTCCAGGTATTGAGATTACAGACTGAGTCATCACACCGCTGAACCGATACACTTTAAAAGGGTGGGCTCTGTGGCATGAAAATCATATCTCAGTAAAGCTGTTTTAAAAATATTTACAGGTCAGATGTGGTGGCACAGGCCTTTAATCCCAGCACTTGGGAGGGAGAGGCAGGTAGACCTCTGAGTTCAAAGCCAGCCAGGGCTACACAGCTGAACCTCGCAGGGCAGAGAAGGAACAATGTGACCATAGACGGCTGACAGGGACAAAGGATTCTCTGCAGAGCTGCTGGAACACTGGTTCTCAACCTGTGGGCCAGGACCACAAGAGGAATTACATATCAGTCATTTGTGTGTCAGATAACTACATTACAACTCATAACAGCAGCAGAAACACGGTAGTGGAGTAGCAATGGAATACTTTTATGGTTGGGGTCACTGCAGGGGAGCACAGTGCACCCCACACTTCTGGCTCCATGAATGACAAAAACACGTGTGCTGTTGTAAGCTGACCAGTGACCGGAGCTCGCTCCATCTGGAGAGAGCCAACTGCTCCCCACCGAGTGTTGGAAGGGTGAGAGGAGGCGAGCGATGGCTTTGCCGCAGCAATCGTCCCCAGTGGGTCAGCGCTTTGTTCAGCAGACATGGCGTCTGCCAGGTGCTGGGTTGCAGCGGGCCAGGCTGCCCCAGATACAATGCCAGTGGAGAAAAAGAGGATGCGGAAGGACACGGAATCCAAGGACAGTGTTTGAGGCCTGTGCCACACAGATGGGCAAACAGGATGAGCCGGAACCAAGGGTGGAGAAGGGTCCGGCCCAGGAGAGAAGCTTGTGGTATGAGCAAAAGCCAGAATAAGTCATTTGTGTGTCATTCCTGGGGCTTTGGGCAGGTGGGTCGAGAAGGCCCAGGAGCAGAGTGGGGACGAAGCCACAAGACAGGCTGGACTATGAGACATCATCAAGGACCCCGGGGGCTCCCACTGCCTTGCCCTGAGGTGAAGGACAGGACCAGGCAAGTGACATTAAGACGGTGGCCATGGGACCCAGCTTCGGACAGCAGGGAAGTAGCATGCATGAAGCTCTGTGTTCTGTCCCCAGAGCTGCATAAACCAGACATAGCAGCAGAGCCCCAGGACTCAGATGGTGGAGGCAGGAGGATCAAGGTCATCCTCAGCTACATAGAGAATTGGAGGCCAGCCTGGGCTACATGTGACCCTATCTTGAGAGAGAGAGAGAGAGAGAGAGAGAGAGAGAGAGAGAGAGAGAGAGAGAGAGAGAGATGTAAGGTGTGCTCAAATAGGGTAGAAGACTCCTTTACGCCAAGGGGTATCCTTATCTATCTATCCTCCAGTTTCCCGTGGCCCCCCCCCCATTCACCATCTTGAGAAGAGCCCTCCCCTCTGTCTGGTGGGGCAGCCATATTTCTGGAAGCATTTTATAGAAGCCCCAGCCAGGGTCAGCTGGGACTGGGTGCCAGGGACCACAGCTCTCTGGGTCTCCCATCTCCATCCCATCCTGCAACAGCTGAGAACCCTTCCCAGCCTGTGAGAGTAGCAGAAGACCCTAGACATTAGAAGCATCTTGATTCAGTGGCGGGGATGCACAGGGCTCCAAAGCAGTCCCAGCCGTCCCTGGCCAGCCTCCAGCCATCCACGATCAGCCTGTGAAGCCGCCCTGTGAGCAGCCCAATTAGTATTCACACCAGGTTCCCCAGTTCTGAGATCCCTTGTTCCCCCCAGACAGCAGCCAGGGCGACTAAGACTCAGGGGGGTGGGCTATCAATGGAAAGTTATCTTCAACAAATAGTAAAGGTCTTACGGCAGGGTGCGCAGGATAGGGAGCTGCCCTGAAGACAGGCTCCTGGGGATTCCCAAGGCTAGACCAAATCTGGGTTTGGGCATTGAGACTGGGCTCCGTCTAGCCTCTAGTCTCTCTGTCTTATCTCTGCCTAGGCTCTAACAGCTCCCTCATTCTCCTCTTCCAGTTTAGTGGTCAGGGTGAGGAGAGCCCACCTGTTGCTTCCCAAACAGAAGTACATGGCAGGCACAGAGACACTTGTCCCTGTCTAAGTTCTCCTCCATTTAGGCTTGCCTGAAAATGTCCCCAAAGCCCTTGCACTGGGACACCAACAACATAAAATGGCAGGTCATCTCAGGGAGCCCCAAGTAGACTGCAGAACAAGGGGTGTCCCACACACTGGCCCTCTCATTCATTGTACAGGTTTGTCTTACTTCCCCTGGCAGGGAAGGGAGGTGCTGGCTGACAAGTCTTCAGAGTCTAATCCGTGCCCTGGTACAGAGAAAGCCTTAATTCCTCTTGTAGGGAGGCGCAGAGGTTAGAGTAGGAGTGTGTATTAGCAAGAGAAGGAACTCCTCCGGAAGAGAGGGTTGCCCTGCACAGGCTTGTAAGGAGCCAAGGCGCAGCCTGGTGGAACTAGACCCCTGCAGCCTTGTCCAAACAGTCAGGACACACTCAGGTAGTCTCCAGTGTGGGGAGACTCCTGGGAAGGGCTCTCAGTGAGACCTCCAGATGGAGGTATGGTCCTTGTGCCTCATCTATCCCTGTCACCTCTGCAAGATGGGGCATGGCCATTCCCTTCTGGGGACCCAGATAAACCCAATTCAGGCTACCACAGGCACCGGCCTGGGAGCCCGTGCGACACTCGGGCCTGGGACTTCTGGCAGCTCTCAGCCCCTGGAGGGTGCAGTCATCAAACTAGCTTCACCCCCTACACGGATAAAAGAGAATCAGTAGCACTGGAGGTCCTGGAGACATGGTCTCACACTGGAAGTTGCATGCCTCCCAGACACTTTGCCCTACCCACAGGCCTAACAATCACTTTGAGACATCTGGTCAAGCCTCCAGATATTTTTTTTTCCTGACTGACCAACACAGCTGGCCCCACCTGACTTCTGTCTGTCCAAGCCCCACCCCCATGCATCCTCAAGTATGCCTTAGTCTTATCAGAAAGCCCCATCTTGTCCCTGAACATCCCAGCTTCCTGGCCACCTGGCTCACCCCATTGTGTCTCCACCAGACCTGTCTGTCTTAGCCATTGGTCTTTTCATTCCTATACCACCTCTGTGGGTGCTTCTTCTGGCACCCCATTCTTGGAAGATAGGCTTTGTAAACTGGAGTGCAGTCCAACCTTGTTCAGCCCTGCTGGCTGTCCTCTTTTCCTGTCTCTCTCCATCCCTCCCAGACTCCAGGCCTTGCCCGGGCTATACTCTCCACCCAGATACCTGCTCTTCTCCCCTTCACCTGGCTGACTCCCATTCAATATGTAAGCTGCAGGCCCAGTAGTAGCTGCCTCCTCCCAGAAGCCCTCCAGTCATGCACTCCTGCAGACAAATAATTACCTGAGCAGTGGCTGTCTTTGGCCAGGAGGTCCACGTTGAGGGTGGGGACAGCAACCACAGGGCACCTTGGTCTGGTCCCTCCGCACCTAGTGACGCCCAGCCTGTAGTGCACACATCCCTGTCAGTCCTCTGTTCCCCATGTCTGTGCACACCCAGCAGCCATCACACCCAGAGCGCGTGCACACAGGCAGTTCCCTCTGTTGAGAAGAATGCACACAAGAGCACACACTCCCGGACCACCTCTGACATGCATCACGCAAGCACTTATTGCCTACCCAAGCCATAACTCACCGCACGCATGCCACACACTGCCAGGCACGCTCCTGTCACTTCAACGGGTGCAGGGAGCCGGGTAGTGTGAGCGGCTGCTGGCCGCCTCTGCCTGCCAGCATTTGCCAAGCAGTTTCCATGGCGACACATCTTGGCTCTGACAGGAACTGATGTGTGTGGGGAAGAGGGTCCCACAGAGGGGGCGAAATGGGAGGTCTCTATGTCCTCCGCTCCTGGCACAAACAGGGGGGTGTTCCACAAGTGGACTAGGCTTGCACCTCACATAGGGGGTTCTGAGCTGCCTGGCACAGGAGCAGACTCAGGTCATTTAGTCATTCAACAAACCTCTGTGCATAACCACTCTGTGCTGATGGCTGGGTCTATAATCTTGTCTATAATCTATAATGTAGATTTACCAAGGACTTGATGTCTGAGGATAACTCAGTTTCCCCAAAGCCCCTCAGAAGGCCCTGTCCCAGGGAGGTCTTCTGAGCATCCATCCTCTCTGAGACTAGAGACCAGGAGGGGATGCTTTACACCCTGCTCCTCCTCTCTCCCTGACACATCCCACACTGTTTTTGCCTGGCTCCTATCAGTCCAGGCCTCTCTCCTGGTTCATTTTGGACAATAAAAGATGATAGATTTATGGTTCGGTCTGTAAAGTGATTTCCACATAGGCATGAAGACTTGGATTCAGACCCCCAGCACCTATGTAAAAGGCAGATGCAGAAGTGCACCCCTATAATTCCAGAGCCAGGGAAGTGGGGGTCAGGGAAATCCCTGGGGTAAGCCAGGCAACCTAGCCTAGCTAGGAGCTCCGGGTTCAGTTGAGAGCCTGTCTCAAAAGATGGTGTGGAGAGGCAGGAGAGAGCTCAGAGGCTGAGTGTCCACTGCTCCTCCAGAGGACCTAAATTACGTGTGGTGAGTGCGCACGCGCACACACACACACACACACACACACACACGCGCGCATACCCATTTATAAAGAGATGAACAGTTGGGAGGGTAGGAATATTTGCAGAATGAGGTCAGTGGGAAGCCCAAAACAAGGTGAGGGCAAAGTCAGTGAATGCCACCGACTCTGGGGACATTAGTACTGAGCAGATGATGTTACGTTATGTTGTGGTTTGAATGGGCTCTAGCTTGTTCTCCCAAAACTAGGATGTGTAAGCTTGGTCCCCATGTGAGCCCAGTACAGGGGTGGCAGAGACCAGAGGAGCTCACTAGCAGCCAGTCTAACCAACCTGGTAAGAACAGATTTGGTGAAAGAGACCTTATCTCAAAACCAAAGTGGGGAAGCTAGATTGGGGGGGGGGGCAATGGCTGCTCCTCCCAACAACATATCAGGTGGATCGCAACCACCCAGACCCTATGTTCTGTGGGATTCAATGCTCTCTTTTGGCTTCTGTGAGCACCCACACAAAGATGCAGGAGGAAAGAAAATGGAGAGAAAAGAAAGAGAAGAGCGGAAGATACCTGATGTCAATCTACAGCCTTCACACACACACACACACACACACACAGACACACACAGACATACACACACATAGACATACACACACATACACACACACACAGACACGCATGCAGACACACACACACACACACATAGACACATACAGACATACACACACACACAGACACACACAGACATACACACACATAGACACACACACAAACACACACACAAACACGCATGCAGACACACACACACACACACACACACACACACACACACACACACGGAGAAGGGTAAAGGTGGAGGGACTGGAGCCGATTGTGCAAATCTGACCTTTTGATCAAGCTCCCGAGTGAGCCTGTTTCCTCCTGTGTTGAGAGCCAGGCGATCCTAGGCTTTCTCAGAAGCCTCAAGGAAAGGACAAAAGGAACTGAGGTCTGAGGTCTGTGTCCTTGTCCAGGGCCAGACTCAGCAAAGTCCATTCTGAGGCTGAGAACTGGCTTTGAAGGAGTTAAGGTTTCAGTTCCTGGCAACTTGGTTTACCCCCCCAGTTAGTCTCCTAGTTTCTCAGCCCAGAAGCTTCTGTGCTTGTCTCTGACACCCCAGAGATGACCTTGTTTGCCTTGTGGAACATTGCTTCATTAGCCTCCTGCTGACTGACGGCCTGTTGTATGATGGCTTTTACTGACTCTGTCCTATTTTGTCCCTCCAACAAATAATATATAAGATGCTGTACTTCTTAGTGAACATGCTTGGCATAACTGTGTGAGACCTCCTGAGCCCACCTGTTCTATTTTTAATCTCTGAACCCTGGTCCTTCCTCCTCAGGACCCTGTCACTGAAGAATGACCTGTTGATCCAGGTCTCTCTACACTCTTTGTGACACACCTAAGGTACCCTTGGGGAGGCCCCGAGGCTATGCCATTTAAACCTTCCAACCACCAGAAATGCAAAGAAAACCATTTATAAACTGTCTAGACTTGGGTTTGCTGCTACAGAAAAAAGAATGGATTGGTGTTCAGGCAGTTATTTTGGAAGAGAGAACCTGAATTGAGAAAATGTCCCTGCCAGATTAGCCTGTGGGCTAGCCTGTGGTACATTTTCCTGATGAACCTGGGAGGGCCAAGCTCACTGTGGACAGTGCCACCCCTGGCCCGACGGTCCTACAAGGAAGTGTTCCGAGCAAGCCAGTGAGCGGTGCCCTTCCATGGGCTCCATGTTGGCTCTTGTCCTGCTTGAGTTGCTGCCCTGACTCCCTCCAATGATGGACTTTGAGGTGGAGGTGTAAAGCTAAATAAACCCATTCCTCCTCAAGTTGCTATGGTCATGGTGTTTTGCCACAGCAATGTCAACTTTAAGACATCTGGTGAGGGCACCCCACTTCAGAGACAAGGGAAGTGAGGCTCAGCCAGGCTGAGTGAGCTGTCCGAGTGGCAGATTGCAAATTGGGCATTGGGAGTTGGGTTTCTCTCTCACAATCGGCAGTCTACACAACAGACTGCATCTGCCAGACTTGAATTACTGGTCAGAAGAATGAATGGGTTTAAGTCATATCTCTCGTCCTGTGAGTTGTGACATCCTGAACTTCCCAGATGGTTATTCACAGATAAGTATATGACGCTGCTTCCAGAAGCCCCATCTATAAGAGAACTCTGTAGCGTGCACAAAGCTTTCTGACTAGGAGTAAAGATGTCTCACTCCTCCCTCCGTAAGTGCAGATGTGACTGCTAACACTGTCACCGTTGACAGGCACGAGTCACCTCTGGGCAAGTCTGTGAAGAGGTTCTTACTAGCTAATTGGGGTGAGAAGATGTACCCTAATGTGACACCATCTTATAGTCTATATTAAATAAAAAGGAGAAAGCAAGCTGAGCCCCAGCATCCATTGCTCTGCTGACTGTGGACGCAGACTTGCTGCTTCCCACTGCTGCCATGCCTCCCTCTGTGATGCAGAGTATCCTTGAACTGTTAGACCTCTCTTTCAGAGCATCTCTACAGAGAAGGCGTGTCTATACTGCAAGTGATGCTGTCATGCTCAAAACACTGTCTGCTTTGTTTTGATGTTTTGATCTCTGGCATGGTTTGCCCATTTGTCTGCTCGGACACTGAGTCGTTTGAAGGCCCCTTTACTTCATCACTACACATGTGAGAAAGGACCCCAGAATCTCTGCCATAACCAGAACAAGCCCACTGCAGTTTCAAGAATGTTTAACAGTAAAGAGGCATCTTGGTTATCCGGGGAGACTGCAACCAAGATACAGCTTTTCCCCCAGTCATCTAATTCCTTCCCTACTTGGCACCATGGTGTGAAACTGTGGTGGTTTGGATGAAAATGGTCCCTTCAGGGTTACAGGGAGTGGCACAATTAGGAGGTGTGCCCTTGTTGGAGGACTTGTATCACTGGGGTGTGGGCTTTTTTGAGTGCTCAAGCCAGGCCGTGTTCCTTTCTTTCTGCTGCCTGCTGATCAGATGTAGAACTCCAGGATCCCGTCTGCCTGCACCATGTAAGGCAGCCCGCTTAATATTTTCCACTACAGGAGTCACTATGGTCATGATGTCTCTTTACAGCCATAGAAACTCCAACAAGGCAACCATGCTTATCACAGCAATAGATGACAAAGCAGGTCAGAACTTGGTACCAGGAGTGGGGTATTGCTGACAGACCTGACCATGACGTTTTGAGGATTGTACAAGTGTTTGGAAAAGCCACTGACTGCTCAAAGCCTAATGGGCTGCCATGCAGGAGCTTGTAAGGTAGTTCAGAGAAATGCAGGTAATGGAGGCCTGGCTTTAGGAGGGAATTAGGACTATGAGGACCATTCATGTGATATATTTAAAATCTCTGGTCAGCTGGGGCTGAAGAATCAGCTGTGATTAATCAAAACTAGCAGCAATGAGGTAAATCTTTTGGGAAGGAACTCTTTAGGATCAATACACAGACGCTATGGTCCAGAGAGGGCTAAGGCTGCATCTCAAGCTGCCAATGAACTTGGTAAAATAAATAAAAACCTCTTTTGTGTGGTACTGGTTAGTCACGTAACAACTACAGGATTAAAGCTGCCACGGAGACAGGAGAGGCCATGGTAAAGGTGCGGTTTCAGGTGTGGTGGAGACCCCAGGTCTGCGGGATCACACCAGTAGGTATGAGGTGAAGCCGGCCTGAGTCTAGAAGTCCTTTGGTGTGTGCTGTGGGTGACAGAGCCAGGAAGTGGAGCTGCCCAAGCCCTTTGGAGCTCAGAAGACCATGGGTGAGCTCTAGATGTCAAATTTGAGCATTCTACCCTCAAAAAGAACACAACATTTTAAAAAAATTTTATTTTACAGGACTCACAGTTGTGACTTTGAACTTTAATATATCTGAATTCTTTAGATTATGGGACTTTTAAACTTTGGTTGATGGAGCAGAGAGCTGAATGGCCAGACTTTGTTAAGCCACATACACAATTAACCTCAAAGATTATAGACTTCAATGTTACCTGTTCTGAGCAGAAAGCAAACCACTTCTTTAACAAGACATGGAAAGTAGGATTCTGTGGGGAAAGTGCTTGCCATGCAAGCATGAGGACCTGAGTTCAAATCCCAGCACCCATGTACAGACCCGGGCACAGGGATGCAGTATTATAATCCCAGTGCTAGGGAGGTGGTGACGGGATCCCTGTAGCTCACTGGCAAGCTCATCATCGAGCACCAAGTCCCAGGGAGAGACCTTTTCTCAAAAAACAAAGTAGACAGCACCTGAGGAAGACACCGGAGGCTGACCTCTGGTCTGCATACACACACACACAAAAGGTGGAGTTTTTGTTTTGATTTCTTAAGACAGGGTTTAACTCTGCAACCATGGGTGTGTTATTGTACCCCACTTAAAAGGTAGGAAATGTGATCCACTCCCTGCAGGGTCTCTCAAGAGGCTGACATGGGCTGGAGATGGGGACAGGATGGGGACACACCTTAGTAGCAGTCAGCTTCGTTCTCCTCCAGCACGCCCACCGTGGCCAGCATGTCCTGCAACAGGGACTGTGGGCTCTTCTCCATATGGTCGCTGCTCTTGGCCAGCCTGCCCTGCAGGCCGTCCAGGTCTAAGGACCTGAGCATGGCGATCAAGGCCTCAGGACCCAGGGCCCCCAGGGGCTGGGCCTGCTCACCTTCCCGCCACCTCTGCAGGGCAGCCTCCACCGAGGCTGAGTGGGGGCTGTCCCCGGCTTCCTGAGGGCTACTGCAGGGAACTGTCTTGTCCCTCAAGAAGAGGAGCAGGTCACAGGCCTTTTGGGCCACCGGGCGGTCACAGTCAAGCAAGGCACAAAAGGCAAACTCCAAGAGTGGCAGACGGCAGAGAGTCTGCAAGAATTCCAGGTGTGGGCGGGAAGATGTGGCAGAGGGCAGGCCCACTGTATAGGGACAGTGGAGGCTGGGCTGGCCCACTGCCTGTGTGAGGAACACCCGTGCCAGCTCCAAGCCCTGTACTCGAACCTCCCAGTCCAGATCCCGGCTCACTGCCTGGAGAACAGTGGCCACAAACCACTCTGTGTCTCGAGCCACATCAGCATGGCCGTCCCTCAGCCACTCCGTAAAGACCCGTAACACAGCCCTTCGAGGGAAGCCTTCAGAGTCCGTGCACAGGATGTGCATGAGGTCCGTGAGTAGGCCCTGCAGGTTGTAGAGTTCCAGAAAAGTCAGCATGGAGAAGGTGAGCTGAGCACCAGCATCCATCCCTGCTTCCTGACTACAGATGCAAATTAACCAGCTGCCTCGAGCTCCCGCCACAATTCAGCCACCATGATGGACTGTACCCTCAAACTATGAGCCCCAATTCACTCACTTCCTTAACCTGCTTTCTTCAGGTATTTTCATATAGCAGCAAGAAATCCAGCTATCACAGTTGATGAACCAGGAAGGACAGAACGCAGGAGACATAAATCCATGGCCACCTGGGCTCTGCTCCCCTGCCACAGTGTGTTCTGCATAAACTGTCCCTCAGCCTTGCCCTTGCTCTCAGGAGCAGTTGCTACAGATCTGGCTAGCTGCTTACTGACTCACTGCGCCAACAACAAGCGGCTCCTACCTGCTGGGCCTGCGGGTGCTCGGGACTGGCGGGAACGGCCTGCAGACCCTGGCTGGACAGCTGCCCAGCGGCACCCACTGCACTTGCTCGGACATAACTCTCAGGGTCTTGGAGGAGCTGGCAGGCAAGCGTAGGTACTTCTGAGGAATGCAGTGCCTCTCTGAAGTCAGCCTGCCCTGGGGGTCAAATGTCACACAGCGGTGATCAAAGGCCACTCAGGTAGTCTGAGAGCCCCAGAACCAGCAAGACACAACATACATGCTCCTGTCCCCAGGATGCTCACCTCCCCAGTGTCGGATCAGATGTGTCAGGAACTCCAGGGCCGAGTCCCTCACCTCCCAACACGGGCTGCACAGGCGCTTCTGTAGTATGGGGAATAGCTCTGTACCAGGAAGGGGTGGTTAGTGACCTCTAGGGTCACACTCTGCCTTTCCTCAGGGAAACCCTGCCCAGCTCTCCAGCTTGATACAGTTCTACAAGGAGCTAGGATTACCTCCAAGGAACAGCAGGGCATCAGGGCTGAGCTCAGAGCTGCTGGGGGTCTTGTGTGGGTTCTGGAGCCATCTGAGTGTGGCCTGGAAGGCCTTCTTTAGGACCTAGGATGGGACAGGCTAGAGGCTAGGAGTAGCGTGTTACACACGCCCCACCCCTCGCCACCACTGCGGGCACAGATGCACAGGTGAGTGCAGACCACGGGACTGAAGAAGATGGGAGCCTTCCTCATGTGATATGACAGCAACCCCCACCCCAAGCCTCTCCTCATATTTGGTCCATTCTGCCTGCAGCACCTGGCACTAAGTCTACACCCAGGAGTAGGCAAAGCATGAGAATCTGCCCCTAATTCCCTTCCCTCCTTAACAATTCCACGAATGGCAGAGCATGGTGCGGGAATGCCAACTGGAGGCTTGGGCAACAGAGTAACCTCCTGTCTCAAAGACAAAAACAAAGCCACTGACAGGAAGAATTCCCCTGGATACTGGGTTATCAGCCATGTCCCCACCTCCAACCCTGGCTCCCCTAGAGCTTCAGAAGTCTGTAGTGGGTGCTGCTTGTACTCTAGTGCTGATCTGAGTCCCCCAAAATGGCCCCCAAAACAGGGTAAGACACTGGGGGACCCTGCCCCCAGTTAATCCTGATGCCAGCAGCCAATAGCTGGGGAGAAAAGGCATAGACGGGGTTTATGTTTTCTGGGCTTGGGACAAGGAAGAGGCTGGAGGAGAGAGAAAGGAGTCACCATGGAAGAGGAAGAACGTGCAGGAGGAGAATGAGAGCTGGGGGCTAGCCAACTGCAGTCAGGACATAGAAATGAGTAAGTAGTCACTCAGTTATCAGTACCAAGTGGACTCTCACAGCATGGAGA
Organism: Micromys minutus; assembly: GCF_963924665.1. NCBI lineage: Eukaryota > Metazoa > Chordata > Mammalia > Rodentia > Muridae > Micromys > Micromys minutus. The sequence continues at coordinate 212,537 of NC_137964.1, read as the reverse complement.
GTGGGCAGCTTCCATGGTACTGCGCTGCCTAAGGCATATTTAACAACATAATAAAGCTGTGTGTGTGTTTCATCTGGGACCATAAATAGTCTAAGGTGGGAAGAAACAGATCTTTTAAGATCTGCATTGCTACACAATTCCTTTTAAATGTGAACCCCACCGGCATGGGCCTGGCCATGAGTCCCACACGACCACTGCCAGTTTTGACTCTTGAATCAGGGCCTCTACCCCTCGTAGTCTTACTGTGTGGCCCTGGCTGTCTGGGAACTCCTCCTATAGACCAAGCTGGCCACGAACTGTAGAGATTTGCCTGTCTCTGCCTCCCACGTACTGGAACTAATGGTGTGTACGACCGCACCCAGCTTGTCAGGGTCTCTTTATAGCCTAGACTGGCCTAAAACTTATGACTCTCCAGTGTTTACCACACCCGTGGGGAGGATTACAAGTGTGTGACTTGGTAACCCCGATTGGAAGCATTCTAAAGTGAGAAGGTCCCCAGCTGTACAGGCCTCCCAGAACCCTGTACAGTACCATGGGGCTAGACTCTGGGCTCTCCAGGGTCTTCAGGAGGACAGCAAATACCTCCAGCACCAATTCCAGGGGGCCTGAAACAGACACAAGTGGAAACATCAACCCAACTTCTACCCAGAGCCTGCCACCTGGATTCCCAAACTCTATGGAAACAGAAGTCAGAAGCTACCCAAGGGCCCAATGGACCCCCCAGAAGAAAGAGAGAGAGTGGAATTCAGGGCAAGAGAAAACAGCACTCACTTGTCCCCAGAGACAGCGTCCCCAAGAAGTCAAGGGCTGCTCGCTGGACTCGAACACAGCCACCCAGAGCGCCACAGAGACGGCCTCCCGCCCTGGAGCTGGGGTCCGCCGAGCCATCACAGAGATGCAATATAGACACAGCGGCTTGCAGCAGAGGCACCTGTGGCCACGGCGAGGGGCACTGGGGCTGCAAGGAGGGGGCAAGTCAGCAGAGGCCTGGGGTCACACAACTCATGACACAATGCATGGCTACACTTACCAGCATCTGCAGCTCCTCCAGGTGAGCCAGAGTCTGGCAAAGGAGTCCCACACAGGCTGACTTGGAAGATAGGAGTGTATCCACAGTCAGCAAACTACCCACAGTCCCATCCAGCAAGCCTAAGGCAAAGACAACAGCATCTCTTTAGTGACCACCATCCAAGCAAGGGCCAGGTCTCAAGTTCAGGGCCAAGGGCAGTCAGGGATGCTGTCTGTGTCTACTTTCAGTTCGGGAGGTCTGAGTGGGACCAGGGTAGCTCACTCTTCTCTGCCTAAGAATGGAGGGCTCCACCCTCCCTGCATACCTGGAGGTCCAGGGGCCTGAGTGGTAGCTTTCAGGATACAGGCCAGTGGCTGGAGGAGGACTCCAAAGGCCTGGGTCCTCAGTTCCTGGGGACTGGGGACATAGTACAGGATAAGTGTTATACTCTGGCCACAATCTGAGCATCCTAGAGTCTATGGTGGCCCAGTACAAGCGAGGGTAGAGCTCCTCTCAAACAGTTCGTCTGTAAGCTGCTAGTTAGAAACCAGGACAGGAGGAAAGCCCTGACCAAGGCTTGGCCCTGTAGTCCTCAGGGGCCCCAGACAGGCTGGTTACACTCCCTGGTCAGAGTAATTAGGAATTTCCTGGCTCCTAGGGCACTCACGTTGTGTTCAGTGACCTGAGGTGTCCCTTTTCACATTATGGGATGGACCACTCTGATGAACTGAGCCTGCCCGGACCCTTAATACCCTTCCTGCCTGCATCCCATATTCAGCAGCCCACACCTCTGCACACCCCATGGGGTGTACATTATAGGGCTCCAGGAATGTGGCCCAGCCTTACAGATAGTACAGGAGTTAGCTCTAGCTCTGGGGAACCACAGACTTTTATTTGAAATCAATCTGTCTCTTGCTCAGTGTGGGGCACATGCTGCCTAGGAGGTTGAGGTGGAAACGGCAATTCAGTGAAGACTGTCTCAAAATACGAAGAAAAAGAAACCTATTGGTTTTCTATAAGAGAGCTGCCTAGAATCCCCCAGTGAGGGGCTGGGGTTAGCTCAGTGGTAGAACACTTGACCAGCATGTGTAAAACACTAAATTCCATACCAAGTACTGAGGAAGGAAAAGAGGGAGAAAGGGACAGAAGGGGGCAACCAGAGCTTTAACACCTGCCCTTCCTACCTGGCTGCTCTCCCACCTGCCCCATTCTCACATCTGGCTTCCCAGTTTCCACAGTTCCCCAACCATTATGACACTTTCAGCTCTCCCAATCATACCAATGCTGAAGTTTCAGGGTCCCCAGGGCTAGAGGCCCAGCTTGTGTGTGGCTCAGGCGGCTCAGAGTCTGGGCCAGCATCTCCCACAGGCCACAGGCTGCAAAATTCAACACAGGAGACCTGGAGAAAAAAAACATGCCTCCATCAGAGCCGAATTGGACAGCTGCAATTGTGCCCAATCCTGCAGAGGCCCTGTCTCCTGAGGCAGTGCCAGGGTCCTCCCCATGAAGCATCAGCTGCTCTGAAACTTCAGACAATGGTCACCTGACCTGGCTACATTGAGAAGGAGGTCCATGAGCGAGTGCACTGCTGGAATGGGGTCTCTCTCAAATAGGCGAGCGACAGGGGGACTTAACCGCTCCCAGAGGATCCCTGTCCAGGGATTATGACAGCGCCCGAAGGTTGTCGTTAGGACATTCAAGGCCTGTGTGACCTGTGGGGTGGCTTTGGAATGTAAGGACTCTTCCACGTGGTTTACAATCTTCTGGGCACAGACAGGCCAGGCAGCAGCTTCGGGGGCAGGGGATCCTGATGTTTCACCTTGCATGGACAAAGCCAGGATGTGCACTAGGAGCTGGCTGGCTGCTGAGGCTACAAACAGGCTGGGGTCTCCCTGCAAGGAGAAGATTGTGTCCACAGCACCTGGATGGGCAGCGAAAGGTCAGATGAGGGTGCACACAGGGACCTATCCATCATACCCTTCCGAGCCTCTGGGACTCTGCCTCCCCAGCGCTGGGATTAATGGCATGCTCAAGCACCACCTGTCCCTGAGGCAGCTTCTACCCAGTTCTAATGTTACAGGACAAACTCCTCACTAACTGACAGGACACAATTGTAAGAGCCACTCCAAACCCTAGGAATCAAAGATGACACTTCCCTACTGTCACTGTGTGCTTATACTGACATGCCTGGACACTACCATTTCCCCAGCTGCGAAGACTGGACTCAGAGAGGTCAGAGGCTCCTTAGAGATCCCACAGCACAGGCAAAGAGGCAGGAGGCCCTGTAGGGGAACTGGGCAGGACAGGGGCTACACTCACCACTGTCAGCCAGGAAGTGCAGGGCACTGGGGTGGTGTGCCAGGGAGCACAGGCCCTGGATCCAGCCACTGCGCACACTGGGAATGCTCCAGGCTGCCCAGCTGAGGGCACCTGTCTCTCCAAAGAGCCCCATCAACAACTCTCCCTGCTAAGAAGCAAAGAAAGCATCAGAAATGCAGAGGGAGAAGGATTTTACTGTTGGTGGTTTTCAGGACTGGTAGAGTCAGGCTTGGTGGTGCATCCTTTAACTCTGCCATTCAGGTGCAAAAGCAGGTGAGTCTCTTTAATTCTAGGTCTGCCAGGGATACAAGGTGAAACATCTCAAAAAAGAGAACGTGAGCTGGAAAGATGGCTGGGGCTGACTGCTCCAGTAGTGAAACCTGGCTCAGGTCCCAACTCCCACATGGTGGCTCACAAGTGAGTGAATCCCAGCTCCAGGGATCTAATACCCTCTTCTGACCTTCACAGAAACCGCACCCACATACACCAGAGACATACATGTAGGCAAAACCCTAACGGACACAAAGTAAAAATAGATACCAGGGAAAAGAAAAACACCAAGTGTGGTAGTGTATGCCTTTAACCCCAGCACCTGGGAGGCAGAGGCAGGCAGGTCTCGGTGAGCTCGAGACAAGCCTTGTCTATATAGCAAGCTCCAGGGCAGCCAGGACCACAAAGAGAGACCCTGTGTTAAAAATCAAAACAACACCACAAGACCAAAATGATACTAATAAAAATAAAAAAAACCCTCCAACAACAAAGCAAAAGGCCAAGTGGATTGGTAGAAGTGCTAACTGGTTTCACACAACTGCTCCCAGACCCCAGTGCCACCTCTCTGCCCCCGAGACGGGACAAAGGTCAGAAACACATTTCTCTTCCTCCTGTCTGTGTGAGACTTTTATTCTTTTAAAGTTCTTTAATTATATGTCTGTGGGTCTATGTACATGAATGCAGGCTCCTACGGAAACCAGAGGGCATCAGTCCCCAAGAGCTGGAGTCCCCTGCCTTGTGGCAGGGAGTCACTGTACCTAGAACACTGTTCTTTCCCCCACGTGATCCATGGCCTTGCCACAGACAAAGCATGTGGAGTGTCCTAGGGTCCTCACACTGCCCCATCAGAGAGAGATACTTAGAATGTGGCAAGGGTCATACAGCAGGTGAGAACAGGAAGCCAGCCAACATCATCTCTGACAGTGTTTCTAAGTAGGAGCAATGTGGGATGACACTGAGGTTGGAATCCTGGCATGCTGGCCAGGCACAGGAGCAGGGCCAGCGACTGAGACCCAGGCACTGAGATGGCTTCCACACCAGGAGAGGATGCCCGCACTTTGGGGGACAAGCACATGGGAGATAAAAGCTCACCTGAAGGTACTGAAAACAGTCCTCTTGGGCTGCAAATATCCCAACAAGGCGTAGAGCAAAGGAGAGGACCCTGGGGCTCATGTCCTGTGGCTTTAGCACATGGGACAGGAGCTCTACTAGGCAGGGGTGGTCCTGTAGTAATTGGAGGCTGGAGTCTGTGGAGAAAGAACATCCCAAGACAGCAGTGACCATGGATAGCTTCTCTAGAAACGGCTGGAACATGCCTTTCAGTTAGAATTAAGGAGTCCAAGAAAGAGGGGCATTCACCACAAATGATTCATTAAAGAGACCCCAGAGGCATGGTGCTACGTGCCCATAATCCCAGCATTTAGAAGGTGGAGGCAGGAGGCTCAGAAGTTCAAGGCTATCTTCAGCTACCTAACAAAATCATGAATAATTTAGGTTACAAATAAGTCTGCCTCAGAAAAACAAAAATTGGGCTGGAGAGATGGCTCAGCGGTTAAGAGCACTGACTGCTCTTCCAGAGGTCCTGAGTTCAATTCCCAGCATCCACATGGTGGCTCACAACCATCTGTAATGGGATCTGATGCCCTCTTCTGGTGTGTCTGAAGACAGCTACAGTGTACTCATATACATAAAATAAATAAGGCTTTTTTAAAAAGTGCTGAATATGCTGGAAGGAACAGTTTTATACTTGCCCATTAGACTGGCTTTCTCCGTCCACACCTGCTGTGTTCTTGGCAATCTGTGTTTCTCAGAGTTGTGCAAAAATCTTGCCCTGAGACTGTACATTCAACTTTATAGTAGATAAAAGATAACAGCTCATAAAGATGAGAGCCAGTAAGGAGTTAGGGCTGTAACTCCACACCAGAGCCCCTGCCTAGACTCCCCCAGTGAGGGGCTGGGGTGTGGCTCAGTGGTAGAGCCCCTGCCTAGAATCCCCCAGTGAGGGGCTGGGGTATGGCTCAGTGGTAGAGCCCCTGCCTAGAATCCCCCAGTGAGGGGCTGGGGTGTGGCTCAGTGGTAGAGCCCCTGCCTAGAATCCCCCAGTGAGGGGCTGGGGTGTGGCTCAGCAATAAAATACTTGTCTACCTCTAGTATTACCAAAAGAAAAAAAGGAGAAAATAAAGACAGGAAATAAATAAATAAGGAGCCATTAAAGCCAACACTGCCCACTCAAAAAAGTTGAATTTATAATCTCAGAGCAAGATTTTTGAACACCCCTGAGAAACACACAGACAAATCGCCAAGAACACAGCAGTTGTGAACAGTGTAAGCCAGTCTAATGAGCCAGCATGAAAACTGTCCTTTCAGCATGTGCAACATTTTTGGTTTCTTGAGGCAGGCTAACATGTAACCCAAGTTATCCTTGAATTTGTTTGGTAGCTGAGGATAGTCTTGAACTCCTGAGCATCCTGCCTCCACCTTCTAAATTTGAGGATTATGGGCATGTAGCACCATGCCTAGCTTTTTTCTGTTCCTTTTCTTTTTGTTTTTCAAGACAGGGTTTCTCTATGTAGCCTTGGCTGTCCTAGGACTTACACTGTAGACCAGGCTAGCCTGAACTCACAAAGATCACCTTGCCTCTGCCTCCTGAGTGCTGCAATTAAAGGGGCTTTTTCTTGCTGGGAGAGGAAGGAGCAGTTGCTAGGGACTGAGGTCAAGACTTCATGCCTGGTAGGCAAGTGCTCTCCCACTGAGCTACATCCCCAATCCTTCTCTTTTGTTATTACTGACTTTGGATTTGGTTTTGGTTTTCTGTTTGGTTGTTTTGAAACAAATTCTAATCCAGGCTAGCCTTGAATCTGCTACGTAGGTGAGGCTAACCATCAACTCCTGATCCTCCCATCTTTGCCTCCCAAATGCTCAGCCATATCTGGCTGCCAGCCCTATCTGTTTTGCTTTCAACAAGATCTTACTAAGTTGCTTTGAACTCACTGTGTAGCCCAGACCCTAAACTCAAAAATCCTCCTGCCGAGTGCCTGGCACAGCTCTGCCATATGGGGCATTTTTAAAAATTGTAGGAGGTGGGAGGAACTGTCTACCAACCCACACCCAGCTATGTTCGGAACAAAAGGTTATACAATGAGACCGGACAACACCCCTTTAGTTGACTAAAACCCACTGAAATGGTACACTTCATTTTCTACCCATTTATTTTATTTTATATACACTTATATACATTTGTCCTTCTGTAGCCCAGGCTGGTCCCACACTCACTACATAGCCCAGGATGGCCTCAAACTTGCAGCAACCTGCCTGCCTCGGCCTTCCAGGTATTGAGATTACAGACTGAGTCATTATGCCCCGCTGAACTGATACACTTTAAATGGGAGGACTCCGTAGCATGAAAATCATATCTCAGTAAAGCTGTTTAAGAATACTTGCAGGTCAGATGTGGTAGCATACACATTTAAACACGACACTTTGGAAGCAGAGGCAGGTAGACCTCTGAGTTCAAAGCCAGCCTGGTCTACACAGTGAGCCCAGGCCAGCCAGGGCTACACAGCTGAACCCTGCTTCCAAAAAACAAGATGGTTCAGTAGGTAACAGTTCCTACTTTTCAGTCATAAGGACCTGAGTTCAAATCCCCAGCACTCATATAAAGGATTGGGATAGCTGCACAAGCCTCTAATCTTAGGGTTGGGGGAGCTGTGGAAACTGACAGATCCCAAGAGCTTCTGGGCCAGCCCCTGTAATCTCAAATTCAATACAGACCTTGCCTCAAGGCAATAAGGTGAATGGAGACTGATGGCTAATGTTCTGCTCTGACCTTCCTATATAGAAGCTTGGGTGTACGCACACGCACATACATATACATACATACATATACATACATACATGCTCAGGAGGCAGGCACTGGCAGGTCCCTAAGTTCCAGAACAGCTAGGGCTAAACAGAGAAACCCTGGTTCAGGGAGAAAAATAAAAATGGAAACACATACAACAATGCAAGTGATTAAATTAAGGTCCGCCCACAGTAAGGATGTAACTCTGGCTGGCCTTAAACTCAAAATGTAGCGCTGTTAAGGTCCTCTTGTCTTGGCTTCTAGATGACGTCCCACCACATCCACACAGAGATCTGACTCGTTTAAGACAAACAAAATACAATGGAGACAGCAAAACAAAGTGGGCACCTGCTCTGCAAACTCCTGGTGTGGAGTGGACAGCGAAAGCCTGGAACGTGGCCAGAGTTCATCATACATGACTACACCTGACTCTCCCTGGTCAGCCACAGAGCCTCAAGGAGATGATGTAAAGACACCACATGAATGGACAATTCTATAAGCCATGTCCTCACCTGCCTCTGTCACTGTTTTAAACCAGTCCAGCAGTTTCTCCAAGCAGGTGTCATCTGTCACCAGCTGTCTGGGATCTGCCAAAACAGCACAGAGAGCCGGGAGGAGCCTGGAGCATTCTGGGTCCATGATCAGGCCAACAGTTCCTACAGGGGAAGCAAGAGGTCAGCCTCATATCTGGCTTGGGACACCAGCTACCCTAGGTACAGGCAGCCTTGAATGCCTGTTAGGATGGGAGAGGGGCTCGGAAAACTTCACGTGGACCAGAACTTGAGTCCACAAAGATGCTAAGCTCAGTTCAGGGGAACCTGGGCAAGAGGACTGAGTCCTGGCAGCTGCCTTGTAGGGTGAGAACAGGTTAATGAGAGCCACAAGGCCTTTAGTGTCAAACTTGGGGGTTTGGTGGGGTGGGGTAATGGGGTGCAACTGCCTATTAACCTGGCTGCGAGAACAGTCAGGGGATCTGCCAGATGTACAAAGAAACCATGCCACGGAGAAGTGCACAGGAAGGTGGATGTCAGAGCCCAAGTCAGTAAAGGCTACAAGTGACAACCCCGTGGCCTCCAACTAAGTGTTTCCTCAGGACAGAAATATGCATCTTGGAGGGCAATGATTTCGGACCTGCAAGGCTCTGTCTGGACCTCGACATCCCTCGTCCGTACCTCCTAAATCCGGGTAAAAGGTACGCTCTCCACGACTGCGAGTTAGCCTGGGGTTCTAATCCCGCCCCCGCATCCCTCCGCTAAGGGAAGTAGGCCTGGGAGTGCAGAATGCACCACTAGGCTGCCCGGCCGAAGCTCGAACTCTGCCTTACCAGGATCTCGACCCTCCGTGTGCCTCACCCACTGTCGTTCCGGTATCTGAGGCAAGCCCCGCCTTCGTCTCCGCAAATTCCGCTTCACGCGGGCCGAGGCCCCGCCCTCCCCAGGTCCTGTCCCATTTCAGAGTTCGCTTCACGCAACCGCGAGCCCCGCCCCTCCACAGGAATTGACTCCATCCGGCCAGCTACAAGTCCCACCCCGCCTGATTGCACAGCCAGCAACGAGGCTCCGCCCCCTCAGACCCTGCCTCCGACGGAAGTTCCTCTTCTCCTTGCTACAGGCTCCGCCCTCGATGACGCATATTCCCCGCCCGGTTCCGGTTTACGTTTCCACAGGCCCTGCCCTCGGTCAGTGCCACGTGATGGACATGGGGATGGGGACAAAAGAGCGGGGTCGACGCGCTGGGAGACTGGTGATGACTCTGCCGTTCCGATCACCTCTAAGGTTCAAAGCCCATACACGCACTCCAGCTGGATGCAGTTTGGGACTGTCACACTACTAATCTCTCAGAACTGTCGCGCCCTCTCCAGGACGCTCTATGGGACGTGCCCACGCAGGCAGTAGGCGGAGCGTCCCGGAGGCGGGTCCTGTGTGGGCGTGGCTACTTGCTGGGAGGCGCGGCCTAGCTGGCCTCGGGCCACGTGCCTAGGTTTTTAAGGTCCCCGGTTTCTGCTGGCTGTTTTTACCCTTGCTTTCAGTTCTTGTGTACGGTGTGGTCAGCATCAGGCAGGTCAGCGCGGAATCCCCGGTGCTGAAACCCTCGGTTCCCACAGCGGACACCGCTAAACTGGGATCTAGGGTGTCAGGACCCTCCAGTCACCAAAGCCTGCATTTCTGTGGCTCTTCACAGCTCCGTTCTTCTATCTCTTGCCTTCTCTCTACCAACTCTTTACAGCTTTAGCCCGCTCTGCTAATGACAAAGATTAAAAGTAGGCCATCGGGGACTAGAGAGATGGGTCAGTGGTAAAGAATACCTCCTCTTCCAGAGGACCAGAGTTTGGTTCCCAGCTCAGACATCACTCACACAGACACACAAATTAAAATGTCTTTTAGGGCACGGTTCTGGAATACCTAAAGATAACAAGATAAAACTCATCTACCCCGAAATTCCAACGTGCCTTAAATCAAGCCTGTGAGCTAACTTGCTTGTCTCTCTTCCTTCGTAATGGGGGCACGCTGGACTTGTACAGAATAAAACACTGCATTTACATACTGTTTGAGTCAGGGGTGTCATTCTTTGAATGACCTTTACACAAGCAAGAAGAAAAACCTCTCAGGAGAAACCTTGTATTGAGCTTAATGTTGCAATACCACCCACTTGCGGAGAGTTGTTACCCAAAAACTGAATGCGGGCTGGGGGAAAAAAACCTGAGTCGCCAGAATTCATGAAGGAGATAGGGCGGGGTGGAAGAACAAAATAAGAAAAGCAGGGCACGGTAGTATACATTTGTAATCGTAGCACTGAGTTAGGCAGACTCGATGCCTCCCCCCATCCCCCAGGCAGATGACAAACTGTACCATCAGGCATGGGTAGGAAAAGCCACAGGGTTCTGGAGAGTTCAGAGAGGCTTGTGATAGCAAACAGTTGGTGCTGGCCTATGGGCAGCCGTGGCGTGGACTGCCTCATCCTCAAGGTGCCAGACTCCAGGTCTAACAATTAGGGAGTCATTTTGGTCCCCAACATCTCAGCTTATTTAGAGGAAAAGCAAACATGTAAATAGGCTGATGTCCCCAATCTCAAATCTTGCCTACTGTTAAAGATGCTGCCTTATTGGACTGGAGAGATGGCTCAGCGATTAAGAGCATTGACTGCTCTCCCAAAGTTCCTGAGGTCAATTCCCAGCAACCACATGGTGGCTCACAACCATCTGTAATGGGATCTAATGCTCTCTTCTGGTGTGTCTGAAAACAGCGACTCACAGTGTACTCACATACATATATGAAATAAATAGATCTTAAAAAAAAAAAAAAAAAAAAGATGGTGCCTTACGTTCTGTCCTCTAAACCCACTCAGCATGGCGACCCTCGGAACCTCTGCCCTCTGGGCTACATAGTTGCAGCCGCTGTTTACGTAAACCCAACTCGGGCTGCTGAAGTTGGATCTGAGAGCATGGCTCCGAGGTAGAAAGTAAAGCCTTGCCTGCGGGAGGTCACAGGCTCATTTCTTGCATCCCGCAAAACCAAATACTCAAGAGACAAGGTGCGATTGCGCAGTGCCACCCCGGGAGAGTGCGTGGTTGGCCCCTCGCTCACGCGCACTGAGCGCGTGCACAGCACTCCTCCCGCTCTGGAGGAAGGACCACATCCGGGGCTCTGTGGCCGCGGCACGGTTGCCATGGTACCAGGGCGGCTGGCAGGCCTCCCAAGCTGAGGGCCGAGCTCGCAGGACCAGGGAGGCCGCGTAGCGCTGCCGCTATGAGCTTGGGCACCACAGATCTAGCCTCGGAGACGGTAAGGAGGCCTAGGGCAGAGGGAGGAAGGGCGCACGGTGGTAGCCAGCTCCGGCAGGCCGATTGTTACCGCACAAGAGCCAGCTCCGGGCGTCGGCCGCCACCGTGCCCGCGCCTCAGCAGCCTCTAGCTCCCGCCTGCGCTCGCGGAGGCCACTACTTCCAGGAAGCCCCCGGGACTGCGCCCTCCTGCACGCGCTGCGGGTATGAGGCGGTAAGCTCATCTCCTAAGTGTTGCTGTAGGCTGCGGTCCGGTGACGCCCCGGAGCGATCCGGAGCAAGGGGGAAGGCCTGCTCCCACCCTCCTCCATGGTTTGTCCTGCACCGTTTGTCCAGGCATCCCTGGAAGAGGCGTTACTCTCTCACTCTCCGAGTGCGTGTCCGGTACCTTAGTGCCCGTCGGTCTCCAGTGAACTTGGTGCTTTCCGGGTTGTGGGGGAGTGCCTATAGGACAGGACAATAAATAGGCTGATGTTCCCCATCTCAAAGAGAAGTAGGGAGCAGTATGGAAGAGGTTTAGGGCCAGCGGGAATGTCACATGTAGAGGCCGCAAGGCCGGGAAAGTAGCACGCCCGAAAGCAAGCTCGTTGGGATCGGATTGCGAAGAGTACTGAGGAGGTTGGTAGAGACCTGGCCAGGGTGAAACATGACTTTCAAGGGGCCAAGGGATGCCAGTGGGAGGTTCCACAACAGACTTAAGGGACCAGCCTTCTGGTCAGCGGAGAGCAGCTGGCATTTCCTACTTGTTCCTGCCTAGTTTCGGAGGTCGGTCTCCCAACTCTTACTTCAGAAACTGCCCCCAGTAACTGCCTCCTCATCTCTGTTTGTTTTCTGGGTGCTACTGGGGACTGAAACCATGAGCCTCCCCAGCCGGGTCACTGGTGTATTCCAGGCAGACAGTTTCTGACTCAGACCCCCAGCCTAAGCACCCCCACCCCTGCCTCTCACTGGGCTCTCCCACTGAACTAACTTCCAGACCTGTAAGAAGTTGAAACCTCCCCCACTAAGAGTGAGACTTGGTGGAGGAAGACTTCTAACGGGATGTAAGTAAATTAATAAATTAATGAAGAAAAAGACCAAAAAAAAAAAAAAAAAAAAAAAAAAAGGTAAAAGTCTATTGTGTTGAGATTACAAAGATTCATTCATTACTCTTTCAGTACCTTTGAATTATCCATAATCTGGCCATCTACAGAAATCCAGTTAATATAAGTTGTGTTTCTTTTATGCATCTTTCCTCCCACAAGTTTTTAAAAAAAACAGATCACATTTCTACATCTGTATAACTTTTACCATTAACTTTGTTTCTAGTATTTTCGGTATTTTTTTTAAATGCTCTGACTTTGTGTGTAGCCCAGACTGGCCTCAAATTCTGCCTCCTTCTGCCTCAGTTTGCCAAATCCTAGGATTACAGACTTGCACCACCAGGAGGTGTGTGTTTTCCCAGATGTAACTGAGGATGGGGAGACTGGGTTCAGTGGATAAAGTGCTTGCCTGCACTCCCGAACTCACCTCACATCCACAGGGATAAGGCTGCCTGTAATCCTAATGCTCAGGAACTGGAGACAGGGGAAGCCCCTGGGCAAGCTGGCTAACTAGACTGGCCACAACGGATGAGCTCTGGGTTTAGCGAGAGAGCCTCGGTCAAAGTGGAAAGGGATGAAGGGAGACAGAGTCTTCGAGACCTCCACAAGCATGCACGCACAGGCACACACACAAACGGGCAGCCAGGTAGAGCCCTGGAGTTCCGGTCCCCGCTGTGTCAGGCAGTTCACCACTGCCTCCAGGGGTCCACAGACAACCTACATACATGTGCACATGTACAGACACACATGAAAGAAAGCTTGCATATCTATAAACAGAGAGCATGAAACTAAAAGGTATGTAAGCAAAATGCTTTGCTCGGCCAAGAGATGGGCAGAGTAGAAGTGGAGTAACTGAGGCACTGAAGCAGTGAAAACCCGGCTGGCTTCTCTTGACTTGAGAACTCTTACCAAAGGCACACAGTAACCTGAGAACCATCATACCTCTGTGGGTATGGACTTCCCCAGACAGGCAGAACCTTTCATTCACCCCAACCCCACCTTCCTTCTTTTTCTGGGTCTGTTCATAAATGGAGACCAGAGTAATGTCACTTGAAATTCCTCAGCCATCATCCACACACGCCCCTTACGTTGAGGGAGTGGCATAGAATGCTTAAGTAGGCTAGGCCCGATGGTCAGTGAGCCCTAGAGATTCACCTGTCTTTCCCCACCAGCACTAGATGTGGATGGAATCCAGGTCCCCTCGCTCCCACATCCTCCTTCCTGACTACCAGGGTACACCACTGCTACAGGCTGGAGGTGTCCCAAGCCTCCCTCGTGCTGGTCCATGAGATGTACTGGGCCGTGCTGCAGCAGTGGGACGGGCCTCCCAGTGACTTGTGTGCATTTCTTCCAGGGAGATGACAGTCTGTCTGCTATTACCTTTGATTCTGACTTTGAGTCGGTGAGTACCAGCAGGGGTTGGCAGTCCCAGCGTCCTTGCATGTTGTCCCCCAGACGCTGCTGGACCCGAGCATGGGTGTCCAGAGCTGCTTCTGGTGTCAGAGTTTCAGCCTGTTAGTTGCATCTAGATAACTGAGATTGTCGTTTTAGAACTTTTCCATTTGTGTATGTATTTGTTTATTTATTAGAAGTCAATTCCAAGAGCTGGGAATGTGGCTTGGTTGGTAGATTACTCACCTGGCAGGCGTGAAGCCCTGGGCTGCACTTCTAATGCTGCGTAACCTAGGAACCGTGATGCAGAGGCAAGGGAATCAGTTTAAGGTCTTCTTCTGTTTATATAGTGTGCTCAGGACTAGCCTGGGCTACATAAGACCCTGTCTCAAACAATGGTAGCAGCAACAACAAAATATTATCACATCAAAGCTAGTTTTAGAAATCGTGAAGGTCTGGAGAGATGGCTCAGTGACACTTGGTACTTTAGCAAAGTATCCAGATGCAATCCCTGTGTCCACAGAGCAGCTCACAGAGTGCTGGCGACTTGGGTGCACTGTTGAGTCTTGCCCTTTCAACTCACGGGGGATCCTAGGCAGGGGCTCTACCACTGAGCCACACCCCAGCCCCTCACTAGGGGATCCTACGCAGGGGCTTTACCACTGAGCCACACATCCCAGTCTCTCACTAGGAGCTTCTAGGCAGGCTGTCAACATTGGAAAAACACTCCCAGTGCCCCCCTGAAAATTCAGCAGTGGCTCAGGTTCTTTGTAAGTTTGCTGAGTGGCAAAGGGAAGCATGCTAAGTGTTCACTTAATGGATAACCGAAGAAATTGCTTGATTCCATCTATACATGAGCCAACAGGAGAAGCCTCAGCTATACTTAGGAGGCCTCTCATGCCCACAGTCCCCCAAGGAGAGACCACTGTTATTGTACGACAAAACTTTTCCAGGGGAGATAAAACAACTCACCCCAGACTCGGACTCCACAACAGAGCAAACTGCAGCTCCGCGAAGCTGTTGCTTAGAGGTCTGTTGTGGAGGGTTACTTAAGGACCAAAATGACTCAGAGACAGCTTCATGACCAAGGTGGGTGACAGCTCACAAAGCTGGTAGCCTGGAGCACTCTGCGCTTCCACAGGAAGCCAGTAGGTCGGACAACGAGCGTCCTTTCCAAGTTACTCCAGATCTTTCCTGGGCAGGTGGTCTAGTCCCAGAGTTTGGGAGACTTACTTGCAGCCTGACTTGTCTGAGAGTAATTTCTGGCAGGCAGAGCTAGCTATTAGGACAATATGGGAGATCCTTCCTTTTTTGTTCTTCTTTCAAGAAGTTTCTCTGTGTAGCCCTGGCTGTCCTGGAACTCACTCTGTAGACCAGGCTGGCCTTGAACTTAAGAGATCTGCCTGCCTCTGCCTCCGAGTGCTAACACAACTAGAGAGAGTGACCTTCCTGACTCCCCACCTCATGTAAAGATCCACACTATGGAGTGCCTCAGACCTCTGAGAGGTCTCCTGGCCAGCGTCTCCATCAGGGCCCGCCTCCCTGTTTGGCCTCTTGAGTTTGGTGAGGTTTTCCTCCAGAGTTCTTAGGAAGCCTGACATGTTTCATATTGCTTCTTCTTTCTTGCAGAAAACAAAAAGAAAAAGTTTCCACAAACCTCCTTCCACATCACCAAGTAAGTATGACTTGACAGATTCTCTGTCCCCTCATCTCCACCTCGACTCTGCAATGTGGCACAAATGGCCCTTCTTCCCTGGTGTCCTGGAGAAAGCGAAGGATGTTGCTCTTTGGATACAGTTGGAGGAGGGGGCTCAGTGGTGTCAGAATTGCCTGTGTTTGTTTGGGGCTGCTGTCCCAGAGCACTGTGCAGGCCACCGTCTCATTAAGCTTCCCAGAAGATCGCCTTTCCTTTCTCTTGATTTCTCAAAGCCAGGGCACAGCTGAAATGAAAGGAAGCCTGTTTTTGGTGCTTACACACTCATACACGTGTGCACACGTATGTGCCCGTGGAAGCTCCTAAGCCATGTTGTCCTTCCTCAGGTGTGGTTCATCCTGTTCATGACACAAGTTCTAGAGCTTGTGCCTAGAGCTCACTAATTAGGTCAGAGTGCCTTCCAGTAAGTCCCCAGGTCTACCACCCCCACCTCCCAAGCAGTGGGATTGCAGACATGTGTCACCACGCCTGGCTTCTGTATGGGCTAGAGGAACAAGCTCAGATCTTTGTACTTGTGAGACAAACAAACACTTTACTGACTGAGCCATCTCCCAAGCCCTGTAAAAGGACGCTTCTGAACTGAGCTCCCTCAGCAGCACATGTATGGCCTCAGATGGAACAGGTGGCTGTGTGTCTTTCATCCCGGTAGGATCTCTGAGCTCCTTCTGCTACAAAGGCCCTTCTTTTCCTCCCCCTCAGAAGGATGAAGACTGTTTTGTCCCTGTCTCTAGCTGTGACTGAAGGAGGCAGCTTTTATTCATCAGGGTAACTGCGCTTAAACAGGGTTGGTCCCAGGGCCTGCAGTGCCTTCTGGTGGTGGCTGTCAGTGTCACAGTGCTCTAGGGCAGAGTGGCTCATGTGACAGCCTCTGCAGGAGTCTCTGTGACAATTGAGAAGTCCTATACTGGGCTCAGCATCATTTGTAGCTGTGGATGACTGAGCTCCAGATCTTCCTGCCTTAGCCAGGCCCTTAGCTGGGCTAATGGGCTCACACCACCAGGCCCAGTCCAGTGTCCCTTTAAACATGGGAAATGACACCTGAATATCCTTATCTTTTGTATGAATGTGTTGTTTCTTACATAACTAAAGATGTGAGAGTCTCAATTAAAAAACTTCAGGTATTGGAGAGAGGTCACAGAAGGAAAGATTACTGTCTGCTCAGCCAGAGGACCCAGGCTCTGTCCCTGCCACCCACAGGAGAGCTCACAACCCCATTTCCAGAGGATCCATCATCCTCACACAAACAAACACACAAGCAGAACACCAATGCACATAAAATACAATAAATTGTATGAAAATTTTTAAAATTTTCATTCCCTTCATTATGATACATGCCCTAGGAATTTTTTCTCATTTCTTCTCTATAAAGATTAAAATGTTGAGCTAGAG
Source organism: Micromys minutus (assembly GCF_963924665.1). Classification (NCBI taxonomy): domain Eukaryota; kingdom Metazoa; phylum Chordata; class Mammalia; order Rodentia; family Muridae; genus Micromys; species Micromys minutus. Next base: position 195,741 of record NC_137964.1, on the reverse strand, counting down.
AGAGGTCTCAAGCATGAAAAGCATTGAAAAATTCAGTGCTGCAATATTTATATTTTTATATATTTTTTAATTTATCTTGGTTTTTCAAGCAGCAAGAAAAACTCGATTTTTGAGGAGTAAAACTGTACCCACTATGGGCAGGGCAGTGCAAAACTCATGTTTCTGAAGAAAGCATGGCATGGCATGGCAGGATTACATCTTCATACAAGTTTCCACATCTCAAATTCTCCTTTCTTCAAAACAAAACCGTTCTTTACACTTAAGTATTTGTGTGTAAAACCAGATATGGTGACTTACATCTATAGTTTTGGCTAAATACACTAGACCAGGCTGCAATACCACTCAGTGGTAGAGGCTCTGCCTAGAGTCCCCCAGTGAGAGGCTGGAGTGTGGCTCAGTGGTAGAGCCCCTGCCTAGAATCTCCCAGTGAGGGGCTGTAGTGTGACTTGTTGCTTAACATATATAAGGCTCTGGGTTCCATCCCCAAGTTTAAAAAAATAGCTGTTTCAAGAAGGTTAGACGAGAACCTGTGGAACAGTGAATGGATAGCTCAGTGATTAAACACTCTGCTGCTCTTCCATAGAACCAGTTTTCTACTCACTGCCTCCTGTAACTTTAGTTTGGGGTGGGGGGCTGATGCCTCTGCCACTGTGGCTCCCTGCACTCACCCCACACAGACACATACCTACAAAAAGAAATCCTAAAAACACACAAAAAGGTAGTGTCTTAAACTCCAGGGTTTCTAGCCTAGCCCAGGGTTTCTGGGCTAGCAATATATAGTAATACCTCATGTCAAAGTAAGCCAGTCAGTAAGTAAAAGGATTGAAATTACCTGTTTGCCAGAGCGTGTGCTTTCTGGGTCTGAACACCTCTGGAATGTTGCGTTTGACTAATCTTTGTATCATGCGGGAGCTTAGGTACAGCGATTCCGCAGCTCTGAACTCTACATTGCTTTCCTAGAGTCGCCTTACTACTCCAAGCCCAGGAAAGTGAGCTCCTGGCGATCTCTGAAGACAGCGGGAAGCATGCCTCTGAGTAGCAGAATGTCCTTGACCCCACAGAAGCTGTGGCTGGGAACCTCAAAACAGGGTATGTGGCTCTCCTGTGGAGAAGGGTGCTTTGGCTTGAGACAGAGTATGGGAAATGGCAAACGATTGAGATGGTGCATCTGAAGCAACTGGTTTCAGCTTGCCTGTGATCCTCTCAGAAAGACTGAACACGTCACATCACTGTGGGCGTGGCTTTCCCAGCCCCACCTGAGGATACCCCAGCACCTTTGGTTATCTAGGGGCCGGCCCTTGGCAGAGGTGTGATGGAACCAGTTGCTAGTAGCTTGTAGGAGACAGCCGTTAATGTTTCTGTGAGCTGGTCCTTGTCACACTGGAACCCTGGAGTGGTGACGTTTACACCAGGGAATGGCCACACAGGCTCCCCGAGTTGACCTTCCCGAGGTGCTTGTTAGGCATTAGCAGTACACCCCATCCCACCACCACCATCCCCACCCTCACCATCTGCAGCATCTTTAAGCCCTGGAGCCTGAGAACTTGCCAGACTGTATACTTGTATCTGTCCTGTTAAACACATGCACATTCAAACCAGGAAGTGTGACCCAGCCCCCGAGCTCCACGCTTACCTCGGAGCACACGTGGACCCAGCCCCCCAGCCGCACTCCCGACTACCTGACAGAAGCCATGAGAGCGAAGAGGGCAGACCTCAGGCGTACCGGCAGCCATGGTGAGCATGCTCCTGGGGATAAGGCCAGGAGAGCAGAAAGCAAAGGAAAGCCTCTAGCAATTGAGGGGTGAGACTTGTGTTTTTTTTGTTGTTGTTGTTGTTGTTTTTCTTTTTCTTTTTTGGCTTTATGCATAAGATCCACCATTAGGACATTCTAGAATGTTCATGAAGAGCGTCTCATAGACAAGCCATTGTGTCATACGACCCCCCTTAAGTAGAATTACCATTTAAATCCCTTATGTTGGGTAGGCTGTGCATGTGCTTTGGGGTGCATGTGGAGGTCAGAGCACAACTTGAGACGTCACTTCCCTTTTGCCACCTTGTAGGCCTTGGGATTGACGTCAGGCTCTTCAGACTTGCTGAGCAGAGTTTTAACTGCTAGACCATCTGGCTGGTTCTTTGTTCCTTACTATTCTGTGCCCATGGGGCCTGTTGGCACCTCTGTGTTAGCAAAGACACTTGGTGGCTCTGAGAACTAAATTTACTCATTAGGCTTATGCTTTAGGCCTATTTGGTTACTTTGGACGTATAACTTGTTGGGTGTCATTAAAAGCTCTAAGTGGAGAGAGGGCTTAGTGGGTAAGAGCATTCATTCGACATGCAAACGAAGGCCTGAGTTCAGATCTCATCACCCATGCAGAAAGTCAGGTGTGACCCCAGTAACCCCAGCACTGTGGTGGGCAGACAGGAAGATCACCAGGGCTGCTACCTGCCAGCCTAGCTTTAGTTCCATTGAGAGACCTGGTCTCAAGGGAGTAAGGCAGAGAAAGTAGGACTCCTGATGTCCTCTTTGGCCTCTACATGAACACAGGCTCACAATGCACAAGTGTACCTGCACTCGCGCACACACATCCACACACGCATGCATGCACACACCCTCAGTAAACAGGAAGAAGAGCACTCCCTCGTCTCCCTAGTACTCAGAAGGCCTCAGCATCGTGACCTGCAGGTGATTGGGCTACAGAGTGAGAGTCATCTATCTTAAAAAACAAGCAAATAAGTGCATTTTATTAACTCACAGGTTTCCCTTCAGGCATAACCAGGGGTCCTTTCTACTGTCTCATAATGTCCTAAGAGTCACGCGTATCTCCCTCCAGGTCACGTCTCTGGGACTTCTGTCTACAGAGAGAAAGAGGACATGTACGACGAAATCATCGAGTTGAAGAAGGTAGGGGTCCGCTCTGCTCCTTCCATTGCAATGATAGCTCTCTAACATCACTGACAGGAAGTCAGTGTCATGCTGGGAATTGTCAGACACTTGGAGTACCTTACTGTAGGAGCTGGCCATCTCGGCCGAGGGGAAAGCCTGGTCAGCTGCAGAAGACATGGTGGTACATGCCAGTCATTCATCAGTAGGGAGACAGGCAGGAGAGCAAAGTTCAAGTCCTGTTGGGCAGCATAGTGAGTTTATGGATAACCAGGGAACCATGAGACGCTGTGTCTGAAGCTCAGACAAGCCAGCTGTGCATCAGTGACGGCCCACTGAGAGGACTGCAGCCCAGTCCATCGCCTTCGGAGGCAGTGTAGAGGGTCCCACTCAGCTCCAGATGCAGAGAAACCCCCAGCAATGAATCACTCTTACAGGTGGTACCTGGGAGCCATATTTCGGGGGGCTTAGAAATAGGCCTCTGGGAAAATGACCCTGACTATTCAAACTCATAGGTGTAAGTTTTTAGGAGACATGCTTGAGGAGATTGGAGACACACAGTAGCAGACAGTTGTCTAGAATGTGTATAGCCCAGTGTTCCATTATAGAACAGCAGGGTGCTGTGTAGACTCAGTCACCCAGAGAGGGGCTGGGACTGGGGCTCAATGGTAGAGCCACTCCCTAGCATCCCCCAGTGAGGGGCTGGGGTGTGGCTCAGTGGTAGAGCCCCTGCCTAGAATCCCCCAGTGAGGGGCTGGGGTGTGGCTCAGTGGTAGAGCCCCTGCCTAGAATCCCTGAGTACACGAAAAGGTCTAGGTTCAATTGCAAAAAAAGTTTAATTAAGAGTTGACTACAGGATCTGTTTCCCCTTTACCTGCCAAAGCTTGGTAAGAAAATCCATCCACAGGTGGATGTTGGGAGCATCTCTGCCCAGTCCTTCCTCCCTCCTTCCCTCCCTTCCTTCCTTTCTTCTTCCTTAAATTGATTTTTTTAATGATGAGTCTGTGCCCGCGCTTGCCTGTGTGCCTGTGCATACGATGCCTGAAGCAATCAGAAGAGGGCACTGGATCCTCTGGAACTGGAGCGATGAGCAGTTTTAAGTCTCTCACTGGGGGTGCTGGGAACCCAACTAAGGTCCTCTGTAAGAACAAAACGTGCTCTTAACTGTTAAGCCATCTCTTCAGATCTGTAGCAAGTTTTCTATGGAGCATTGGTCCATAGAAAGTGTGACAGATGGAAGCCCCAGGAAAGTCCCAGAGTTCACAGGCTTCAAACTGTTTCTCTGTTGGTTGCCATCGGCTTTGTAACAGGAGAGGTGTCAGGTGCATGGCTTTTCCCACCCCACAGTGCTGAGATCAGCTCTGTACCACTTGCTGCCAGATCTCCCACCACATAACACCTGGGACTTTTATTTATTTATTTATGTGTATCAATTTTTTGTTTGCATGCACATCTGTAGACCAGAAGAGGGCATCAGATCTCTTAGAAGGTTGTGAGCCACCATGTGGGTGCTGGGAATTGAACTCGGGACATCTGGAAGACCAACCAGTTCTCTTAACCACCTAGCCATCTCCAGCCCTCCTGACACCTCTTTTAAAGCCAAGTATGGCTGTAATCCCACCAGTTGGGAAGCTGAGGCAGGAGGATTGCTGCAAGATCTAGGCTGCCCTGGATTGCACAATAGGGTGGGGAGGGCAGAGAACATCCCCTCCTCAGGAATTCACTGTATGCAGACCTTCCTTAGGTTTTTTGTTTTCAGTTGGTTGGGTTAGGGTCTTGTTTTCACATTTATTTATTTTGTGTGTACATAAAGGTCAGAGGACAACTTGAGGGAGATGTTCTCTCATTCCCGTGTGTGTGTGTGTGTGTGTGTGTGTGTGTGTGTGTGTCCCCTGAGGATTGAACTCCGATCATCAGGCCTGGTGGCAAGCCCCTGTCCCCACTGAGCCAGCTCACCCCTCCCTCTTCTCTAGTCCTTACATATGCAGAAAAGTGACGTGGATCTGATGAGAGCTAAGCTTCGGCGCTTGGAAGAGGAGAACAGCAGAAAGGACCGGCAGATAGAACAGCTTCTGGATCCAAGCCGAGTAAGTGTGGGGCCCAGAGATGCCTCATGGTGTCCCGGGAAGCAGAGGAAAGAAGAGCCACTAGGGGCCTCAGTAAGGGCTTCACCAGGCTGACTGTCTTCCTCTGCTTCCCACAGGGCCCAGACTTCGTGCGGACATTGGCAGAGAAGAAGCCGGACACCGGCTGGGTGAGCGGGGCCTCCTGCGCCAAGGAGAACCTTCAGAGAACTGTGGGAAGGGGCGTGGGCTCAGAGCTTCCTACAGCTGTTGGGCGTAGAGCTGTGGAGATCACAAGATGGTATTTCAGGGTCAGCAAGTGTAGCAGAGGCTAAAAAAAAATAAAATAAAAAAGACCAAATGTCAAGCAGGGTATGGAATGATAGTTTCAATCTACAGAATAGGCCCTTGAGCGAACACAGTTTAATAACAAATAAGTAAATTAATAAGTACATGTAGTCACTTGGGAGTTCAAGACCAGCCTCTGCCTGCCTGAGCTCCATGAGAGCCTGTCTCAGAGACCAAAACAAACAAAAGGAAAACCAACCACAAACTCCCTACATACAAGTGAGTTGTTGCCACCCCATGAGTCAAGTGTAAGGAATACAGTAACAAAGGGCTTGGTGGCCTGGAGAGAGGTACAGTGAAGCCTTAAGACTAAAGGGGGACAGAAAGAATGCCTCAGAAGGGGAGACCTAGTTACATCGTCAGGAATATGCAGTGTCTGTGGTGGTCGGTGAAGAGTTTGCAGATGTAAGATCCATGAGGTAGGACCAGCAAGATGGCTGTCTTCGTGTGTGAGGGTTTGCTTGTGCGTGCTTGCCCATGTGTTTACATGTGCATGCCCATGTGTGTTTGTGCAGTGTGTGTGTGTGTGTGTGTGTGTGTGTGTGTGTGTGTAGTGTGTGTATGTGCGTTTGCCTGTGTGTGCACGAGTGTGTGTTTTCTGTGTGTCTCTACCTCCCCTGTGCTGAGATGACAGGCATGCAGTGACAGCTGGGTCTTAGTGGGTGCCAGAGATCCAAATGGAGGTTCTCATGCTTGTAGAACAAGCACCTGAGCTGCTGAGCCATCTATCTCCCCAGCCCCCCAGCCCCCTGCAAGAAAGTGAGATTTATCTCGGCTCACACAGCAGGGATGGTGGTTGTACTTGACTTGGTTTCTCAGTCTACCAGCACTACATACTGGCAGAAAAGAAATTATTTTAAGTTACTCTGAGTAAAATCTTATGCCACAAAGTAACACGATTAGCAAGGATGGTGCAGACCAGATTTGGCAAGACCCAGATAAAAGCAGGAGCGCCCAGGGGCAGCATCACTGTGGGTTAATGCTGGCAAGCCCTGTCCAGCAGGATCCACATGACAGCATCTGCTCTGTCACGCTGCTCTTGACAGACTCTTGCTCTCCTGTCCACACAAGCAGGGCCCAGCATACGGATGCCCAGGTCGGCAGTTTGCAAAGCCATTCAAAGTGATTCATAGCGACCTCAAAATATGTTTAATTAAAAAGTGGCATTTGTATATACATCCATTTATTGGGAGAGGGCACCCAATGTCCCACTGTGCACATGCACAGGTCAGAGGACAGTGTGTGGGAGTCAGTTCTCTCCTTCCACTCTGTGGATTCCAGGAAGTGGCTGTCATCTTGCTCTCCTGGTCACATGTTCAGCACTGCTCAGTGAGAAACCGGTTGGAGGCACCCAGTCATCACTGGGGAAGAGAGGAAAGGTGTGTGTGTGAGAATCTGGTGGAGAGACGCTCAGAGTCTGTAGGGACACCTAGGAGGGGATTCCCAAGTGTCCTGAGGACCAGGAAGGCTGAGCCCTGAGCTGGACACGGTGCTAAGGTGGTGGCCCTCTGCTGGCAGGTCATCACCGGCCTCAAGCAAAGGATCTTCAGGCTGGAGCAACAGTGCAAGGAGAAGGACAGCACTATCAAGTATGGCCTGAGGGGCTGCCGGGAGGTCTGCTGGGCGCTGGGCTAGCGAAGGCTGCCCTCTTCTCCATCTGCCATCCCCACGCTGGCTTTCTTCTGCCTTCTCCCATATCTCACTTCCAACCTAAAACTATGAGAAATGTTGCTCCTCCTTCCTCTGTATGTCATGGGCGGGGGAAGGGGTGCAGGGGGAGTGGCGGCAGTGAAGCAGCCTACCACTAGTAGGGTTTACCACTGAGCCACACCCCAGCCCCTCACTGGGGGAGTCTAGGCAGGGGCTCTACCACTGAGTCACACCCCAGCCCCTCACTGGGGGATTCTAGGCAGGGGCTCTACCACTGAGTCACACCCCAGCCCCTCACTGGGGGATTCTAGGCAGGGGCTCTACCACTGAGCCACACCCCAGCCCCTCACTGGGGGATTCTAGGCAGGGGCTCTACCACTGAGTCACACCCCACCCAGCCCCTCACTGGGAATTCTAGGCAGGGGTTCTACCACTGAACCACCCTTCAGTTCTGTTTTCTTTTTTTATTTTGATACAGAATCTCCTTAAGTTGACCAGGCAGAAAGTCTTTGACTTTCAAACCTCCTGTGTCAGGTCCTGAAGAGCTTATGAGCTAGGCCAGCATCTTGAGGCTTAGCTTTCTCTTTAGTTTGAATTCCCTCCACGTTTCATTAGGAACCAGCATTTCTCTAAGGTTTTACTCCTGCCCTCACCCATCAGTTTACAGGTCACCCGTACTTGCACATGGCACACACATGCATGCATGGGCACATTCTCATACACACACACATGCAGGCACACACACACACACACACATACAGTCCTTGCTTCTTTCTGGTCTCACTAGGGTAAGGGATAATCTTAGGAATAGTTAAGTTTATTTCAGGAAAACTAAAGCAGCCTTCTGCACCAGGACCCAATTCCTATGGCATTGCCACCCTTAACCTGTTTCTTGATGAAATCTGGCAGCATCGGTCTGGATTTGTGCTGATTTCCTGTTTGGTACCCTGAGCTTGGCTTTCTCCTGTGCCTTCTTTCCCAAAGGCACAATGACAGTGCTGATGGCAGTGGGGGAGCAAAGTGTTTGCTCTGTTTTCCTTTGTCTTGTTTGGAGACTCTCGTGCTGTGAGCTGAATGAGCAGTCTTTGCACCAGCCTCCTGCACACTGGGGTGACATCCCTATGTCACCTCACCTGGCGCTCCAGTTCTTTATAAAGCTGGCCACTCTGCTCTGAAGGAGATTCTTTGGTACTGTCCACCCAATCTTCAGGGCAGCCTTTCTTAGAGAAACACCATCTGTTGATGGTCTGTGGCTTCCTTAGAGGAATGTCTGCTGCCACTCAGAGGGACACTGTCTGGTGTGATCATTTCAGACGTATGAAATCGTGTGGTCAAGGTCAATGCTTGGCTTTCTTTCTCATTGCCTTCTGACTTCCTGACTCCCTGACTCTCTGACCTCTGTCTGCCCTTGGGGTGCTGGTTCCACCATGCTAACTCTGAACTTGGGTTTCCAGCAAACTGCAGACGGACATGAAGACCACCAACCTGGAAGAGATGCGCATTGCCATGGAAACATACTACGAGGAGGTGTGTGCACCCTGGAGTGTGTGGATGGGGAGGAGGCTGGTGCTCCACAACCTGCCTGTCGTGCATGCAGAGACTGCAGGGGCATGGCCGCAGTGGCCACAGTGTAGGTTTCTCTCCCTGCACAAAGCCAGAACTGGGAAGCAGGGGACGCTGCCTCCCCCTTCTTTTGTGTTTCTGACACCTTTTCTTTGGGTCCTCACAGATCCATCGTCTGCAGACTCTCCTGGCAAGTTCTGAAGCCACAGGAAAGAAGTATGATTTCATGTGGGGTCTGTCTCCCATGTCTTTGTGGCCACTCTGAAAGGCTGGTGGCCCTTACCTGCCGCTCTCTGGCTCTCCCGTTCTTGGGGAGCTGTGCAGTGCTTCTTATGGGTGGGTTTTTATGGAGGGATGCTACTGGTAGGTTATTCCTCCACCGGCGAAATGAGCCAACTCAAACCAGATTAGAATATATTAAAGGTAGATTTATTGGGAAGCTCCTCTTGCGGCAAGAGAGTTCACTGGCCCCAAGAAAGGCCAAGTATGTGGCCATGGAGAGAGAGAGAGAAAGGGCATGCTCACAGAGAGAGAAGTGAAGGAGAAGAGAGGGAGAAGCAGAATGTCTGGATTATGTAGGGAGGAGACTCTAGGGGATGGTTGTCCCAGCCCCTGGGCTGGAAGGTTCAGGGTTGAGGACAGGGTATGCCCGGTAGGGACTGAGGGATGCTGGGCCATATCTGCTTTGATATGTAAAATACGCACTTCAGTTCCTTGTCCCAGAGTCCAAAACCAAACAGTTACATTCATGTGTACAGATTTGTGTGTGTATGAACATGTGTGCATGAACACATATGCACGTGTGGAGAGCACCAGTCAATACTGTCTTCCTCTACTGGGAGCTCTTCCACCTTATTTCCTGAAACAGTCACTGAACCTGAGCCCCTGGTGCCCTCCTGTCGGTGTCTACCCAGGCCTTATATATGTTTTATTAATAAAGACCTGCCCATAGCACAGGCCTCTGTGTAAGCCACCAGCACCAGCTGCGGTCGCTCCAGACTGGTTGGAAAACATTCTCTTAAAGAGCCAGATAGGTCTGAGGTGGTATCTTCATGGATAAACACTAGTCTGTCGTGCAAAACAAAGCCAGGCATGGCTGCATGGGGCAGGGCAGGGTATCTGCAGGGCACAGAGGACTACACAGTAGAAAGATCCATGAGACATGCTGGTTGCCAGTTTAGCTCCAAGCTCAAAGAGACCCTGTCTCCAGGGAGGAAGGGGGTGGGACAGGATGCCTGGCTCCTCCTTGTCTCCGGACCCCTGCACACATACACAAGGATACTGAATTAGTAAATACTGACTCGGCTCCTGGGCCAGTGGCTTCAGACTGAGGCTCCCATGTTTACTTGCCAGTATGAGGAATAGTGATTCTGAGGCCAACAGCGGCACTACAGCCTTGTGCACACTAGGGGGCGCTTGGCACCATGTTTAGGACCACTTTTAAAATATTTTATTTATTCATTTTTTTTATTCCAATATCAGCCCCTCCTCCCACTACCCCCTCAAGCGTTTCCCCCTCAAAACCTCCCCTCCTCCAGTACATCAAGTCACTGCAGGACTGGGTGTATCCTCTCCCACCGAAGCCAGGGAAGGTGGCCCATTCAGGGGATCCACAGGCAGGGAGGCAACAGGTTCAGGGACAGCCCCACTCCAGATGTTGGGGGACCTGCATGAAGACCAAGCTGCTCATTGCTACATGTGTGCAGGGGCCTGGGTCTAGCCTGAGCTCACTCTTTGGTTGGTTGTTCAGTCTCTGGTAGCCCCCAAAGGTCCAGGTTAGTTGTAGAACCACTTTTATTTTAATGCCTTATTTATTTATGTGGGTATTTAAAGAAATACTTGGTGATCCTGGGAGAGGAACCTAGGACCTCCTTCGAGCTAGGTAAGAATTGTACCAACTGAGCTATGTTCTCAGCCCATTCCAGGACCACAGTACAAACCAGCTCAAAATATAAAAGATAAAGTAGAAGTGGGTCTGGTAACACCCATATCAATCCAACATGCAGGAAGTGGGGGCAGGGGGTCCTGAGTTTCAGGACAACCTGGGATACATAAGGAGGCCCAGTCTCAGAAGTGGGGGGCACTGTAGATCTTAACAGGTGGTAGAGTGCTTGCCTGCCATTTAGGAAGCCCTGGGTTCTGTCCTAGCACCGCATAAACTGGCCATGGTGGTGCACGCCTCCGATCCCAGCACTCAGGAGGTAGAGGCAGAAAGCTCAGAGGCTCAGGGCCATTCTCTGAGTTCAACATAGTGAGTTCAAGGCTGACCTGAGATATGTGAAACCCCAAGTCAAAAAAATAAAGGGAACAAAAGAGTGGGGTTGGGTCTGTCTCTGGAGTTAGAATAATTTCACTCATGGGGACCAGGGCAAGCTTCCTGTCTGATTGTTCATATTCGTGTGTGTGAGCCACTCTGACCTCAGAATCTGGTTGAGTTGTTGCTGAGTCCATCTGGAAGCATGGCCCTCAGCCTGTCACTTGCTTGCCCTCCAGGCCCACAGTGGAGAAGAAGCTGGGTGTGAGGAGGCAGAAGAAGATGAGCAGCGCCCTGCTGAACTTAACCCGGAGCGTGCAGGAGCTGACAGAGGAGAACCAGAGCCTGAAGGAGGACTTGGACCGAATGCTAAGCAATTCCCCCACCATCTCCAAAATAAAGGGTATCGGCATGGGGAGACAGGCCCTGCTCCATGGTGAAGGAAAGGATGGGGAGGGGGTATTCAAAGATGAAGACCTAGGTCACCATCTCATAGCAGACATCTGCCCTTATCTGTGCGTAAGAATCATCAGTCTGAGAGGATGCTCCTCATTGGTCCGGGGAAAGCTGGAGCAGCCTGTCAGCTCCGGGTCTAATGTGGACGAGGAAAGCGCTCTACTGCTGAGATGCAGCCCAGACCCCAGGACCCAGGGCTTCTGTGTGACCTATGGAGGGGACAGTTGTCATAGCGAGGAGGAGGAAGAGTGGTTGAGATCTGAGGCAGGTGCATGCCATTCTGGAGAACTAGATATGCTTGTTCCTGGCAGACTCAAGTGAAGGCAGCCCACAAGATGAGCATTAGAGAAGAACAAAACTGACCTTAGCCTGGGAGCATTGAGAAAGCCAGGCCATGGGGACCAGCTGGTAATGCATGGTCAGCAGTGGGAGAGACGGGGTGAAAGCCAGGCCTTGAGAGTCAGGTATGGAGAATGAGGTTAGAGTTCGGAGTTTGCCAAAGTGAAAATCATTGGGCTGGAGATGTAGCCCACTTGAGTGAGTGCTTGCCTAGCATGCATGGGACCCTGAGTTCGATCCCCATCACTACGAACCCTGGCATGATAGTGCATGCGTCTCAGTACACGGGATGGAGACAGATCAGAAGTTCAAGGACCTGCTTAGTTATATAGTAAGTTTGAAGCTGGCCTGTCCTCTCAGGGGGCAAGCACTTGTCCCACTGGGGTCTGTGGCTTGTCTGTCAGCCCATGCCTAAGAGGAGCGAGATCCTGCTGCAGTAGCCCACAGACACTGTCTTGTAAACCCCACTACCCTTAGGTTATGTAGACTGGAGCAAGCCCCGGCTGCTGAGAAGAATCTCGGAGCTAGAAAAGGTAAGTGCGGTTCTAATGTATGATCACTCAGGGTCTTCCATGTCTGCAGCGTGAGATAAGTTACTCAGCACATACATAGATAGGGTGCTCTGCAGAGCTTGCCAAGTACAGTATAGTACAGAAAAGACTACTTCCTGGCAGGTCTGGGCAAGACGCAAGATTGTGTCATGCACAACCCTCATTTTATAGAGGGCCAGGCCCAAGAACCCATAACTAGGTTTCTTGTAGCAACAAGTGGACGTGTGTGATTTGAAGTGCCTGTGGTCTACCCTGATGCATGCATACATCTGCAAATCCCATACTTTTCTGTAAGACTCAGATTTTTAGCAATCTCTTCATCTACACTGCTGACCAGGAAATCTGGGAGGCTAGCTAGCATTTCCTTACCCCACCCCACACCAACCCCACAGAGGCATCTGATTCTGGAAAACTTGTCCATCCAGTTGGGGTTATTGTATGACAGGGATGCAACTTAGAGATACAATTTTTACCTAGACTGAACATAAGGGGAAGCCCATGGCGCAGTGGTAGAGCCCCTGCCTAGGATCCCCCAGTGAGGGGCTGGGGTGTGGCTCAGTGGTACATCCTGAGACCCAGTAGGCAAGGCCTGGGGAGACAGGAGTTCCTTTCAGACAGAACTGGATTGTCTGAAGGTCAAACACCAGGGCTGGAAATGTCCTGCATTCCAATGTCTGTACCCTCTTAGCCTGCCTACCTCCCTGGTAGCCTTCCTGGTAGTGTTGGTACCCTTGACTCATGTCCTGCCCCTGGGCCTGGCCAGCACTTTCCCACTTTGGCGTTTGGCTGCTAGGAAGGGTATCTTTGACAGCAGTGACCCTACTGCCTCAGCCCCCACAGTGAAGCTTCTCCCATACACCAAAGATTGGCTGCCCCTGAGCCCCACAAACAGAGGTAATGTTAACAACCACTTCCATTGCCTCCAGAAAGTGAGTTCCTTAGAAAGCCCAAAGCCGTCTACTTCAGAGCTGGTCAAGCCGAATCCCCTGGTCCGTTCCCCATCCAACATCTCAGTACAAAGGCAGCCGAAAGGGGAGCAGTCCAAAGAGGACCAGCCCAAAGTGGATCCATCTGATGACCATGAGCCTCCCCAGGGAACCATGAAGATGTTGAAAAAGGAGCTGAGCGCACTGCAGGAGCAGCTGCTGGAGAAGGAGTGAGTGCTTACGGGCCTGCACCATGGAGGGCTGAGGGGCTGGGCCTGTATGAGTTAGTACGTCCACATTTCCTGGCACTAAACATCTACATCACAGGTAGGGTGGAACTTGCCTAGGATCTCAGCACTTGGAGGGGTTTGGGCAGGAAGATCAAAAGTTCAAGGCCAGCCTCTGTGTCCTAGTTACTTTTAATTTGTGATAAAGCCGTGACCAAGGCTGCCACCTTTGTCCACCCTGAACCCTTTGCAGATGAAGAGCTTCAGGCCCCACCACTCATGAGCTGGTGAGGGTTCTAAACTGTCCCCACTTGGGAGCTAACTGGCATAGAGGGCCTGAGCCCTGACCTCCTGAGAGCTGACTGGGGATGCCTTGGGTCTCACGCACTCCAGAGTAGTTAGGGTTGCAGTGTGTGAAGCTCGGCTGGAGAGGTTAGGAAAGGAGGCCCCAGGCCCCACCCACTGGGAAGTAGGGTAGAGAAGCAGATCCTCACTAGGTCTGGCGTGCACAGTATTCCCACCCAGTACTTGGTGAGCTGAGGCAGGGGGATCTCAAGTTTGAGTTAAACCTGGCTACATAGAGAAACTCAAAAACCCAAGATCTGGGGATGTAATTCAGTGGTATGGTACTTGCCGAGCATGTGGGCTGCCTTAAATTCAAGCCCTAGAAACACGGGATAGGGGAAGGCAAAACTGTAAAAGTTCAGAGTTGCCAGACCGTACAGACTATCTTCCTGTTGCCTCCTGGCCTACTTGATACATTGATAAAATGTATCAATGTGAGCCGATGGTGGGTTCCTTATATAGCATTTCATGGAAAGATTTTAAAGTTAGATGGTGGGTCAGAGAGATGGATCATCAGATAAAGGCACTTGCCATCAAGTCTGATAGAAAGCCTTAGATCCTGGGACCCACATGGTGGGAGGAGAGAGCCAGCTCCAACAGGGTTTCCTCTGACCTCCACAAGTGTGTGTGTGTGTGTGTGTGTGTGTGTGTGTGTGTGTGTGTAAATAAATGACACTGGACATTCTGAAGTAGGTAACGTCTGCTTTATCTGTCACGATGTCATCTATGCAAAACAATACAAAAACCCACAGTTGTCACCTCAGAGGGGTTAGCAGTTTATTCTGTGGCCACAGTTACCTCAAATACTGTGTTCCATGTGGGAACTGTTTCCTAAGGTTGTTCAAATAGCAGAACAGAGAAAACCTAAGTCAAGGCAACTTAAGATGCGTAGTGGGAACTGCAGGTCAGCAGAGGTCAGAGACCAGGGAACCTCAGCTTCACATGTTTTTTTCCTGAGGACTTTCTCTTTTATTTTATGTATATGAGTACTCTGTAGCTGTCTTCAGACACACCAGAAGAGGGCATCGGATCCCATTACAGGTGGTTGTGAGCCACCATGTGTTTGCTGGGAATTGAACTCAGGACCTGTGGAAGAGCAGTCAGTGCTCCCAACTGCTGAGCCTTCTTTCCAGCCATCCGAGGACTTTCTTAGCCTTTGGGTGTGAAGCCAGGGGTCCATCTGTATCTTCTGAAAGAATTTGCCTAAAGGTCACATGGATATGCAGTTACACCCAGAGGTAGGCATGAAAGGCTGTTAGGACTAATAGGAGTTCAGGGTAATTTGACTTTTTGAACCTGTAACATTGCAACTCTCCAATCCACATTCTAGTTGGTCAAATGTTTCACACAGGGGGACCGGAGTCGTGGCTCAGCAGTTAAGAACATTTATTGCTCTTGCCGAGGACCTGGGTTTGATTCCAGCACCTACATGGCAGCTCACAAGCATCCATGACTCCAGTTCCAGGGTATTTGACACCCACTTCCAACTTTGCATGTCGTGCCCATACATGCATGAGGCACACATTCATATACACAAAATAAAAGCAAATCTTTTTAAGGTTTTAATATGGGTGTGCTTACACTGTGAGGTGTGTCACAATAGCTACCACTTAAAAAGGGCTTGCTATGTGTGTGACAGTCCCGCTAAACACAAAGTGAGGAGCTCATTTAATATGGAGAGTAGCTGAGGTGGTGGTGGAGGGGTAACCAGGAAGTGGGGTATTATTTGAGATGTAAACAAATGAAATGATTAATTTAAAAAATGTAGATTAGCAAGAACCTGGAGAAGTGGGGTCGCCAACATGAAGTGGCAGGCCTGGGTTTCAAAGTCTCTTCCAGGGCCGAGTTCATGGCCACAGTGCCACCCATACCTTGGTGCAGCACCTCCTGGGGCTCAATGTAAGCCATGTCCCCGGTTAGGCCAGAGTAAAGCAGGCCCTTCCTGGTCTCGGACACTGTGCTGAGGAAGGCACTGTGTCACTTAAGTGTCCTTGAGGTCTCTGTCTCAGGGTAGGATCTTAGTTAGCTGCTTTTGTTCCTGCTGACCCATCCCGTGGACAGTCCCTCTACACAGTGGTGTCTGGGCCTCATAGATGCCCAGGCACTGTCATTGAAACCAAGAGCCTGTCAGGGTTCTGTGTAGATCCACTGCCCAAGGAAGGAAGCAGGGTCATGTGGTCCGAGAAGCATCACCCCCAGCACGTGCTAGCCGTGGGTCTAGTGACCATGAAAACGTCTCCACTTTTGTCTCAGCCTGGAGATGAAGCAGCTGCTACAGTCCAAGATGAACCTGGAGAAGGAGCTGGAGACGGCCAGGGAAGGCAAGAAGGAGAGAGAGGAGCAGCAGCAGACGCTGAGGTGAGGACACCGAGTGCCCGGTAACATTTGGACCGCAGTTTGCAGTTCTCCACCCTCAGCCTCTCAGTTGTCAGAACCATGTTTGTTAAGATCACAAGTGTGTGCTCCCACCCTGGATATCCCAGGATTGTCTGTGACAAGGTTTCATGTACCTGACTCTGGCTTTGAACTTGTTCTGGAGCCAAAATGACCTTGAGCTTTGTATCCTCCTGCCTCCGCCTCCAAAGTGCTATGCTTGCTTGGTGTGCTAGCACACTGCTTTATGCAGTACAAGAGATGGACCTCAGGACTTTCTGCCTGTTAGGCAAGCACTCTACCACAGACCCATAGCCCGTCCCCTTTTCCAGCATCCTCAGCCCTGCCCTCACAGACTCTCAGAGCTGGCACAGGTGGCAACTCAACCCCTGCAGCACCTTTCTTGGTGGTCATCACTACCCAGGACTGTGGTCTGTACTTCCTGTAGTCCCCCTGCAGCACTGCCTCTGCCACTGTGTGACCAGGTCACCACTAAGGTGTCCTCGTTTCCTTTGCACTTCAGGGAGGAGATTGAAGCACTCACCAAAAAGTGTCAGGAACTGGAAGAAGCTAAGAGACAAGAGAAAGACTTCATAGCAATGACCCATGAGGTAACAAGCAGTGGAGATGTCCCCTCAACTTTAGACATGGCGGGACTTGTTACCATTTCTTCACGTTCAACTTCTCCACGATCGCCCACTGTCTGTCACCTGCCTGAATGGTCTCAGTAACTCGGGTGATGTGTGTAGAAGCTTCAGGCTGGCCTTGGGTCTCAGGTGGTTTAGATGTGGTGGGTTTCGTCCTGAAGAGGAAAGAGGCCCAGAAAGGAGAGGAGGAGGAATACCTCACCCCTAATGTGCATAGACGTGAGTTCCAAAGCATGCTGCCTAGGTGTGGTGGGTATTCTGCTGTGCCCTCACTGTCCCTCCCCCAGACCCCAAATTTGTTTTGTTTTCATGGCGCTGGTCAGAACCCAGCCCCTCACTGGGGATTTTAGGCAGGGGCTCTACCACTGAGTCACATCCCAGCCCCTCACTGGGAGATTCTAGGCAGGGGCTCTACCACTGAGTCACATCCCAGCCCCTCACTGGGGGATTCTAGGCAGGGGCTCTACCACTGAGCCACACCAGCCCCTCACTAGGGGATTCTAGGCAGGGGCTCTACCACTGAGCCACACCAGCCCCTCACTAGGGGATTCTAGGCAGGAGCTCTACCACTGAGCCACACCCCAGCCCCTCACTAGGAGATTCTAGGCAGGGGCTCTACCACTGAGCCACACCCCAGCCCCTCACTGGGGGATTCTAGGCAGGGGCTCTACCACTGAGCCACACCCCAGCCCCTCACTGGGGGATTCTAGGCAGAGGCTCTACCACCAAACTCCTAGCCTTATTATGTTTTATTTTGAGACAGGGTCTCACTTAGTTATCTATGCTGACCTTGAACTTACAATCTTCCTGCCTCTGTTTCTTGTGTGCTGGCATTACAGACCTGTGACCTTCAGGACTTGCTGTCAGGCAAGAGTTGTGGTTGTGAAGGTCATCTGGGTATTGTCTACTTCCAAAGGATAGGGAAAGGGCCTCTAGTCCCTGTTCTTCAGGCTACCAACAACTGTGTATCCAGGAAATAGATGCACCCCTTGCCGATCTGTCTCACGTGTGTGCACCTGCTATAAGCACAGGTAGAAACCAGTTCCTTAGGGACTAATCTCCTGTGGCTGCTCTTTGCTCCGAAGGGCCTGCTATGTGAATGCATAATATATAAACCTTTGTGGGCCATACATGCTGGTGTAGGACCGTGATCCCAACACTCAGGAGGCAGGAGCTGTGGGGGCTGGGGAGCTGACTGGTAGGTAAAAGCACTCTTGCTATGCATGCATGAAGACATGCTGGGAACAGAGGCAGAAGGAGAGCTGGGGCTTGTTACCAGCCTTAGCTGCAGATCCAGTGAAGGAGTTGTTTGTTTTGTTTTTGTTTTTCTTGCAAGAATAAAGCAGGACACCTGGTGTCCTTTGACCTCCACAAGCACAGGGCCTTCACCATATTCAGTACAAGGTGTGGAGAACACATGGCTCACCATGAGGTTGGCTGGTTTGAACAGTGTGACCTCTGAGCCACAGAGCATCCATGTTGTTGGCTCTGAGGTCCTGAGTGTCACCACCTACTGGATGTGCACTCCTCGCACATGGCTGGCTAGGCTGTTGGCTGCAGCACGCTTTTCCATTGGGCCTGCCTTTAATGTGTGTGCTGTTGTGCGGTGGTGTACACGTGTACAAGTCGGTCAGGCTGGCTTGTGAGAAGCCCCAGGGATTTCCCTGTCTCTGCCTTCCTGGTGCTGGGTTGGTTACCAGTACACACCGCCACGCCTGGCTTTATAGCAATACTAAGGATCGTGGCCCCCGAGCCTCTTCCCCAAGCACTGTACTGAGCATCTCCCTGGCCTTGAACCTGCCTTTTGATGGGAGGAAAATAATTTTCCCAGCAACTTTAACTTTATTAAGAAGAGCCCTGGTGGGGGTCAGATTTCGAGAGCACTACCTAGAAAAAATCCCTGCCCCTTCCTACCTACATTGGAAGTATCTCTACTTCAGTCTCCCAGATCCCACTCTTAGACCTTTAAAAAGAACCCCCAAAAGACTGCCGCTGCCCCAGGCTCAGACTTTGTTTGATTAAGTCAGCTGTCTGATGAGCGAGTCCTGCTGCCCTGCAGGGTAATATCCTGGTTAATATCCTGTCTGCTGCCTGCTGCTGACATCTCTGTAGCAGCTGGCCCCTTTCATTTCCTGCAGGCTCACCCAGAGCTCCGAGCATCCTCACCCTGCAGTAAGCACTGTGAGCCAGGCTCTTACAACAGTGCTGGTGAGGAGAGTGGCTCCCAACCCCCTTCCCTGTGCTCCGAAAAGAGGAGAGAGGCTGCTATCAGGACTCTGCAGGCCCAGTGGAAGGCCCACAGGCACAAGGTGAGCTTCCTGGCCCGTGCCCAGCTGCAGAAAAGCATTTGGTGTTTGTGCGCTCCATTACCCAGTGTGTTTCAGGGTGGGATGGCTCGCAGAAGGCAAGGCTGCTAGCTCTGGCCTCTTGAACGGAGGGGTGGTGCACACCTGAAATCTCATTGCTAAAGAGTAGCAGGAGTTCAGGGTCATCCTAAACCACAAGGGGCCATCTAGCAACAGTCAGTGCCGACTGCGGCCACCTTGGCTGGCCACAGGACTGCTTCTGGTTCCATCTTTATCAGGTTTCCTAGTGTAAACAGCGTTTGCTCAGCAGTGGACATGTGTCCAGGTTCTCCTGAGGAGACAGGGCAAGCCTTCTCTTCTAGGTGGATACCAGTTTCAGAGCAAGGAACGCTTGGATTATCTTCGCTCTAACAGAACACAGGAGCCTATCCCGCTCTCCCTCCCTCTACCCCTCATGGGAAGAGAGTTATTATGGGTTCAGATTCTTCTATTTATTGAATTTTTTTTTAAATTGAGTTACAATCATTAGTCTTTTTAGTATTCAAGCTGTCCCAGATATGGTTCCAAGAGCCCCCTTTCCCTGGCCTTAGTGGCTGTGGTCTTACTGAGCATGTCATTGATTTTTGGTGAAAGCAGGTTCCCAGACCACACAGTCAGGCAGGTATACATAACTGTGGTGCCCAGCACCATTCTTCTCGGTGGCTCAGGACTGGTCTAGGTGTGGTAACTTCCCTTGCGGTATTCCTCCAACCCACCCAGTCACCTAGAAAGCCTCTCCCAGGCCTGAGGTGTCAGTCAAGATTAGCCTTTTTTTTCTAAGGAAAGGGATGCCTGGAATCCACCAGGGACACCACACCATGCTCACGTTAACTCATTTCTCGGTTCCTTATTTCAGAAAAGAAGAGCAGCTTTGGATGAGGTAAGCCATGTCTGCTCCACCCACTTCCAACCCCTGCTTTGACTGTGGGGTAAAGTAACAGAGGAGTGGTGGCCTGGAGAGGGTGTGGACAGGTGGATACACACACTGTGCGGGAATGCCCGTGCCTATGTGCTTGCAGGTCAGAGGAAGAAGGCGGAGCCTGCTCTGTCACTTTTGGGGTACTCTCCTGAGGTGGGGAGACAGGGCCCATCACTGAACCTGCTGGCCGCAGCGATATCTACCCCTTTCTATGCTTGCAGAGAGAATGCTCTTAACCTCTGAGCCATCTCTCCAGCCCAGCCAAGGGCTATTTAAATGAATGTATGCTTCCTTCCTTCCTTCCTTCCTTCCTTCCTTCCTTCCTTCCTTTTTTCCTTCTTTCCTTCCTTCCTTCTTTACTTCCTTCCTTCCTTTCTTAATCAGAACACTTAGCTGTCTTCAGACACACCAGAAGAAGGCATCAGATCCCATTACAGATGGTTGTGAGCCACCATGTGGTTGCTGGGAATTGAACTCAGGACCTCTGGAAGAGCAGTCAGTGCTCTAACCACTGAGAAATCTCTCCAGCCCCTTATAGGTGTATCTTTAAGTCCTGACTTTTCAAGAAATTAATTCAAACTTTGACACGAAGTTTAAAATACACTAGTAGCAGAAGCATAAGATGTAATGCCTGAATAACTTCACATTTTACACAGCCTTTCCTTGGTTCACATGTTCAGTTCTGAGTTGAACAATCCCACATGCTTAGCCCCAGATGCCAGGACACACGTGCTGTGAAGCAGGGAGCATTGAGCTGCCACTCTACGGCGCAGGTGTCACCATGGGACAGATAGGATAGGACAGCAGGGTTGTCCCCACAGGAGAATAGCAGGAAGGAGAAGCAAGTTCTGGACAGTGAGATTGGAGTAAGACACTGGTATTTGTTACTAGGACTTCTTATGTGCTAGGTGTGCCGCTACCACTGAGCCACACCCCAGCACCTTACTGGGGGGTTCTAGGCAGGGGGTCTACTGCTAAACCAATGCTTGCAGCCTTGTTTTTTATTTTGAGGGGAGGTTTTGCCACATTGTCTAGGCTGGTCCTGAACTTGTGAATCTCCTTTCTCCAACTTCAATCTGAAGTAGCTGGGATAGCAGGTCTGCGTTGTCAAGCCCTCTTCCTTGTGGTCCTTCCTGGCCAGATGTCTATTCTTGCTCTGTGGCTTGCCAGTTAGATTAGCTCACCTGAGCTAGGTTCCAGCCTGGACACTGTCTAGCTGTTAGGTGTTCTAACATAAGCTAGGCCCAGAGCTAAGCCTACATCTGGAACTAGATGTATATCTGGCCTCAGTTACTGCCTTTAAGGAGTCATCCATTCTCCCCAAAGCCCCAAGAGCTAAGAAGAGCAGGCATGGCCGGAAACTTCATGGCATCAGATCTGCACAAGGGCTGGGGTGTGGCAGTGAGGGGCTGGGGTGTAGCTCAGTGGTGGAGCACCTGCCTAGAATCCCCCAGTGAGGGGCTGGGGTGTGGCTCAGTGGTAGAGCCCCTGCCTAGAAGGCTAGAGGGGGGTGGCTCAGTAGTAAAGTGCTTATCCAGAGTGAAGGTTCAGACATTAACACTTCAAAATCAAAAAAAAAAAAAAAAAAAAAAAATCTTGCTGTAGCTTTGTGACTGAGAAGGATGTGTGTGAAGGAAAGTCTATAAAGCGATGGACCCAGATTTAGAGACAGACCAGTACATAAGTCTCCAGGGCAGATACTGTGGCACACACCTGCAATCCCAGCACTTGGGAACAAAAATGTGAGGTTCAGCACACTTTTGAGGTCTTCCAGAGCTCTGCAGCGAGACCCTGACTGGAAAAGCCAAAGTAACGTGTAAAGTCTGAACTATTATTAGCAGCTAGTGTAACTGTGCTTAGCAACTGTTTGACTGTGTTTAGGATTGATTTGGGGGTGAGGGGAGGTGAGCAGCCAGCATGTACCTTTTTCTCCCTGAGGGACTGGTGCATGCAGCAGCATGGGGGGGGGGGTAAGAGGAGCAGAGGGAGGTACAGTGACATGCCCCTGAGGTCGTACAGCAGTAAGAGGAGTTTTTTCTATAATTCTTTAATCTTCGCCCAGTACCATCTTCTACTAACTGAGTCCTTCCTTCTCCGCTGCCAGGCAGCGACGGTGCTCCAGGCAGCCTTCAGGGGACACCTAGCTCGTTCGAAGCTTGTACGCAGCAAAGCCCCAGACTCCGGGTCTCTCAGCCTGCTGGGCCTTCCCAGCCCTCTTAACCAGGTAACCATCTGAGTGGATGAACAGCCTGGCAGGGCCCCTTTGACACATCTCAGACGAGTTTACAGTTAGAGTCTGAACCAGCACAGCTCACAGGGAATGCCGTGGGGGTAGTGAGGAAGAACACTGTTAGGGGTTCAGCTGGAAAGCCCCCCTCCGGGAGATATTTGCATGCTACATTTGGAGACAGGGTGGCCCTAGACAGGCCTTTCTCCCCTTGTCATTAACTGCAGAGCTCACCTACATCCCGTGTCTCAAGCCCCAGCTCCCCGGATGAAGACAAACAAGCACAAGAGGAGGCCGTCACCATCATCCAGTCCATCCTCCGTGGGTACCTGGCCCAGGCCAGGCTCATGTGAGTAGGCCACGGGCACCTCTGTGCCGCGTGACTTCGGGGACGGCACATACACATTTTGGGGCCAACCAGGAGTCCAGTAGGAGATGGCATGTGTTGTCATGGCACTCTCTGTGTAAGCCATAGCCTGGCCGTTCACCATAGCAACTGTTAGGCCTTTGGGGACATCGACATCCTTGCTTCACTGCGGGTATTGTGTAGACTGTGGATTCTTGCTCTCTGGAGAAGAGCTTTTTAGAATGCATCTCCATGGTGGGTTGGAACAGGGCCCATAGTGTGTGGATGTCAAGGGCTTGAGCTCACGCAACTTGGCACAATGCTATTCACCTGTAATCCTAACATTCAGGAGGCTGAGGCAGCAGGATCATGAGTCTGAGATCAGCCTGGGTTATGCAGAAAGTTCTGATCTAGCCTGAGCTGTATGGTGAGTCCCAAGCTAGTCTGGGCTACAGAGTGAGTTTTCGGCCAGCCTCGGTCATTTAGCAAGATGATCTCAAAAAGACAAACCAATAGACTGACCATCCTGAGCTCAGTGGGCATGGGTTGGGAGGGGTGAGTCATGAGGACATGAACCAAGGGCACAGACTCGGGGCCAGCAGTGTCCGGGCCCTAGGCACACATCCACGCTGTCTCACCTGTGGAAGAGGCTGCCCCGTGGACCCCAGTGCTGCAGCAGGCAGGCCATGGCGGTCTGCGTCCTCCAGCCCCTGGCTCAGCCAGAGCTTTCTGTCTTCCAGTGCCAGCTGCTGCCGAGATAGAGCTGTGTCCTCTCGGAGGGAAGCAGTTTTGATGACACTCTCGGAACCCGCCTCCCCACCCTCCCTCGTAGCTTCTCCAGGTAATTTCACTCACTTGGTTCTGCCACAAGGTGGAGGTGGCCCTCCCCCTCCGAGGTTCAGTCAGAAGAAGGCTGAGTCCTCAGCGGCTCGTCCCCAGGGTGAGCTGTCTTGACCTGTGTTCATACCTTGTGCCAGAGACCCGAGACTCACTTTCCTCCAATGCTGCTGGGACCATTGGTGGCAGCTGCCTGGGTCACAGGTGTCCAAGTGTCCCCGAAAAGCTGTGCAGTCAAAGTTTACCTGGCTTTTGCCTCTTCATGGCTCCTTGGGCCATGGCTTCTCCTGATTGCGTGTTTAGGGAAACATTGCCTTTATTCCTTTTCTACTCCATTCAAGCCCAAAGCTGGTTGAAGATCCAGCTTAGTGATTTAACACTTCAGAGTACCTGTGAGGCCTGGGCCCATTGAAAACTACAAGCCGAGTACTGATGGCTGCTCGCCCTTAGTCCCTGCACTCCTGAGGCAGAGGCAGGCAGATCTCTGAGTTCAAAGTCAGGCTGGTCTACAGTGCATGTTCCAGGAGAGCCAGGAAAACCCTATCTGGGGGAAAAACATTGGGTAAAAAAGCCTGGGGCTGGCTGGGGAGTCAGGGTGTTGCTCAGCTGATAAAGTTGCCTGCAAGACAATAGAGGGATTCAAGTTCAGTTCCCAGACCCCACACCCCCTGGGCATGGAGATGTGTGCTTGTAATGTTAGTGCAGTACCGGAGAGGTACATACCGGAAGGTCCCTGGGGCTCACTGGCCGGTCACCTAGCCAGATGAGCAAATTCCTGGCCAGGGAGAGACCCTGTCCCAAAAAAATAAAAGAGAAAATGGGCAACATCTAAGAGATCATACCTAAGATTAACTCACATGTGAACAACAAACCCAAATGTGCAAACACACACAAGCATGCACACATATATATACACACACACATAAAAAGCAAGCCCAGGGCACACGCAGACTGAGTCCCCAGCTATGAAGTCTGGCCCACACTGAGTCCACTAGCCTGTGGGTTCCACTGTTCTGTGGTTGGGCCTGTGACTCCTGCGCTAGCTACAGCAGTGACCCAGTGGTGCTGGCATGGATGAGGATGAGCTAGGGACTTTGGGTCATGTTAGATGTAGAAGTTTGGCTGAGGCTCTGCCCATGCACGATGGCCCAGGGAGCTGAGTCACCTGGTGCTTCCCAGAGGCCTCTGTGCTGAGCCCTCAGGTGTCAGGGGTAGAACTAAGAAAGGCTGGCAGGGCCAGACAAGTGCTGGTTGCCAGGGACAGGAGGGTGGGGGCTGCTGGAAACAGTCACATAGGTTGTCCTGTCCTGCCCAAGACTGACATGCTTTATACAGAATGGGGTCCATCAGGAAAACACAGCAAGGCAAGCGGTGGGGAGGCTGCTGAGGACGAAGATGAGGCAGAACCAGACCTGCAGCTCCACTCAGGTAAATGTGTGGCCACGGTGGTCAGGGCAGCACCTTCTCAAGCAAGCTCCCAACTGTGGTGGCTCACAGTGAAGACAGGGTTGTATTCCTTCGGCCTGAAGAGTGCCTCACCCTACTGTTCTTGTTTTTTTCTGAGGTGCTTGTGATAGAACTCAGGACCCTACTACACAAGCTACAGAAGTGTTGTTGAGCCACACCCAGCCCCTCACTGGGGGATTCTAGGCAGGGGCTCTACCACTGAGCCACACCCCAGCCCCTCACTGGGGGATTCTAGGCAGAGGCTCTACCACTGAGCCACACCCCAGCCCCTCACTGGGGATTCTAGGCAGGGGCTCTACCACTGAGCCACACCCCAGCCCCTCACTGGGGGATTCTAGGCAGGGGCTCTCCCACTGAGCCACACCCCAGCCCCTCACTGGGGATCCTAGGCAGGGGCTCTACCACTGAGCCACACCCCAGCCCCTCACTGGGGGATTCTAGGCAGGGGCTCTACCACTGAGCCACACCCCAGCCCCTCACTGGGGATCCTAGGCAGGGGCTCTACCACTGAGCCACACCCCAGCCCTTAGCTAGTTCTAACTGGATCAGTCATCCCTTTAATTCTCAGGCCCCGTAGGAGTGTGTTTAGGAGAAGCTCCTGCTTAGCCTGTCCTCACACCGGAACTTACACCGTCCTCAGAGTCACTTTCCAGGCTGTGTCAGAGCTTTACTGTTCTCTACAAACCCTTGTCTGCAAAGCACAGTGAGCTCTGGGCTCCCAGAGAGGAGGCACACAGACACCAGAACCCCAAAGCCACTGCCAGCCTGAAATCCCACAGGCTCCCAGAGGCTTTACTCTGTTCTCCAGAGCTGCCTGCTGATCTCACCGAGTCCAGTGTCTGCTGACCTTTAAGTTATTTGGTCGGGGCTGAGTTGTTTGTTTATGCTGCTCTTTCTTTCCTCCTCTTGTCAAATTTAAAGTGGCAGATCTGTCACCTGTGTAGACTGGTCTAGAATCATCATCCACTGCTGAGCAGGTCCTGACCCCAGGATCGGTGTCATGTGGGAAAAATGAATGACTGGTTCCTTTGAGCTGATTGTGTTGGGCTGTCTGTCGTTGGTTGGTTTATTACCCTAACAAGATCCCACACCAGGGCCCAAGGTAACCTGCCCGAGGCAAAGCAAGCAGAAGGCCCACACCCAACCCTTGGTTGTGCTGTTAAAGAAAACTGCCTTCAGCAAAGACAAGAGGGTGAGGTGTTCCAGACCAGACCAGAGACTTTGAGTCTAGCCTGAGGTTATGAGAATCTGTCTCATGAAGGAAGGGAAGAGGCTTGGAAAGGGGTCTTGTTGGTGGAGAGCACTGGCTGCTCTTCCCGAGAGCCCGGGTTCAGTTCCCAGCACCCGCATGGAGACTCGCAACTCTGTGTACATGGTGGTGAATAGATGTATATTCAGGCAAAACTATGCATAAAATAAAACTTTTTGTCCTCGTTTTGGTTTTCAAGACAAGGTTTCTCTATGTAGCCCTGACTGTCCTAGAATTCACTCTGTAGGCCAGGCTGGCCTCAAACTCAGATCTGCCTGCCTCTGCCTCCCCAGTGCTGTGATTAAAGATATGCACCACCGCCTGGAAACAAAACACAAAACCAACAAAATTTTTAAGAGAAAGGGAATGAGGAAAGGTGAATGAGGAAGAGAAAGAAAATAAAAATAAAGACCAATGCCACAAGCCAGAATCCCCAGGAATCTAGAAGCTGAGACAGGAGGATAGTAACTTAAGGCTAGCCAGGGTCACATAGCAAGACTCTATCTCAAAAACAACCCCCCCCCCCCACACACACACAAAATAGCTGGGGAGAAAAAAAGATTCAGGAAAGTGTGTCTGGGGGGACCTGTCCTCGGGGCACATACAGCCAGGTGATCAGTCATGCTAATCCTAGAACTCTTGAGAGGGGGCAGATGGAGAAGGGACGGGGCAGCGTCAAACAGCAGGGACCCTGAGGCAGACCAGGCGGAAGGTGAGGACCCACCTCCAGTTGTCCTCGGCCCTCTACATCTGCCCCATGATGCACAGATGCCTACACAGAGATTATGAACTACAATAAGAGAGCGGGGACAGCCATTAAGCTGCCTGAGGCTACAGGCTCTGTGGACTGTGGTGAGAACGCTGTTGGGAAGAGGTGGACAGCCGTGTCATGGTTTATGGTTGGGTTGGAGTCTTCCTGTTCTTTTTAAATCTCAAAGCAGTAACCAATCATTTCCCCCCATCGTTAGGAGCTATAAGCATGGGGCTCTATGCTGCGGAGGAGCTGAGGGAGACCACTGCATTTGAACCTGTCCCCTCGGTCCCTGAGTCCACCCAAGGTGACCATAGGGACTGCCCATCCTCATCCAGTCTGGAGGCTGTGCCCAGTGTGAAGGATGTGACGTGTGATGGAAGGAGCTGCAGCACCGGAGGTGCAAGGCCATCTCTGGGTATGTCCCTCTAACCCCCGCCTCATCCCCACTGCACACCAGACAGGGCAGGCTGGAGGCTGGCCTCAACTGTGTGACCTTCCTCCTTTCCCTCCTCCCCCTTCTTTGGCTCTCTGAATGCTTGAGATTACAGGTGTGCATCTCACACCAGGCTTGGAAGTGTTTTAATGTCAGCAGCTGCCAGGCCATCTCAAGAGCAGGAGCCAGCAGAGGCTGTGTAGTATCACACACAGGGACCCTGAAGGTGGACCCTTGGCTGTGTGCGTGAGGCTTCAGTCTTACAGGTGGCTGTGTGTGTAGCTCTCAGTCTGTGTACACCCTGTGACTGACTTCCTCTGGCTGACCTCCCTCTCTGGTTCCTTTCAGCTGAGCCCTCTCCCCCAGAATTGCAGCCCTTGTCACCACTACCTGTGGAGGACATCTGCTCGGATGACTCAGATGACATTATCTTTTCGCCATTTCTGCCCAGGAAGAAAAGCCCCTCCCCATTCTAGGACCCCAGTCGGTGCCTCCAGGTGAGGTGGCTATGGGGACAAGTTAGAGGACTCTGAATTTAAGAAGATGACTATCTTGCTAGGGAAAGAGCTCTGCCTCGGGAACACCTCAGCCATCGATTTTCTTACGTGTCGTGCCTGTGCCTTTGAGGGATCCTGGTGGCTCTGTGCTCTCTGGGGATGGAGGGAGGAAAGGAGGGTAGCCACCTCCCACTTCCATTTCTGGCTTCAACCTGTGTGTTTCCAGTGCCCACAGATAATGTCCGCACCAAGTCCGGGCAGCAGGGAGTCCTGCAGAGACGCGAACTCTTGCAAAGTCTACTACTACTTGCCCTTAGCCTTGGCGTTGTCAGCTGCCATGTCGGCGTAGCTTTCCTGATCCAATGCTGCCCGGTGCCTTAACAGGTGCTACAGCTAAGTCTCCTGTGCCGGAGGCGGAGTGCAGTCATGAGAGAGCCATCGAGAATCTATGGACACCAGGGTCCCCAACTGAATCCCTGTCCCATGAGCTCCTTGTTCTTCCTGTTGTTATCCCCCACCATTCCCCATCCCCCACACAGGAGGATGAATTCTGGGAAGAGCATCAACACAGAGTGTTGCTTTCAAGCAGCCCAAGATGGCTCAGGTCACCCAGACACAGGCAAAAGGCAGGGCCAGGAGCAGCCTGTTGTCCCAGAGGAGACATGTCTCAGGGAAGGACAAATTCCAGTACGATTCTGACACTGGGTTTGCAGAGGTACCTGCAGGCCACCAGTGTCATCTGGCAGTCAGCATCCAGCAGCTTGAGATGTTGGTCCCTTGTCTGTGACATTAGCTTCTGTCAGTGGGTGAGAATGAGGATTTGGGATTGCAGGATTTTATAAGTATCCAGGCTCCATGTAGCTTGGGCCTGCTGCCCAGATGTCCCCTCCAGGGTGCCTGTCGGACTGGCTGCTGGTGGAGTCCATATGTCACTGGAGATGGGACTTCCCAGTCCCTAGAACTGGCATTTGTCTCAGGAAAACCTAATGTTATAAGGTTCCTTCTTGGATGAGGCCGATGGGGTCACCCAAGAGGTTTGCTTTTAGGGACCATTTAATTCCTGGCATCCTCCTCCACAAACACCTGCCTGATGCGGCACACAGCACGCTGGGCATGGACGCTCAGGAAGTGAACTGGGCTTGGTAGTCAGATACCAGGAAGAGAGGGCCCATGCTTTATCTACCTGCTCCTGGATGGTTTAAGTACCCCTAATACTGTGATGGGACCAGGCACAACTGCCTTCTCATTTTTCTCCACCAGGGGGCAAAAAAAACAACTCAGCCAGGACCCTGGCCATCTCCTTAGGCCTGTAGGCTGCCTGCTAAGTCAGTTTCTCAGTGAACTGATGGTAACGTTACTAACATGGCAGCCGACTGGAGCCCTCTATAGATCTGCTTTTTTTGGTCAAACTTGGCTGTGCTCCTTGTGATTGATGCCACCGCTTGAAGCTTCAGACCCCACCCACTAAGGCACAAGACAGCAGCTACAGGTGGCCCTCATGTGCCGTACCTTCCCTGGGCCGGTCCACATACCGCTGCTCTGTCCTCTCCCTTACTTAACGGCAGCCATTTGTGCACTGAGTGTTCTGAGTGAACAAGCAGTCACGAGTTTGGGGTGGAATGTCTTTACCTTCACCTGCAGGGCAGGGTCTGTACACCTCAGGGCCAACTGTACACCCAGCTGGGCCAGTGGGCAGTGAGGTCTGCTCATTGGGTTTTCTAAGAACACGCCTCTGATAAACAGAAAAGCTGTAGCCCTCCTGTCCTTTGGTGTAGCCGATTATCTATTAAAGGCAAACCCTGTCTTGAAGCTTCCCGGTGAATGAGGGCGGGCGCCTGTAGCCTCTGCCTTTGGCAGGTGTCTGTGTCCTGGGCTCTCCACCCACCCGCCATTGCCAGAGCAGACAGCCCCTGGCTGATGTGAATCAGAGAAAGCGCTGGGGGCGTGGTGGCATATCTGGGGTGTGGAGGCAGAACAGTGAGCTCCCACTGACTTCCCAGCTGAATGGGAGCTGGAAGTCCTGCGGCCTGAACTTCTCATCTATAGATGATGCTTGGCTTGGCTTTGTAGGTGCAAGTCCCCAAGCCTGACTGGCCAGTGAGAGCCATTAGCAAAGCCACAACTGCAGAAGCGGGGGTGGGGGATATATGCCAGTTGCCAGGGACTGGTAAGATGAGATCCTGGGGGGAGGAAGGGAGGAGCAGAGGCTGTGGGCTGGGCCAAGCCTTCTGGGACTGTGGTTGGTCTGGGACTCAGCCGGCTGTGGCCTTAGGAAGCAGCAAATTTCATCCCTGGGGAATAGGAGTGGTGACCTCAGCATTCAGGACCAAAGCAGGCCCAGGTATGTGCACTGAGATGGGTAAGTGACATCACTGTGCCCTGATTTCCACAGCAACACCTCCACATCACCTTGAGCTTAAAGGAACAGGAGTGAGCCTACTGTGTAGGCTGCTAGGTAGTTATCTCTAAAAGAGCCCTGCCCTCTCTGTGACCCACTCTCTGAGCAAGCACTGACACGAGAAAAAGTAGACTGTGACCCCGTGCTGTGGGTGGCCATCAGCCTGCTGACAGCCATACCGCTCCAGCTGACCTTTGTGGAGAGCTGAAAAGTGAAAGGCTGCTCACACCACTCACATGCTTGTGGGCGGCCCTGGGCATCCCTGGAGAGTGCACAGGAAGCCAGCTGAGCTTGGGATGCGGTACTTACAGGGCTGCTGTTCCTCTTACCTCAAAAGCCAGGAACAGACTGGAACCACCCTCCTTGAAGAGGCCACCCCTGTGAAATCTAGGAAACATCACAGCCCTCTGCTCCCCTTGCTTCTCCGCCCACCAGATGCAGCTGAGGAGGAAGGGCAAAGAGGGGGCTGGGACAAACCAGGCTTCCCCAAACAAGCAAAACAGACAGCTGTGAGTGAGCTTTGGCATGTGGTTGGGAACAAACCTGTGGAGGTCAGAATCAAGACTGTAGTGAGCTTTTGTATGGTGCTGGGGATGGGACCGAGGTCCTTATATATGCTAGGCAAGTACTCTACCACTGAGCTACATCCCAACCCCTCACTGGGGGATTCTGGGCAGGGGCTCTACCACTGAGCCACACCCCAGCCCCTCACTGGGGGATTCTAGGCAGGGGCTCTACCACTGAGCCACACCCCAGCCCCTCACTGGGGGACTCTAGGCAGGGGCTCTACTGCTGAGCCACACCCCAGCCCCTCACTGGGGGATTCTAGGCAGGGGCTCTACCACTGAGCCACACCCCAGCCCCTCACTGGGGGATTCTAGGCAGGGGCTCTACCACTGAGCCACACCCCAGTCCCACAGTAAGGGATGCTCTAATACTGATATCTCAGCCCTTAATGGGGCAGAGTTGGGGGTTGGGTTGGAAGACACATCTGATGCTGAGTTATACTCCCAACCCTTAGCATTCTTAATGCAGTATGGGCGTAGGGGCACACAGCACTGAGAGGGGGCTTAGAAGCCACCAACACCACAGTCCCTGTAGGCCTCCTGATGGAAGACTAGAGCTAAATTGCCAGGGCCCTGTGCCTGGCGTTTGTGTAAAGTCCCACAGCACACTGGGGGCTCTCTGTAGGTCCACTGGTGTCAGCATCCAGGAGTGACTGCCTGCAGGTGCTGGCTGGGTTCTGTCTGATAAATGTCTATTTTTGTCTCCCGAGGAGGGGAGTGAGGACTGTGCCTTCAGTCTCTCAGAGCCAGAACCCTCTGTGAAGAGACCAATCATTAGAAAGAGGGAAGATAGGAGCAGAACAGATGTCTTTAAACCTATAAATACCTTCGGGAAAGCACTCTCAACTTTTGAGATCTAAATAAAAATTCCATTATACTCTGGTCAAATTAATTGCAAGTTCCTCCTTGGGGAGGGGGAAGCAGAGCACGTTCCCATGTGGCTCAGAAGCAGAGACTCGGCAAACAGCTGACTGACGTGGAGCCAGGCTGACCCTTGAGGCTCGCACTACTCCAGGTTTGCCGAGTCTGCACACAGCAGCCACGCAGCCTTATGTAACCAACTAAACTGTCTAGTGCAGGCCATGGCTGAGCAAAGCATCTGCATCGAGAAGCTGGGACATGAACCTCAAAGCCGCTCAGGCCAGTGGCGAGTGGATCCCCGGCCTTTCTGGACTTTTTTACAGGGCTTTACTAGATAGTATCACTGGTATGAGGTTAAAAGCATGCGCCACCACACCCAGCTAAAAAGTCATTTATAGCCCGTACAATAGCTCAGGAGTTAAAGGCACTTCTTTGTACCAGACCTGAAAACCTCAGTCTTCACCCACAAGTTGTCCTCTGGCGTGTGTGCACATGTGTATACATGTCATGGGGTGTGTGTGTGTGTGTGTGTGTGTGTGTGTCTCAGATTATGAGAACAGTTCAATTTTGTATATATGTATGTCTATATACATACTTGTTTGTGCTTGTGTGGATATTGAATGTGTGTGTGTGTGTGTGTGTGTGTGTGTGTGTGTGTGTGTGTGTGAATATAGGCCAGAGGTCAATGTCCAGTGTCTTCCTCAGTTGCTCTCCACCTTTTGTGTAGCTATTTCAAAGATTAAATGTGAGTGTTTTGTTTGCACATGTGCCCTCAGGTCATAAGGGAGCATCTGGAACTGGAGTTACAATTGTGAACCACCATGTCGGTGCTAGGAATTGAGCATTGGTCCTAGACCAGAACAAGAAGTGCTGTCACTGAGTTATCCGTCCAGGCTCCACTGGATCTTCTGAGACAGTCTGTCATGGACCTGGGCCTCACTGATTCTGTTATGCTGGCTGGCTAACACATCCAAGGGTCAGCCGCTCTCCTCCCCACACCGATGCTGGCGATCTGAGCTCAGTCCTCCGGCTTCCCTGGCAAGGTCTTTACCTAACCATGTCCAAGGCCTTTTGGAAAAGTAGAATTTTGGGGGTGTATGTATTTGTGTGTGGTGAGTGTTGTGTGTGGTGACTATGTGTGTGTGTGCATGTGTGTATATGCATGTGCGTGTGTGCATGCCCATGCACAGCATCCTGTGAAGATGAGAAAAAAGCTTGCAGGAGCCAGTTCCTTCTGCCAGGTTGATACCAGGGAACTGAACTCAGGTCATCAGGCTTGGCAGCAAGACCTTAACCTACTGAGCCCTCTCACTGTCACTCCCCAGCTCTTTAATGGAAAAAAAACAAAACAAAAACAATCATAGTAAGTCACCCAGGCTGGTCTTGAATCCAACCTGTAGCCTAGAAATGCCTTGAATAAGGGATCCTCTTGCCTCAGCTTCCCAAGGAGAATATAACCAGCACCACCCAGGCTGCCTCACACATGCCTAAAGTCTGAGGAGACTGACTCCATGCCTGACCAGGTTGGTTTTAAATATGCCATTTCCCCAAGTCCTCGGGGAACACAGAAAAAAGAATTTGAGTCCTCGTTCCTTTTGGCAGCACTGTCAGGTTCCGAATACGAATGATGGGGAAGGGAGCGGGCTGGCCTGTCTGAACAGGCACCCACTAATGGCCTTTGGCTAGCGTGCCTTCCCATGGGCTCCCTCAAGTTGGACCCAGTTACAGCTGAGGGACGGCCCCATTAGTCAGTGCCTGCCTGAGGACCCTGGAAAAGGTTTCCATGGTGCTGGGGCTCTCTGAATAAGGAGAAAGGGGTGCCCCTGAGCTACTTGTTAATTAAGCCCAGAACAGCCAGGATTCAAAGAACAGTCCAGTGTGTGCCAGGGCTCCTGGGGCCATTCATGGGACCCAGCCTGGGGCTTTCTTCCTCTCAGCTCTTCTCTTCCCAGGCTCAGGCTTCTAAGAGATGAAAGCAGAGAGGCTGTGGCGTAGGCGGGGAGGGGGCACTGCTGACATAATACATGAGAAAGGCTGTTCCATGCCAGGGCTGCCGCCTTCCACCCCCTCCCTTGGCATATGTGACGCTTCCCTTGGACAGGGCTGGCTCATGAGCCAGGGCTGACCCACACGAAGTCCTGCCTCGTCGGTACTTCCCTCCCTCCTGCTTTTCCTCCACCACTCCACTCAAGGACTTCCTGTTAAATGCGGTATTTTCAGGTACTGTCCCCGGCATCTGCCCCTCTGGATCCCTGGGGGCTTTCAGTACTTACAGCGCTCAAATTCAGCCTCGGTCCCAAGCCTGCTGCTCCTGATCCTGTGAATGGCATAGCAAGCCACAGGGTGGTCCCCACCAGAACCTGAGGTCACCTGTTTTCCAATACTTCTAAAACAGTCCTACAGTGTTAGGTCCTGTGTACCACCTCTGCAGCCCTCAGCCCTGCAGTTAGAGGAACCCTAAGGTCTCCCTACAGTCCTCAAGGCAAAACTCAGTTCCTGAAGAGGTTGTTCTACCATGTGCACACACACGAGGTGTGTAACAGACACAAATGTGCAAATCTATATATGTGCACACATCACATGGCAAATGCAGCATACAGACATGTATGTGCACACATGCATTTGTATGGTCACATGTCACAAAACCATAGTGTACTCACAAGTATGCACATGCATGAATACATGGAAGCACATGTACATGCAAAAATACACACAGGCTGAGGAGGGGCCTCAACAGGTTAAGTATTTGCCAAGCAAGCAGGAGGACCTGAGTCCAATGCCCAGAATGTACATTAAAACACAACAACAAAACTAGCCAGGCATGGTGGGTCATGATCTTAATTCCAACCCTTGGAAGGCAGAGGGAGACATGTCTGTGGTTTGGAGAACATCCTGGTCTACACAGTTACTGACCGGCCAAGGCTACGTGATGAGACGTAGTCTCCAAAAACAAAATATAAAAATCTGAGCAGCACACACGTGCCATCCCAGTGCTGGGGTGAAGGCAGGCTGAAGCTTCGCCCACTTGGCCAACTCCAGGCTAGTAAGAGACCCTGTCTCAAAACAAAAACAACCAAGGTGGATGGTTGAAGTTGGCCTCTGGCTTCCACATGCACATGTGCACGCACACACATGTACACAAATACCCAGATGCAAATATGTATGCAGTTCCTTTGGTCTTGAGAGAAAAACCTGAGTGATTGTTGCACACCCCTTTAATTCCAGCACTCAGGATCTCTGGAGCTCAAGGCCAGCCTAGTCTGTAGAGGGAGTTCCAGGACAGCCAGAACTACTTTCTGTCTCAAAGAAGAAATAAAAAGCTAGATATGGTTGCCCATAACCCCAGCACTTAGGAGGCTAAGGCAGGAAAATAGAGAAATACAGAAGCTGGCTGTTTGAGAAGACAGTTTTCTTTGGTGATGTGCCCCACCCCCACCCCACCCCGCAGGCTGGTCTTATACATGGGCAGCAATAGCTGGGCTCAGTGCATTGCAACAGTATTCTGTTTCTGAGGAAGGGGTTATGAAAATGGGAGGGCAAGCTGGTGAGGGGCTCGGGGAGTCAGAGTAGGGAATGGAGTGGATATGATCAAAATCCATGTCATATAATGATTGTGTTCTCAAGGAATAAAATACAGTAGAAAAAAGCCCAATCTGGACTACACAATAAAACCTATCCCTACCCCACCCACCAAAAACCCAACAAAGCATAAGCCTCTGGTTGGGATATGCTGCCTTCAGGACCTTTCCCAACCCAAGGATTGCCTGTGAAGGTGGCCGGGGTGTCTGCTCACAACCCACAACAAAACTGCTGACTGCAAGTTTCAGGTGACTTTGAAAAACTCATACACAGTGATATCCAGTCCCAGCAAATGGGAGTCTCTGTCCCCAGAACTGTGGTGAAGTCTGAGTTCCATTCCAGGTTCACATGCTGTTAGATGATTCTGCTGACATGTCATCCAGAAACACTGGTGTGTGTGTGTGTGTGTGTGTGTGTGTGTGAATGAGAGGAGCAACTAACCAGCCATTGTACGCTCCAGGATCCCTTGGAAGGGCCTAAGTAAAGCAGCTCAGTGGTTCAGAGGACCGCCCACATGGTCTTCACAACAGTCTGTAACTCCAGTTTTAGCTCTCTGGCAAGCACTAAGCCATACATGTAGTGCACAGACATACATGTAGATAAAACATACATAAGAATAAAGAATGAAAAAATGATTACTGGTGATTTTTCCTGCTGTCTTTGTTATGGGTGGGTGCATGGAAGGAGAGGGGTGGAAGGATGAATGGGTGGGTAGATGTAAATATGCCTGGGGGCAGGTGGATGCATGTATGAACAGAGATGGATGAAGACTGGGCATACAGGTAGACGGACGGATGGATGGATGGATGGATGAATGGATGGATGGATGACAGGTTGTGAAACAGAAAGTGGGTAGATGGATGATAATTGGACATGTGGATAAACGGATGGATAGATGGATGGATGGATGGTGACAGGTTGGCTAATGGACAGAAGAGATGGGTGCATGGGAACATGGTGGGATGGATGGACTGATGGAGGAGTGGGTAGACCGCTGGATGACTAGACAACAGATTACGTGCAGATGGAAGGGAGAGTAGGCAGGTAAACTCTGCAAAAGTAATGTTGTGTGAGTGTGAATCGCACTTTCTGTGATTAAAACTTAAAACATGGCATTTGCAGTTTCTTCAATCAAACTAAGGAAGACAGCTCAGAGGGCCTGTCGGAATTCTGCCCACACCAGTCTCCAAGAGTTCCTCAGTGAACTGCCTGTGTCCAGATTTCTCCTGGCCTTGTTGTGTTATCTGTCTAACATTACTAAAGCAGTATATCTCTGTATCTTCTCTCTCTCTCTCTCTCTCTCTCTCTCTCTCTCTCTCTCTCTCTCTCTCTCTCTCTCTCTCTCCACCAGGTGAGTTCTACTCTCTATCTGAGCCCTGTGACACACCGCAGGATACTTTTATTCTTCAGGGATTGGGGTGAAGGGCGAACACAGCAAGGAACATACACACAGATGGAGTATAGACACTGTGGGCCTGGGGCTCAGGAAGGAGGCCAGGGCTTGTGTTGGGGGAATCCTGCTGGGGAGCTTGGATCAGCCCCCAGAGATGTGGGAACAGAGTTTAGGCAGAAAGATGGAGCCCACAGTTTGGGGGGGTGAATGAGCAGGGCTGGGGGATAGTGTGAATGCTGACTACCCCAAGTGCCTACTAGAGCCCCACTAATGAAAGCTAATATCACCCCAAGACTCCCCAGCATGGGTGCAGTCAGGCTGCTGGCTAAGATGGAGAGAAGACTAACCTGAAGGAAGCAGCTTCAAATGAGGGAACATTTTTTTGTTTTGTTTTCCAAGACAGGGTTTCTTTGTATGGCTCTGACTGTCCTGGGACTCTGTAGACAAGGCTGGCCCTGAACTCACAGAGATCCACCTGCCTCCTGAGTGCTGGGATTAAAGATATATATTCCTATGCCCAGCTCTGAATGGATGGATTTTCTGTGCATCTCTGTTCTGTGATTTCTTCCAGAGCCACCACAGTGTTTCACAGACCTGGAGAAGTAGAAAAGGTATAGCAGGACCCCCAGAGGCTGCAGTGGGGCCTCAGCAGGGCCTCCACTCTGTTTGTACAGGCTCCCGCAGCCCGAGCTTCTGACAGCATGCATCAACATGCCTGTCCTAGTTACGGTTACTGTTGCTGTGATAAAACATCATGACCAAAAGCAAGTAGGGGAGGAAAAGGTTACTATCAAAAGCAGTGAGGGCAGGAACTCAAGCAGGGCTGGAACCTAGAGGCAGGAGCTGATGCAGAGGTCATGGAATGGTGTTGCTTACTGGCTTGCTCCTCATGGCTTGCTCAGCCTGCTTTCTTAAAGAACTCAGGACCACCAGCCCAGGGATGGCTTTGCCCACAATGAGTTGGGCCCTCCCCCATCAGTCACTAGTTAAGGAAATGCCCTACAGCTGGATCTTATGGAGGCATTTTCTCAATTGTGGTTCCTCCTTTAAGATAACTCTACCTTGTGTCAAGTTGACATAAAACTAGCCAGCACAATGCCCAACTTCACCCTAGAAGTCTGAGAGAGAAGCTCCAACTCACCATGGGAGAAAGGCCCACATGCAGAAGAGCCCATGTGAAGATGCACCTAGAAGGCACAGCCATTGCAGGTGAATTAAGTGAGCCTCAGTTTCTCCATCTGTAAACTAGGAAGCATGCCCTGGTGTGTCTCTGGATGCCTGTGAGCAAGCAGCTGAGGCAGCTGTGCTGCCTGCCACAGGTGTTCTAGAAACATACACATCTGGCTTTAGCCAGTACTCATCAATCACTGCCTGCCTTCCTGGGAGAAGGCGGAGTCTGTCAGAGATAAGGCTGGTTCTAGGGACTTTGGACTTGGTCATGAGGTCCTGCAGGGTTATAGAAAGGCCATCAAGGGAGGGGCAGAGAAAGAGGGCATAGCATGGTCTTCACTGCCAGTGCTCTGGAGGACCTTGACTCTGACCTTGAATGAGGCCTTTCTTTTTTCAGAATCCAGGGATTAGCCCACGAAGCTAAGGTGAGATTCAGATGGCTCTGGAAGCTTCTCCTTTACCATGGCTAATGCTGGGTGTATAGACAAGGAACCCCAGGAGTAGGTGCCATTAAGGGGTTCTCTCTGAAAGTCCAAAGACACCCAAATGATCAATGAAGGGACCCACCTCCTTGCCCTACAATTCATTCTGAATAAGATGAGTAATAATGCTACCCACAAGGCAGCTTCCAGAACCTTCCCCACCATTACTTCACAGGAAGGAGAAGGGCTGTGCTTGGGGCTCGCTCCACAACCAGCTTGAGGGCTACTTTTAACATAGGTTCCTGGGAGCCCTATCTCTCATCCGTTTTCGGGGTGGCACTCTCTAGATTCAAAGCCAGGCCAGATAAATCTTTCCTCACACACAGGACAAGGACAGGTTAAAAGGTTTGTTTGTGTTTTTGTCAGGTAGAGTTCAGGGTCCCAGAGCCCCCAGTCTTGTCCAGGCTGGACCATCTAGAGCCCCCTAGGACCTCTTACTTCCCTCAGATTCACAATATATTGACGCAAGGCAGGGGAGATCTCCTTACTCCCAAAGAACCCCAGCTTAGTAAGACAGCAAGAAACCATATGCCTTTCCTTCCTCCTGTCCTTCATCCTTCGTGTGTGTGTGTGTGTGTGTGTGTGTGTGTGTGTGTGTGTGTTGTCGAAGTGGGAATTAAAATCAGGGCCTAGCATGTTCTAAGTAGGACTCAGGCATGTTCCAAGCTGGATTCTAGGTAAGTGTTCTACTGAGTTATAATACTAGCTTTCTTTGTATTTTGTTTTGTTTCCTTCCTTCCTTTTAAACTTACTCTAAAGTTCAGGCATCTCTTGAACAAAATGTGATCTTCCTCCCTTAGCCTCCTGAGTGGCTGTGATGACCGGTGTGTGGTCTCA
The DNA here is from genome assembly GCF_963924665.1 of Micromys minutus. Taxonomy (NCBI): domain Eukaryota; kingdom Metazoa; phylum Chordata; class Mammalia; order Rodentia; family Muridae; genus Micromys; species Micromys minutus. The sequence continues at coordinate 156,758 of NC_137964.1, read as the reverse complement.
GGGCCGGCACCAGGCTTTGTCTACCTGAGGTCTGCTCTGGGCTTGGAGGGGTGTTCTGCTGGAGAGATGAGACTTGAGATGGGGGGATTGGGGGGTTGGGGGGTTGAGTGGGGGGTTGGGGGTGGGGAGGGTGGGGATGGGTGGGGGAGGTAAGGGGTTAGGGGGTGGGGGGCTGGGAGTTTGGGGCGTAGGGGTGGGTTCAGAGACCTCCTGCTGATTTACTGGCTCCCACTGACTTTCTGAAGGGTAGATGAGGCTGTCACTTGTCATTGCTGGCTTAGGTTTTGTTTTGATGGCTCCACAGGCCTCTAAAGACAGTGTTGACTGACTGGCATCTCTCCAAACTCCAGAGACACCAGGCTGCATGGCCAGATTAAAAAGAAATGTCCCTGTGGCTATTCTGTGGTCAGGATGCATCTGCTGTCCTGCTAGGGAAGCTAGGGACTCCTGGCGTTTGTGTGGCCCAAGTGTCACTTTGCTGCACACACCGGGGGTCTGGGCCTTCAGCCCTCTCCTCTTCCCTCCTAGTGCTCACTGGATGGGATCCAAACAGGGAATTCCCTTGTTCTGGCTACGGCCTGGCATCTGGGGGCTGGGCCAAACTAGACATGTATAACTGGATTTTCACTTTCTTTCACTGGTTGCAGGTCTTGGGACTTTTCAGGAGCCTTGGAGGACTCATGCCCTCAGTCCCTGGGTCCTTTGTTTCAAATGTTTCTCTGAGGTGCTCCTTCCCAGTACGCAGTCTTCAGTGTTGGCTTCTCACAGACTCTTTGTTTTTCCCAAGACAGGGTTTCTCTGCACAGCCCAGGCTATCCTGGAACTTGCTCAGTAGATCGGGCTGGCCTTGAACTCAGAGATTCACTGGCCTCTGCTGTGAATTGACAGTGCTGTATTTAACAGTATGTGCCACCATGCCCAGCTCGAATAAACTTTTTTATTCCTGCCTTTAAAAATATTGTACGGGTGATATTTGTACATATGTGCATTTGTATACAAGCACATTCACCCACATATATGGGTGTAGAAGCCAAAGTCAGCATCGTGTAACTTCCTCTCATTTTCACATTGTTTTTCAGATGAGGGTCTCTCACCAAACTTGGAGTTTCCCAGTTGGCTGGACTGGCTAGCTAGCAAGTGCCCAGGATCCACCCAGCTTTGCCTCCTGTCTCCAGTGCTGGGTTACAGACTCATCTCACTATTGCTGGCCTTTAGTGAGTGTGAATGGCTTCGAACTCAGGTCCTCATGTTTGCACTGCAAGCATGCTGCCCATCGAGTGATCTCCCCAGCCCCTAGCCCAGTCTTTGGCTCACAAACCCTACTCAAGTCAAATGAAAGAAGAGGGAGAAAAGGCGGACGGATTGGAGAGGCAGGTGCATCTCCACCTCCTTTTCTGGATAAGGTCTTACAACATAGCCCAGCTCACTTCAAGTTTGCAATGTGTATCAGGCTTCAAACTTGTGATCGGCTCCCCAGGTGTGTGACTTCATACCTGGCTTTTTGCACATATCTTTTGGGCAGCCCAGGTAGCCCGTCATAACGAGTAGATATATAAAATAAACAGGTGTTGTGGCCTTATCAGAAGAAAATCTCCAATCTGATGAAGCTTCTGGTGATGAGAGAGGGAACTCCTGGACCTCATTCCTATGTGTATGAGCCCTGGCCATCATCACTGGGACCAAGTGAGAATACGGGGCTGTCTGTAGAAGGTGCTGGAACAGATGTCAGTAGCTTTCCCAGCCTGTGATGACAGTCTCTCAAGTTACTGCTCACCTTTGGAACTACAGAACCCTAAAGGCAGAGCTGGAGGCAGGGCTAGTCCCCACTCTACAGGAGAATCAAGGGAGCACCCTGGCCAGGTCCACTGGAGTGGGCATCTTACCTGCTGCACTGACTCTGGCACAGAGATGAATGCTCAGCAGGTGGGGGTGGGGAGTGGGAAGCTGTGCATTCACTGCCATTTGGCCCTAGAATAAGAAGCCTAAGAAAGTCTCACCTACTGCTCCAGGCTGTTTCCCAACTAGGTGGCTTCCTCCAGCCATCCAGAGTACTGAAACCCACTGCTCTGTAAAGGGCCTCTGCGCTTGGGCCATAGTGCAAGGAGGGAAATGCCTCAGGCAGTTGCATGAACTGAAAGACAGGTCTATCAGGAAACCATTTCCTAGCCAGCAGGACTGGCCAATAGAGAAGCTGACATGTGCCTAGTTTCTAAGAGCATAAGGCCTCAGGGTTTTGAGGGGACAGAGCCAAGTGGGTAGGTAGATCACCCCGGGGAGAACAGCAGGATTTATACCCCTGTTCCCATGCTCTTTCTATAGGCTGTGTCCAGTTTCCAAGATGGGAGACAGAGAACTTCCTTTACATCTTCCTTTCGCATCTTTAAAACGATGCAACCCAATGGGGTGGTGGTTCAGGCCTGTTATCCTACTACATGGAAGGATAAAGCAAGAGGGTTGCCAAGTTTGAGGCTAAGCTGAGCAACTTACAGAGATCCTGTCTCGGTAACTAAAGATAAAGCAGGTGGGTATTCAGCCTATCTGCCCATCAATCGCCTTACACTCATCTTTATGGCTTACGCGCTAGACTTTGTTCTGAGCGTTTTACACTCGTTTTATCTCCACAACTCCTTTTCTCAGACTAGAACACTGATCCGGAGAGCCCAAGATCACACAGCTGCAGCTCCTGAATGTTCATGTTCATCCTATAGACAGGCCACTAGTTCCTCGGAAGGCCCCTACAATGGCTGCGTGGAAAGTGTAAAGATCGAACTAGAGAGCAAAGGCATGGGACGGGGAGGAAGCTACACGTGAGCTTCGGTTTCCGGCCTTCGTGGTCTACAGGGAAGAAATGGCCGAAAAGGTTGAGGGTCTTGCCTAAGCCGAGAGGTGGGACTAGTAGGCTAAAGGACCAATGGCAATGCAGAGGGCAGGGCCTATGGGAAAAATGCCAATGGTAGCTCGGGGACAAAGACTGCCCTGGTATGGGCGGGGTCTGCTAGATGCCGGCCAATAGAGGTGTGGGGGCGGGGTCTAGGGACCGGGAGGCCGGCTGAGGTGGGGTCTGAGGGCGGCGGGCCTATAGCGGTGTGGGGGTGGGGCCTGAGGGCGGGCGGGCGGGTGCGCGGAGGGGGCGGCGGCAGCGGCGGTGAACAAAGAGGCGGCGAGCGCGGGCGGCCGAGCGGAGCCGAGCGCAGCCGAGCCGGGCCGAGCCGGGCCGGGCCGGGCCGGGGCCCCTGGTAGCAGGCACGATGAGGGCAGCTGAGCAAGGGTCGGCGGGTCCCTGAGCCCCGTGCATCCGGCATCGAGGGAAGCCCGGCGTAGCGGCCGCCCGCCCGCCATGGCTGGGGTCAGCTACGCAGCGCCCTGGTGGGTGAGCCTCTTGCACCGGCTGCCGCACTTCGACCTGCGGTGGGAGGCCACCAGCAGCCAATTCCGGCCCGAAGACACCGACTACCAGCAGGTGACGCGCGCCCCCGGGTGTGGGGTCAGGGGCCCTGGGTCATGGCCCCTCCCAAGGGGCTGGAGCTTCCTCATCCCCTTTCAATCTAGGGGTCGCCTCCGGTTCGTTGATAATCTTTCCAGGGATTAACGTTGAACACCCCCTGGAAGCTGTTCAGCCCCTCCGTGTCATCAGGGCCTCCTATCTGGATTGACGGAGCTGCCTCCCTCTCCTGATAGACCCCCTCTGATCCTATGGGTTCTGGCAGGCCCATCTTCATCCTGTAGGCAGTCAGCTGCTCCCCAGCAGAGCACCCCCCCCACACACACACTCCGCTAGCCGAGGCTGGAACCCTGGATTCAGGCACGAGGGTTTTCCTCGACCTCTTCCCCCAGCTAGGGAATCCCGCTGCCAGACTGTTGGTGGGTGAGGAGCCTGGGCCATAGCCAGCTTTCTGTGGCTGCTAATGACCCCTTGCTTCACGGTCAGGCTGTGGGATGTACACAGGGTGTCGCGTGGTTGTGGGAAACCAGGGTGCAAGCAGTCTCTCAACCCAGGGTGGAAAATGAGGCCTGGCTGAAGTGGGGTGAGTGGGCCTCCGTCTGGGCTGGGGGCCATGGGGCACTTGGCAGCCCTCTCCCAGCGAAGCCCCAAGTCTGGCGTCCTGCCAAGTCCCAGCACCACCCCCACTACTGAACCACTGTCATTTGAGTGCAGAGCAGGGGGACCATGGTTGTAGGCTTTTCCTTCCTGCTCCAGATTCCAGAAAAAAGAATGACCAGCCCACTTGGTCACCAAGCACTTCAGAGTTTCTGTCCAGGGGCTCCTGGGAATCAAGTGTTCCTGCGGCTGTGCCAAATATCTCTGCGACTGTCCTCATCTTATTGAAAACTGGAAGTTGAGGGTGAGAGCACAGGGCTGTCCCCGCTCTCTATCCCTACCTGATCCCAGCTCCCGAAGCTGCTGATGTTCCTGAGCAGATTAGAACAAGTGTGAGGAGTAGGGCAAGGCCTGAGCCCTGAGAGACAGTAAGGAGATACATGACCGGGACCTCACCTGGGGATTTTGGGGGAAGGCCAGCCCCCGGTGGGGGTGGAGGGACACATGTGGTTTTCTTACTGTGTGATGGTATTGTTATGCTTTTTCCTGGAAGAAACTGTATGAGCTATTCTTGGAAAGTTGCCTACCTAGGGTTTGCCTGGCTGTCAGCTCGGATGGCCCGCTGGCACATGGGGCAGCCGGGTAGCATTTCCTGAGGTCGGTGGGCTGCCGCCTGCTTTTGCTTCGTTGTTGCTTTTCTGGCACAGTTGTGACAGGGAGAGGGTGAGGATTCAGTCCCTGCAGTCCCTGGGAATCTGAAGGTAGTGGTTCAGGCCCAGCTCTATAGGTCTTTAGATCTGTGGGCCTGCAGCTCTGTGTCCCCAGTTAAGCCTGGTCCTGCCTGCTTTTGCCGCTCCACTGTGGGAGGCCTCTGACTCAGCCTCCCTCCTGCCTCCTCTCCCAGGAGCAGAATTAGCCACTGAATAATTCACGGTGTGGAACCCAGCCTGGCTCCACCCCCCCAACACCCCCACCGAGGCCAGGGTTGTGGATGTGCTTGGTGCCCTTGCCCTCTCTGAGTTGTGCTCTAGTGTCTCGGAGCTTCCTCCCTTCATCTTGGAATCGGAACGTTTGGTTTTGCGAGGGTTACCTGTGGGGAGAAAGGCAGGAGTTCCCTTTCTGGGTGGGTGCGTAATGGTTTCTCACAGGCTCCATCCCATCTTCCCTGGTGAGGTATTACTCTGTGTGTGTGGTTGCATATACATGCTTGTTAGGGAGGCTGTCCTGTCCCAGGGGACCCTCTCAGCAATCCACCCTGTCCACACTTGAACTGTGTCCCACTAGGGAAGAAAGCTGTTACATCTCCTCAGATGGGGACACTGGGCTTGTCTTTTACACTCACAGCCCACTGTCTGGAACCTGATGGAACCTGAAATTAGATTCCCAGTCAAGCCCTGTGTGGAGCTGCCTGTTCTTGCCTCTTCTCACACAGGGCCGTCTGTGCAAGCTGTCTGTCTGTACACACTAAGGCTTAGCCTCAGTCAGGGAGCAGGTGGGGGGCATCTTTTACCCCTACCTCCTGGAGCCCACAGCAGGAGTGGACTGGCTGTTGTGAGGGTGTCTTGGACCCTGCTGTTAACTGGACTGGTGAGAAACCAGTATAGAACCAGTGTGTTTATATAAAACCAGCATAGAGATCAGCATGCCCTGCAGCGTTTGTGCAGGTTGCGTACTGTTGTGTTAGTGGAGTGTCTCTGAGCCTGTTACAGTGCTGAGGGGAAGGACCACCTGGTGGAAGGGCTCTGCCAGTCTGGTTGGATTTTACACTGGTTTCTTACCAGGCAGTCCACAGAAGCTGCTAGTTAGGCTCCTCTGGGGTTGGGCTATCCCCAGCATTCCTTAGCTTCTCCATTTCAATGGGGTATCTGGATTTTCGAAGCATCTGTGTGGGTAACTGCATTCACCTCATGGGGAGGAACTGAAATACCAGCAGTAGACAGAATGGGACCCAGAGGCTCTGGGAGCTGAGCTGGCCTGCAGCCAGCTTGTCCTGACTGAAGTTTTGATGTTCATTTGGTCCTGTTCTGGCTGCCTGGGCATGAGACCCCTCTCAGAGTAGAGCATTGACAGCTTCTGACCTCATTATGGTGTGGGGTAAATTATCTGCCTCTTATCTCCCATCAGCCCTCATGAGCCTGCTTCTACCCAATCCATGCTCACTCTTCCAGTCTCACCGTGTCTGGTTCACTATCTCTGTCAGTTCAAGGCAGGCCCGGAACTGTTTGCTGATGGAGAACTGTTACCGCTGGTGATGGGGTCAAGTGCAGGGGCTGTGGGGCTTGCAGTCTGAGGAGGCTTACCTAGTCTGCCATGGAGACTACCAGCCAAGGCTTGGGACTCACCAGCTTTCTCTCTGACTCACTGTCTACCGGCTCAGTCCTGGTATACAGATGGCCAGCAGCACACTAGCCATCTAGATAGCTGGTAGCACTTGCCTGCCGGCCTGTGGGACCATTTCCCATCAGTCCCGAGGTTCAGGCATGGCCATGCAAGCATGGCATCCCAGCTACTCGGGAGGCAAGTTCAAGGCCACCCAGGCCTGCAGAATGAATTCAAAACTGGCAATTTAGTAGATCCTATCTTTTAAAAAGGGGTTAGGGTTGGGGTATGGAATATAGCTTACCATTTGCCTAGCTCTGGGTTTGATCTGCGGCAGCATCAATTAAAAGGGAGGGAGAGACTGACTAGGTGGTATAGTCAGGCCTTGAGAAAGAGCTCTAATAACGGGAACAAAGTAGCAAAGGCATGAGGTGGAGAAGCCCTGGGGTGTCAGCTCAGAGACCCTCTATCCGAGAGGCACAGGGTAACGTGCTGCCTAGGAGGTACTGGGTGCCCTGTGTCACGGACCACTATTTAGGCTCTAGTTAAATAGCCCTTGGGACCAGGGGTCTGCTCCCAGAGCTTGCAGCTGGCTCATAAGAGCTTCAATGTACAAGGTCAGCGGCATAGCAGGCAGGTTGGCAGCTTGACTGTGTCCTCTGGGCAGGGCTGGCTTCATTGTCATCCTCCTGACTACTCAGGAAATGAGCTCTGTCTGAAAAGGGAGCCTTATCGCCTGCTTTCAGCTTACACAGAGAGCACACAACTGTGGGACACTCGGGGTGGGGTGGGAGGTGACCGTGCGCAGATAAAGGAGCCACCCAGCTGGAGTCTGTCCATGTGCTTGCATTTTTGGGATGATGCCACTTGAAACCAGAGTCGTATTGCATACTGCCATGTTTCTTTCATCTTGTCCTTCCTCCCTACCGACCCCCACCCTAATGCTAGAGATCTAACCCCACTGAGGCACGCCCCAAGCTTTGTCTCATTTTTACAAATTGTTTGCTTTGTTTTTGAATTGTGTACAAATGTGATATGTATGTGTGTGCACATTCCTGTCCTTGTCATTTGCCTATGCATGTACCAGCTGACAAGCTTCTAGGGATTCTCCTGTCTCTGCCTTCCTCTCATCTCACTACCCACAGGAGAGCTGGGGTTTCAGATGCACACCACCGACCTCGGCTTTGTCTCAGTTCTCAGAACTGTTGTACCCACTGAGCCGTCTCATGTAAGGGCTGGCCTTGAACCCAGGATGTTAAGGATGAGCATGTCTCTACTTCATTAGTTCCCCACGATACTCCACAACATCTGGAGCTACGCGGAGGCTTGTAGATCAACCTCTGGCTGGAGATGATGATACAAGGAGCAGGGACCCTGTAGATGGAACCCAGACTTCGTCCCTTCTAGGCAAGTGTTCTACCAACTGAGTTACATCTCCAGCCTCTGTTTAGAGTCTCAGTACTTCTGGGTGCTTCTCAGCGTCTCATAGTGCTGACCAGAACTCTGAAGTTGCAAGTGAGAAAAGGACCCATACAGAACCCCTTTACACTGCCACTCTGCCCCTCACCCCAAGTCTAGATCTGGGTGGAAGCTTCTAGAGCAACCCCTGGTTGGGAAATGATGGTCCAAGGAACAGGGGCCCTGTATTAAGGGAGGCAGGCATGTCTCTACCACACACGCTTGGCTGAACATGCTTGTGCATTGTGGCTAATTACTGAGTCCCGGGGGAGTATTATGAACCAAGTTCGAATCAGTAGTTACTTATGGTCAAGGATGGAGAAACTGTGATTGTGGACCATAACATCCACTCTATTCGAGGTGGGTGTGCCAGAGTTACACTGCCTAGATCTGGAAAATGCTGTGCTATTTGATCAGTCCCTGTGTCAGCCATGGCTGCTGCTATAGGAGCCTCAGACAGTATGACAATCAGCCCTGCGGCCATCTCTGGCCATGCAGTCTTGGGCCTTCAGAATTCCCAAGAAGAAACTTTAAGACGGCTTCTAGCCAGGCAGTGGTGGCATACGGCTTTGATCCCAGATGCAGGCGGATCTCTGAGTTCAAGGCCAGCCTGGTTGAGTCCAGGACAACTGGAGCTACACAGAGAAATCCCGTCTTCTCTGCTAGCGAGGTGTGAGTAGTACATGCCTATAGTCCTAGCACTTGGAAAGCTGGGACAGAAATATCATGAGTTTGAGGCTAGCGTGGCTGCATATCCTGACTTAGAAGCAAGCAAGTGAACCATTGGGATGGTTCAGTGGCCAAGGCGTTTGGTGCACAAGCCTGGAGACCTGAATTCAGACCCCAGATTCCATGTAAAGGGGAAGGAAAAACCAGCCTCATAAGGTTGCTTCTGACTTCCACACATGGATAGCGGCATATAGGGCTCCCCTACACACACAATAAATTTAAGTAGAGTGTTACAGTTAAAACAGCAAATTATGTTGTTAAATTTATGTTGGTAGCCCATTTGCCCAGCCTGTAACAAAGTTCAGCCCTGCATAAACCAGGGCAGTGGTGCACGGCTGTGATCCTAGCACTTGGAGGTAGAGACAGTGGGTCAGGAAGTCAAGGCTCCCATCCCCTACAGAGAGAATGTGAGGCCAACCTGGCCTATGTGTGACCTTGTCTCCCGACTAACACAAAATCAAATCCAAAGGTTCCTGAGTAAAGGTTGGGATCAGACTACCCCAAGGCCATTCCCAGCTTTCTCTAGGGATGCCGCCTCCCTCTGTCTTCCCACTAGGCTCAGCTGTCCATGAGACTCTCTGCCACCTCTTTCTCTCCTGTTTTCCTCTCCTGCCTCACCCAGTGTGGCATCTTGCTACCTGGGGCCTATACCAGGTCATTTGGCCACTCTTGGTCATACTCTGGGGAGCTGTGTGCTCTGTTGCCCTGACTCTGAGGCGCCGACTGCCCTGTTCATTTCTAAACTCTTTTCTAGGAAAGCCCCTTCCCTGAGTAGTATTGGAGTTGGACATTTTTGTCCTCCTGAGGCAGTTCCCCTGCTTGTACACACCCCCTTACCCACAGACAGTTCTGGTAAGGCCTAAAAGAACAATCTTGCTATGAAGCCAGGGCCTTGGGGTCAGGGAAATGGGAAATTCCTCACATGGTCACCGAGAGACTGGACATGTGACTATGTAGGCCAGACACTATTGGAAGTAAAGCCCCTTGTATAGTTCTGTCAAACTAGGGTGCACATGTCCCGATTGGGTGCCTGCTGTATCCTAAAATGGAGAAGCTCTGATGGGCATCCTGGGAACTGTGTCACAGGGCCAGGAGCCACTTGCCCTGCTGAACATGGAGACAGGAGAACTTTCCTGAAAGTTCCCTGAGCTGAGGTTTGAGAAGGTCCCTGTCAGCGTATCTGACAGTGAATGCCTTTAGAATGAGGCCCGAGGGACACTAGCATATGACTGCATAGCTCTGGACACCTCAACTTAAAATCTCAGGGTGGGGGAACAGTAGTAGTAAGTTGGACCCCTGTCCCTCCTCCCCAGCCCACCTCTGCACAGCAGCCATCAGCTCTCTCTCTCTCTCTCTCTCTCTCTCTCTCTCTCTCTCTCTCTCTCTCTCTCTCTCTCTCTCTCTCTCTCTCTCTCTCTCTCGGCCCTGCCACGAACTCACTGTCCTGGAATTTGTAAAACCCAAGCCTGGCCCGATGGAAAATCTGCTTTTAATTTCTGGCCAGCATCACTGGTTCCTCAGCCCAGCATGTTGGGGGTGGGGGTCCATGGTCATGCAGCCAGCTCAGCACCCTGGCAGCCCCTCAGGGACAGTGGGCGGAGGACCCTGGGTCCCCACTGGGGGGCTGACAGTGGGCTTCCTGGCCAGCCTCAGGGAGTCTGGTCTGTGGCTCACACATGCTGAGACAGCTATGTACGCGCTCAGCTACTTGTGTGTCCCTCGTGATCCCCGGGCATGGGCTCAGCCCGGTGGGCCCTTCCCTTTACTCACTCTGGCTCAAGACACATGTGGAGCCTTAGTCTGACCCAGCCAGCTTTCAGGATAATCGCTCCCATCCACGCCACCTCATATTTTATCTCTTTCCACTGGCAGATATAAGGTTACAATTGGAAGCTTTCTGTGCAAGAAAAAGGGTCTCACTTCCCTGCCTTCTTTCACGCCTCCTATCCACATCCCCACCTTGTGTCCTGGATCCCTTCCTGATCCCTGACCCCTTCCTGGTGGCTCATCTCTACCCAGGAAGCTGTGGCTTTGTGCTTCCTCTAGATGACTGTCTAGATGCTTCTACACTGGTGGGTCCAGAGCCTCAACAGTGCTATGCTGGCCTGTCTTATGTCAACTTGACACACAAACTAAAGGTATCTGAAAGGAAGGACCTAAGTTGAGGAAATGCCTCCCTAAGCTCTGGCTGTAAGATTTTTTTTTAGTTATTGATAGGGGAGGGCCCAGCTCATTGTGGGCATTTCCATCTCTAGGCTGGTAGTCCTGGGTTCTCTAGGAAAGCAGGCTGAACAAGCCATGGGAAGCAAGCCAGTAAGCAGCACCCCTCCATGGCCTCTGCATCAGCTCCTGCCCCCAGGTTCCGGCCTCCCTTGAATTCCTGTCCTCACTTCCTCCAACGAAGGACTATCATCTGGAAACATATGCTGAATAAACTTTTTCCTCCCCAACTTGCTTTTTAGTCTTTGGTGTTTCATCATAGCAATAAAAGTCCTAACTTAAGACAGATCCCACCTGGAAGTTTGCTCCTGGCTTTTTACATGTATGAAAGGTGCATATGTAATGTGGCTCATGAGTATTGCATCTGGGAGCTGAGAGAGTCACAATAGGGGACTACTGGGAACTGAAGACAGTGTTGTCCCCTGCCCACCTTTGCTGGGAGCCTGGTTCCTGCAGCCTACACTGTGGCCAGTAGCCCAGGACAGAGATGAGTGCCCGCCCCACCCAACTGAGCCTCTAGATCACTTTTACCACAGACGGAAAATTCCATGTGGTCAGAGCCTAGATGCTGAGTGGCATTTCCTATTATCATCCTCAATGGCCTGTGGGCAGTGGTGGTTGCTCTGTCACTGAGTACATTGGCCTAGTGCCCCCATGGAAGCATGTCCTCTGGGATCTGGCCTCAGAGACTTGGGAAGAAAGTCACGCTGTCTCAGCCAGCTGTCTCACAGGACCTCAAAGTGTCTGCTGACATGCTTTCCCTAAGTGTAAACTAAAGTGTGCCATCTTTTCCATTCCTGGGGCTCAGTTTCTACAGGCGTTCCCTGGCCTCGAGGACTGACCGTGAGCTTTCATTACCATTGCCCCTATCTGGAAGGAATGGTTGTGCTGGAAAGTTCCCCTGGCCTCTTGTGATTTGGGGGAGGAGTTTCTCAGTTTATTCCTGCTGTGGTTGAACGCATTCTCTGGGCACAGATCCTGGTAGATTGGAGGATAGCCTCTCCCAGGCTTGCAGTACAGATGTTAGCAGCATCCCTCCAGGGGTTTGGCATCACATCCTAACATCTCATTGGTGATATGCTAGCTGACCTGGAGACATGGGGTAGAAATGTGGTCAGAAGGAGCTTCCTAGATCAGGTCAGACCAGGATGGGGGAGGAGAGCAAGTGTGGCCACTTGGCTGCCCTGAGAATAAGGAGTTGAGAATACCAGGTACCTGGTGTGACTGTCACTACTATAGGTCTTGACTAGCCTTGAGATTGTTATGTGACACCTGTTCTTTGAGCTCCAGGGTACCAGTGTTTTTGGGTGGCCATGGGATTTTTTCCTTTTTTTTTGGTTTTTCAGACAAGTTTTCTTTTTGTTATAGTCCTGAATGTCCTGGAATTCTCTTTGTAGAGGCTGCAACTCACAGAGATCCAACTGCCTCTGCTCCCAAGTGCTGCCATTAGAGGCCTGTGCCACCCCTGCCCATTACCATGGGCTTTCCTAAGGCTAGCTCTCTTCTACCTTTTTCACTGTGTAAGCCAGGCCAGCCTCAAACTCAGAGATCTGCCCACCTCTGCCTCCCCAGTGCTGGGAGCCCTGGAACTCACAAGTACACACCTGTTGGTGCTGTATGTGTGGGCACACACAGCTGCGAACAGGTGTATGAACAGACTAGAATGTTTGAGTATGGACAAGAAGGGTGTGTGCTTTTCCTGGCCTTAAACCTTAGTTTATGTGACTCCCCAGACCCCTCTGAGGACATGTAGCATTCTCTAGGGGTTCCCCACAGAGGTAGACTTTAAAGCCTGTATTCCTGTCGGCTTGTGTGTGTTTCCTCTCTCCGGTGATGCTGACGTGTGTATGTGTACACCCATGTGTGTACACTCATGTACATGCCATAGCATGCATGCAGAGGTCAGAGATGAACATGGAGTGAATTCTCTCCTTCCGTCATGTGAGTCCTGAGGCTGGAATTCAGGTCTTCAGGCATGATGGCAGGAGCCAGTGTGCCCACCTCTCCAGGGCCCCTCATTCCCTCTGTAAACTCAGTACCAATATCACCTCCTGCGCAAAGGCTGTCATAAGTCCCTGTCATCTTGTGGCATTTTGTGAGTATCCCTCTGCAACTCCGCAGTGCCATTTGTGAACAGGATTCTCACTCCCACCCACAGATCCTATCGTGGGACATAGCTTACAAAACGTTTTCCCTTCTAGCAAATGGGAGGATGTGGTCCAATCAAGGAGCCACTGGGTGTACAGGCCTGCCCTGACCTCAGAACCAGAGCCTGGTGCCTGTCATGTTTCTGGGCTTCCTCTCCAGCTCCCTTCCAGTGTACATGCTAGACATGTGGGCCAAAATAGGGCTGGTTGACATGAGTGTCCTAGGGTGGCCCTTTGGCACCCAGGGAGAGAATGGTCAGTTGCTTTCACAGGCCTTTACGTTCCTTTGCCTCTATTGTGAGGAGGAAACCTACAGAGAATTGGTACCTTTTGTCCATGTCTAGATGTGAGCAGGTTGACAACAGATTCAGAGGGAATCTAGGGGATGTTGAAGTTCAAGTGTGCTGGTATTTACTGATGGCCACTATGCAGGGGCTAGTAATTGGCCCTGTCTGTGGGGCACCTATGACTGGCCTGTAGTCTACAGGTAGTCCCTGGATTCTGTCTCTATTGCCTGCTTCAAGCTGGCCTGCTCTTGTCCCGTGTAGTCCTGGGTCAGCTCTCCTGGGCAGGATGGCTCTGGCACACTCTCCTGGTTCCCCTCCACGCAAGGATCAGGTCTTATAGTACGCACTGCAAACATAGCAAGATGCCTGCCTCCAGGGCCCTGCAGCACCCACACTGCGGGTAGCTACAGGGTACAGTGTAGAGAGACACGTTGAAGCTGGTGGGGGGTGGGCTGCGTGTGGTGTCCTGGTGGAGCTCCAGCCTTGAGGGGTTTTTTTGTTTTGTTTTGTTTTGTTTTTTCACTGTACCACAAGCAGAAGCCCAGGTTCCAGTGGCCCCTTAGCCTTAGGACAATACTGTAGCTTTGGATCACAGAACCCTGGTTCCTGGCCCACATTAACTGGACGTTCAGGAAGCACCTTCATGGCCAGATGGGAAGTGTAAAGGCCTGCCTCCAGGTGTGGGAGCCAGCTGGCTTCTGGGAGGGCAGGAAGCACCATCCTTTGGCTGCCTGGCAACTGTCTCCTGGGAAATGGCCCACTGGGTTGCCAGGGCTGTTGATAGAACAGCCTGTGGTCCCCAGGGAGCTGGGCAGAGTCATTCTGACTCCATAGCTTCTTCTGTCACTGGCCCGAAGGAGGGCACACTTGTCCAAGGAGCATCAGCAATCCCTCTCTAACCAGGAAGGATAAGGAGAGGTTGGGGTGGGTCCAGGAGAGGCTCAGAGTCTGGGAACCTGGGGATAGTCTGGGTAGGGTCAGAAAAAGTAACCAGCTAGCATCTCTCAGTGCCCCCCACCCCCGCCCAGTAATTGGTGTGTAACACCACCCTGCTTCCTACCCTGCACAGGAAGTGAACTGAGAGCTCACTTCCACTACAAAGAGAGCCTGTTTACTGGCCTGTCCTTCCTGTCTACCTCTCTAATGTGTGGGCGCGCATGTGTGTGTGTGTGTGTGTGTGTGGGTGTGGGTGTGTGTGAAGGGGAAGGACACATTTCATGGTTCACATGTGGAGATGGTGTGTGTGTGTGGGTGAAGGGGAAGGACACATTTCATGGTTCACATGTGGAGATGGTGTGTGTGTGTGGGTGAAGGGGAAGGACACATTTCATGGTTCACATGTGGAGATCAGACTACTTCTGGAGTCAGGGGTGCTCTCCCCTCCCACCATGCACGGCGTGGGATTGAACTCAGGGTGTCTTTGTACCAGCACCTTTATCTATTGAGCAGTCTCACAGACCCAGATTTTCTTGGTTTTAAAATAAGATTTATTTTATTTTATTTGCATGGGTTTTTGCATGAGTCTGTGTACCACATGCATACTTCATACCCCCAGAGGCCAGTGGAGGGTGTCAGCTCTCCTTCTGATTGTTGTCTCAGACAGTTAGCTGCCATGTGGGTGCTGTGTTGAACCTTTGTTCCTTGGAAGAACATCTAGTACTCCTAACCATTGAGCCATTTCTGCATCTAGCTCTTTTTGTTTTGTTTGTTTGTTCGTTTGAAGTAGAGTTCTGTTCTATATTCCATAGCTTTGAACTTACAGGAACTCTCCTGCTTCAGACTCCTGGGTTCTGGAATTACAGCCATGTGCCACCTGACACAACGCATGGCTTCTGATGTTTCCTTACTGGGGACAGCAGAAAGGCTAAAAAATGCAGAACCACTGGGAAGAGGGGCTGACACGGGACAGCCCCATATCCTCCAGCGTGCTTCTGTCTGCCCACCTGCTCTCAGGCGCTGCTGCTGCTGGGGGCCGCTGCCCTGGCCTGCCTGGCCCTAGACCTCCTCTTCCTGCTCTTCTACTCCTTCTGGCTGTGCTGCCGGCGGAGGAAAACAGATGAGCACCTGGACGCGGACTGTTGCTGCACCGCCTGGTGCGTCATCATCGCCACATTGGTCTGCAGGTAAGCCGGAGAGGGAGGGGCTGGAGGGCGCCACGTGGAGGCGGGTGGGGGCGTGGTTAGGGAGCCGAGGGGGTGGCGGTGGGGATAGAAGATAGGTGGGAGCCAGGGCTTGGAGGACACGGAGTAGGGTTAGGAAAGGAACGGGGCTGGTAAAATTGTAGGATGTGGGGTGGGGGTAAGGAGATTGGGGACCATCGGCACCAGGCCGGGGCTGTTGGGAAGGCTCGGCTGCAAACTCCGCATTCGCTGGTTCTGCCTCCCCTAGTGCGGGCATCGCCGTGGGATTCTACGGCAACGGGGAGACCAGCGACGGTGTTCATCGAGCCACCTACTCACTCCGCCATGCCAACCGCACAGTGGCAGGGGTTCAGGACCGCGTGAGTAGCTGGCTAGGGAGCATCCTGTGTGTTCTAGAACCTTCTGTGTGCATCTGGTAGTGCAGATGACAGCTCTGCACCAGGCTCCAGCTTACACTGCTTCTCCCGAAGGTGTGGGACACGGCTGCAGCCCTGAACCGAACAGTGGAACCCAACCTACAGAGCCTGGAGAGGCAGCTGGCCGGGCGTCAGGAGCCACTGAGGGCTGTGCAGCGGCTGCAGACCCTGCTGGGGACACTGCTGGGCTACACTGCTGCCATCCCCTTTTGGAGGAACCCTGGAGTATCGCTGGAGGTGCTGGCTGAACAGGTGGACCTCTATGACTGGTACAGGTGCGCCGAGCTGCTTTCTTTTCCACTAGGGTCCACCCGACCTGGGTAGAGCATCATCGACCTACCGCCTACCTAGTCCCCGAGGCCTTACAGGCTGCCAGTCATAGCAAGAATCCCTGTGGGAGGAAGCGCTGTCTTCAAGAACTGACATCAAGTCAGGCTTGGTGGTTTACAACTGTAATCCCAACACCAGGGAGGCTGGGGCAAAGGGACAGAGAGCACCAGGCCAGCCTGGGCTAAACAGCAAGACCCTGCCAAAAAAGACACTAGTCCCAGGCTATTTATCCCACCCTTGTCCATGCCTGGCTTACGCCTGTGTGTGTCCACAGGTGGCTGGGGTACCTGGGCCTGCTGTTGCTTGATGTCATTATCTGCCTCCTAGTGCTGGTGGGCCTCATCCGAAGCTCCAAGGGTATCTTGGTTGGGTGAGTCTGAGGGGAAGGTGGGCTTCTGTGGGTCTAGGGATAGAGGTATGGGGTGATGGGATGAGGTAACATAGCCCTGTCTCCTCCCCTCAGTGAGACTCAAGAGGCTCTGGTCACAAGTGTCTCCCTAAGAGCAGCCTTCCCCTCCCTGGATGCCATATTGCTATGGCCAGCATCACTATCCACTTTCCTGTGTATGGTCATTAGATGTGCACCTTCCTAGGAGAGTCTATGCAGACAGTACTTACAAGCCACCTGGCCAGGTCTCGAGGTGGTGGAGGGGACAGGCATGCTAGGCTGGTTACCTTGAGCAAGTGACCCACTGGTGCCAGACCCATCTCCTCTGAAATAAGGATGATAGCTTACCAGTGGGGAGGCTGCGAGGTAATGTCACTGTCCCACCTGAGCACTCACCTCTCAGTTACTGTGTGGACTGGGCACTGCCGAGCCAAGAACCCTCCAGCCCCTGCCAGTGGCACCCAAGGATAGCTGCCCTGAAGCTGAGGGTCAGGTTGATAATGGGTAGGCAGAAAGCAAACTCAGAGACAGGGCATTCTTTAATGTGTGATTCACCCACGGAGCTCCAGGACAAGGGACAGGAGGGAAGGGACGTGGGTTAGTGTGCAGGCCTGCCGTTGGGTGGTGTGTAGAAGGGCAGGGAGCCCATGTGGCTGGAGCAAAGGAACAGGAGCTGTTGGCATCGTTGTGATCATGATTTCTTATAAACGAGATGTCTCTAGGGTATTTCTGGGTATTCTAGCCAAGCCCGGGCTGCTCACTGGTCTCCTGGTATGAATTGAGGCCCATCTCAGCCAGGAAGAGCATTTCATCTGCCCAGGTCCTGGGTCTTGAGTAGAACCGAGACCAGCCACAGGAGAACTTACTGTCCTGTGTGTCAGAGCCCCCGGGCCCTGGAGGCCTGGCACACTCTGCACTGCAGCTGTCACTGCTGTGTGTAGCATGCTCCTACTCCCAGCCTGATGGGCCTTCTTTGCCCCAAGGGTCTGCTTGCTGGGTGTCTTGGCCCTGGTCATCAGCTGGGGTGCACTGGGCTTGGAGCTGGCCGTGTCTGTGGTGAGTGGCAGGGGCCCAGGAATTGTCATCAGTGGCTTTAGTGGGGAGGAAGCCATTCTCCTCTAAGTCCTCACTTGCCCTAGGTCATACAAACCCAAGTTTCCCACGTTGTACTCTGTCCCCCTGAACAAAGGTCCTGCCCTGGGGAGCAGGGTCTTCCTGAGAACTCTGGGTGGGCCTGGTTCCCTCTGAGGCCCAGCTTGGTCACCAGCATTTCTTGCCTTGCTCACCTCAGGGCTCCAGTGACTTCTGCATAGACCCTGACACCTTCGTGACCAAGATGGTGGAGGAGCACTCAGTACTGAGTGGGGGTGAGTCTGTGGCTATGCATGGGACTGGAGTGACCTAGGACAGACAGCAAGGTGGAAAAGGCTGAGGAACTCTTGCTCTCGCAGGCCTTTGACCTCAGGGAGGCATGGCACAGGCCAGGAAGCCAGTGCCCCAGGCTGCTTCTAAGTAGGCAGCCAGGGGGTCACACTTGTTAAACAGGAGACTGCGTCTCCACTGGACATCTGAGACAGACACCCAGCTGTGCTTGTGAAGTAGCTAATTGGGAACAGAGAGGGTGGGAAGCCAGAAGGCTGAGCCACAGTTGGGAGTATGGGCTTTCTTGTAGTGGGGAAGAAAGGGTTAGGCCCACGACATGGTGTGGCATCCTTGTAAAAGCGTCCTGAGGTTGGGCACAGCACACACGGGAATCCCAGTATTCAGAGGCCATAGCAGGAGGATCTTGAGTTCTAGATTCATCCTGGGTGAGACTGTCTCAAAGAACACAGAAGTATGAAATAAATAAAAACTTCCCAAGGCTGCTAGCTGACATGAAGGAAGGAAGACGCTGTTAGAGAACCACAGGCCCCAGACAGAGGAGGCTTGAGCAGGTGGACAGTGGGCAGGGTTGTTCCCTCGAGGTAGCACCAACAGGAATTCTGTCACCCTGTCTGCAGGAAGAAAGTGAGGAGCCATGACCCTGGTCCTGCAGCCCTTCCATCCCTAGAAACCAAATGGGGTGCAGAACCTATGGCTGAGTGTGTGTACTGGGGCCCATTCCACCTCCAAGTGTCCTGCACACTTCAGGGGCTCCATTCTGAAGATGGGGTCTTGGCTCAGCCTCACGCACATGCAAACACACATACCTGTGTGTGTGAATGCATGTACATACAAGTATGTGGAAGTACATGCATGCATACATGTACCATTTGCAGACGGCACATGTAGACACCCAGACACGAGCAGGCACGCTTGAGGACAACGGTAATGCACGTAATTGCATGCAGACACAGACAGGACCCGCACTCAGCCCCCTCCCTCTCTTCACAGACATTTTGCAATACTACTTGGCTTGCTCGCCCCGTGCCACCAACCCCTTCCAGCAGGTGAGAGCCAAGCTGGTCCTGAGTGGCCAAGGCCAGGGACACGGTGTGGGGAGAGGCTGAAAGAGCTGTGGGCCCAGCCTCCAAGCCCAATATCTGAAGTTGCTAGCCCCTTAGGCTCGGTGCAAACCCAGCTTGGGGATGCTGATCTATTGTCCCATCCTTGTGATGGCCCATGTAATGGGGGATCCTTGGGATGCCTTTCACTCTTTGGGGTTCCCTCAGCTGGCCTGCAGAACAGAGGCTAGCTGACTGGTGCATGTGAGCAGATATGGGAAGAGCCCATTTGAAGAGTTTGGCAGTCCTAGCTAGCCATACCCTGTACCCCTGTTGTAACAATAATGGGGTGAGGGTACCCTTGCATCCTGAAGATACATTTCCATTGAGAATGCTTTGTTTTGCTCTCTGAAGTGAATACAGGCTTCTGTTACCTCCTCAGGGGTGTGTATTTTGTCCCTTGCGTGGGCACCTTCAGGGAGAAGGGATATTCTGTAGCCTGCTGGGTGGAGTCAGGCATAACTGACCCACTTGGGCTCTTGTGGGCTACCCATGTTGGGAGGGCTGGGGTAGGAGGAGCAGGTGGCAGCCACTAGATGCCACACTTCTCTGTGGAGCAGAAGCTGTCGGGCAGCCACAAGGCTCTCGTGGAAATGCAGGATGTCGTTGCCGAGCTGCTGAGGAGTGTTCCCCGGGAATTCCCAGCCACGAAGGTGAGGGGGGCCGTAGGCAAGGGTGGCCCTGACTGGTGGGAACCCAAGGGTCTTGATTGCTCTCCTTTTCACCACCCCCCCTTCTCCCTGAACATTTTCCATGGATTTGTAAAGTATTTGAGGAGCTGGTGAGGTAGCTCAGAATGAAAGGGTCTTTACTGCCAAGCCTGACAACCTGAGTTCCATCCTGGAGACCCACATGGACAGAAAGAAGCGTTCCTACACATTGTCCTCTGACCTTCACGTGCTTACCGTGGCATGCTTGCACACATAGTGCATGCCTGCGCGTACACACACCACAATGAAATGGAATAAATGTTTGTTCTTTATACGAAAAGGAAAACAAGCTTGGCGTAGTGGCATGGTTATAATCGTGGGACGACACAGGAGGCTGAGGCAAGATCTTGAATTCTAGGCTAACCTAGGCTACATGGCCAAACCCTATCTCATAAAAACAAGGCCTGGTTAGGTCTTGTGGCACACACCTGACTCTTGGTGAACACTAGGAAAGGATCTGGCCTTCCAGGTCAGTCTCAGCTGCATGAAGTGAGAGTCTAGCCTGGGCTCCAGAGAGACTCTATAGAAAGTGCTTGTCAGGCATTTGTCAGGCCCTGGGTCCCATCCCGGCCCTGCAGAAAGGGTTTCCATCCGAAATGTGACTTTCTGAGGTTCTGGGTTAGGCCTTTAGCCCATGGTTTGTAGACACAACTCAGTCCCTCACACCAGCACAAGCTCCCAGATGATAGGTGACCTTTTAATAACGTTCAGCAGCCAGGTGAGGTGGCGCAGTCCTTAGTGCCAGCACTCAAGGCAGGATCAGATGGATCTTTGTGAGTTTGAGGACAGCCAGGGCTACATGGTGAGACCCCATCTTTCACAAACCAAACCAAACCAACAGAAACAGAAAGAAAAGACTTGCTATGCAGTAACCCTCCTGCTGTGCTTCTGAGGAGTACTGGGGTTGTCTACTACAACCAGCCTAAAATTTGGCTTTTGTAAAATGTATTTTTTAATTTTATTTTATGTCCATGGTGTTTTGCCTGTGTGTGTGTGTGTGTGTGTGTGTGTGTGTGTGTGTATCCATATACCATGTGCCTGGTTCCTGTACAGGCCAGAGGACATCAGATCCCCTGGAATTAGAGTCACAGACAGTTGTGAGATACCATGTAGGTACTGAAAACCCAACCTGAGTTTTCTAGAAGGGCAGCCTCTTTGAACTGTTGAGCCATTTCTTCTGCCTTTAAGAGTAGAACGGCTCAGCATAGTGAGTTTCTCCCACATCAGTGAGGGAAATCTAGCCAGATATGATAGTGTGCACCTCTAATCCCCGCACTGAAAGAGGCTGAGGCATGATTATGAGTTTAAAATCACAGTAAATAGCAAGACTCTTGACAAAATTAATTAAGCTTAATAGTGGATAGGAATCAGCAGGTTCCCCGGTCTCTGTTCCCAAGGCATGGAACCCAGACTTGCCATTTCTGAAAACCCTGATGGGGCTGTATAGGGATGGGTTCAGGAGGTGGATTCCTAGTTGGGAGATGGAAGGATGCCAGGGTGGGGGCATGGCTCCTTGGGGGGTCTTCCCAGCCCTTATGCTAAAACTAAGTGGCGTGTGAACTCTTCGCCCCAGGATCCTTTGCTCCGAGTCCAGGAGGTGCTAAATGGCACAGAAGTGAATCTCCAGCATCTCACCGCCCTGGTGGACTGCCGCAGCTTGCATCTGGTAAGGCCACTGGGCAGCTGGGGTCGGGGAGGAGGGGAGCCACCAGAAAGAGATGGGGGGTCCTTGGGATGCTGGTGGGTTTCCTATCCCGCCTCATGTGTGGCCTAGGGAGTAGATTTCACTGCCTGTCCTCAATTCTCTCCCATTCTTCCGGCTCAGGACTACGTGCAGGCACTGACGGGCTTCTGCTACGACGGTGTGGAGGGCCTCATCTACCTGGCCCTCTTTTCCTTTGTCACAGCCCTCATGTTCAGCTCCATTGTCTGCAGCATTCCACATACCTGGCAGCAGAAGAGGTAAGGTTGTCACTGGGCTCTGGGGCTTGGAGATTCTGTGCACCCTGGAGGTGAGAGGAGTGCTCTTTCCAGCCTCTCCTGCCCCCTTGTGTCAGCTTTATGCCCTACACCCTAGAGGTGCTGCAGAGCATGTCTTCCACAATCCCAGGGACAGATGCGCACAGCTGTGGGTGGCAGGGCTTGGTTTCAGCAGTACGAAGTTCTGGTGACCGTATCCTACTGGGGACCAAGATATATCTTTGAAGTCAGGAATCCTCATGGCCTCATTTTCCTCAGCATAGGACTAGGCTGAGGAGACGCAGAGAGTCAGGCTTGCTTCCTTGACACATCCCCCAGACCTCTCCCCTCCCTCCACTGGGGCCATGGGTGCTGTTTGTGGCCCAGCTCAGATGACAGGTCTGTCCCCTGTGCCTGTGCTGTTCTTCTCTTCTTTTCCCTTTGGTGGCAGTAGAATTAGTGATGGTAAGGAGGGTTGTGACGGCTGGACATGGCCATTCACAACTTTAATCCCAGCACTCAGGAGGTAGAGGCAAGTGGATCTCTGTGAGTTCGAGGCCAGCCTGCACTGCATAGAAAGTTAGTTCCAGGACAACCAGGACTATAAAGAGAAATTTTATCTCAAAATAAACAAACAGAAAGACAGCTGAGTGGTGGTGGCCCGCACCTTTGTACAGAGGCTGGTGAATCTGACTTCAAGGCCAGCCTGGTCTGCAGAGTGAGTTCCAGGACAGCCAGGGCTACACAGAGAGACCCTGTCTCTAAACACCAACCAGCCAACCAAAAAAAAACCCAAACAGACAAAAACCGAGGGTGGTGGTGAGGATGGGGAGGGGCGGTCTATGGTGGCAGTTATGAGGAGGATGTTTGAAGTGGGGCCGGGGATGAATGCAGACGTCGTGGTGACAGTGCCGCCGCTGCTCATGCATTGAGGACGGTGACAGCAGTAATGACTCTGATGAAGGCAGAGGGGACGTGCTGGTGGCAGTGGTAGCAGTGTTGATAACGAGCCCGATGACGGGTGGACGTCATGGTGATAGTGATGGTGGTAGTGACGGCCATGGTGATTCGGAGGGATCATGGTGGTGATGGTACGCGTCATGATGCTGCCGATGGTAAGGATGCCGGGGATGGTGGGGGTTAGTGATTCTAGCAACAGTGAATGTGGCAGTTGTGTGACAGTGGTAGGTGGTAGTGATGATGGTGATGACAATGGTGACATACATGGAGCCTTTAGGAGAATGGAGAGAGTCTCAGAATTCCATGTTTGTGGTCATGTCCCAACTTTATCCTTGCTTACTATGTGGCCGAACAGGTAACTACACTGCTCTTGTAAAAGCAACCTATGAGAGGAGCTGGAGCAATGGCTCAGGGTGAAGAGTTGCAGAGGACCCATGTTTAGTTCCGAGCACACCCACGTTGGGGGAGCCAGTGCCCTCTACTGGTCTCCGTGAGCACCTGCACTCTTGTGCACAGACTCCCCACACAAGTGCACAGAATTCAAAGTAAAACATTACTCTCTTTTTAAAGGGCCACATATTGGGGGCCAGGGGAGAGCTCTGTGTGAGGGTCCTGCCTGGCTCATTGTAAACACACCAGCAACTCGACTGTCCCACCTGAGCGATTCCCACCCAGCCGCCCAGCCTTGCATTCGTGCAGAGCAGAACAGCATAAGTCTGGCCCACAGCCACTAACAGGGAGTAGGGGGTGGAAAGCCAGAGGGGAGCAGAGCAGGTCACATCGGGCCATCCAAGTTTGAGGACAGACCCTGCAAAACCAAAAGAGAACATCGTAGCCCAAATGAAGGTGCAATGCAGAATGCTCTCTCCGAGGACAAAGATGGCTAGCCCATAACCCTGCCACGCGTCAGTGCCTCAGGCTAAGGACACTGAGCCTGTGCTGTCCCTCCTTGCAGGGGCCCAGATGAGGATGGGGAAGAGGACACTGCCCAAGGGCCACGGCAGGCACATGACAGCCTTTACCGAGTGCACATGCCCAGTTTGTACAGCTGTGGGAGCAGCTATGGCAGTGAAGCCAGCATCCCAGCCGCCGCACACACTGTCAGCAATGCCCCGGTCACCGAGTACATGTGAGTTGTGGAGGTCGGGGACAGGGACCGTGTACAAACTTGGTTGCGGGGCCTGTATAGCTGCATGGAGGTACTGGGGGGTGGGGTGGGAGGCTTTCATCAAGGCTGGGCAGCCAGGGCTTCCTGTGGAATGGTCTGGCACTAACCTGTGGCTAGGTGAGCCCAGTCAAAAGCCATGGGGGAGGGGCACATGGCCCCGCGGAGGGTGTGCGCTTCTGTGGTAGGCTGGCAATCTGGAGGGCTGTAGGCATGCATTGAAGACTGTCCGAGCTTGCTACTGTAAAGTTAACATTGGCAGAGCTGGCCAGGCATGGCACCTGTCTGCTCCACGGTACACACCTGTGATCCCGTCACTCAGTAGGTAGAGGCAGGAGGATTGGGAGTTTAAGGTCATCTTTGGCAGCATAGCAAGTTCCAGGCCAGCCTGAGCTACATGAGACCCTATCTAAACTAAACCAAACCAATCACAACGACCCTCAAAACAACAACAGAAAGATGGGCCCTTCCCCCAGAGAAAGTCCATGTGGCCCTGACTGTTCACATGTTCTCTCTCCCCTTCCACTCAGGAGCCAGAATGCCAATTTCCAGAATCCCCGCTGTGAGAACACCCCCCTCATTGGGCGCGAGTCCCCACCGCCCTCAGTAAGTCTCAGGGCAGGAGGGAGGATGGGGAGACTCTTGGGCTTGATGGCTCTGCCTGTCTGCCGCCACAGTACCCTGGTGTGGCTCTCAGAGGCTGCCTGGGCTCTTGAGAAAGCTGTGGGCCTACATAAATGGGGCTGGGTGGGTCCTGCAGCTCTCACCAGCTCTGAGGAGCCTGGGGGTCAGTGCATAGCCTCTGGGCTCTGCTACCCAGCAGGTTGCCCTTGGTTCTTTCTTGAGATGAGCAGGCAGCCAGCAGGGCCCCTGCACTCCTCCCACCTTTCCCCTGGACTTGGCAATGCCTTGGCTTGGTGCTTTCACTATGTAAACCAGCCTTGTCTCCCCCCCCTTTCCCTCCCTCTTCCTCCTCTCACCCTCCTCCTCTCACCCTCCTCCTCTTCCCACCCTCCTCCTCTTCCCTCCTCCTCTCATCCTCCTCCTCTTCCCACCCTCCTCTCATCCTCCTCCTCTTCCTACCCTCCTCCTATTACTTCCTCCTCTCACCCTCCTCTTACTTCCTCCTCTCATCCTCCTCCTCTTCCCTCCTCCTCTCACCCTCCTCCTCTTCCCACCCTCCTCCTCTTCCTCTTCCCACCCTCCTCCTCTTCCCCCTCTTCCCACCCTCCTCCTCTTCCCTCCTCCTCTCATCCTCCTCCTCTTCCCACCCTCCTCCTATTACTTCTTCCTCTCACCCTCCTCTTCCCTCCTCCTCTCACCCTCCTTCTCTTCCCTCCTCCTCTTCCCTCCTCCTCTCACCCTCCTCCTCTTCCCACCCTCCTCCTCTTCCCTCCTCCTCTCACCCTCCTCCTCTTCCCACCCTCCTCCTCTTCCTCTTCCCACCCTCCTCCTCTTCCCCCTCTTCCCACCCTCCTCCTCTTCCCTCCTTCTCTCATCCTCCTCCTTTTCCCACCCTCCTCCTATTACTTCCTCCTCTCACCCTCCTCTTACTTCCTCCTCTCACCCTCCTCTCCCCTCCTCCTCTCACCCTCCTCCTCTTCCCTCCTCCTCTCACCCTCCTCCTCTTCCCACCCTCCTCCTCTTCCCTCCTCCTCTCATCCTCCTCCTCTTCCCACCCTCCTCCTATTACTTCCTCCTCTCACCCTCCTCTTACTTCCTCCTCTCACCCTCCTCCTCTTCCTCTTCCCACCCTCCTCCTCTTCCCCCTCTTCCCACCCTCCTCCTCTTCCCTCCTCCTCTCATCCTCCTCCTCTTCCCACCCTCCTCCTATTACTTCCTCCTCTCACCCTCCTCTTTCTTCCTCCTCTCACCATCCTCCTCTTCCCCCTCTTCTCACCCTCCTCCTCTTCCCCCCTCTTCCCACCCTCCTCCTCTTCCCCCTCTTCTCACCCTCCTCCTCTCACCCTTCTGTCTCAGCCTCCCTTCTCTTTTCTTCCATTTTTTCCTCCCTCCTGCTTTTCCTCCTTTCCTCCTCCTCTTTTCTTATCTTTTTCCCTGCCTGTCTTCCTTTCTCTCTCTAAACATCCACCAGTGTCCCAGCCCCAGGCTGTTGTAGCCCAGGCCTGATGTCTTTTCCAAGCCCCCAGAGTGAGATGTACACTGAAGGATGTGCTGTTGGAAAGGTGGGGCTCCTGGGGCTTCCCCGAGGGCTGGGCTGTGAGGACAGGACCTAAAAGGCTAAAGGCCGCCTTGTTTTAGGAACACCCACCTTATGTCAGCCATATCCCCACAATGTCCTCTAGCACAGGGCGGTGCTGGGATGCCCAGACCTGGACCAGGGACTGTCAGGCCTCTGCGTCACATTTGACTGCCCTCACCCTTGGCCCTCTGGTCTCATGGTCCACTAGGGGCCGGCCACGCCTGGCGTTGAGGACACCCCTCTCTCTCTCTCTCCTGCATCCCTCCCCCCTGGGTCCTCCTAGCGCTACCTGGCTGCCCTGGACTCTGGCAGCCATGCAGGCTGGCAATTTAAACCCATGGACAGCGCCCGAACACTGTGGTAGCTGTACCCTCAGAGTGACAGGTACTGACCAGCCCCCATCCCGCACGGCTGTCCGCCTGTCCTTCATGCCTTGCACCCTCTGCTCACCGTCCTACACCCACTGTCTGGGGGTCTGGAGGCTCTGAAGTGGTCCTGAGATCACTGATGTCACAGGGAACCCCGGTCCAGGCTTGACTCTGTCATCAGCTGCAGGTGGCCCAACCCATCTTGTCACTCCCATCCAGGCCCCTGTGGGCTTTGGATGCAGAGCTGGGTCCCTGGGTGTGTGGTCCTGCATGTTGACCCATGCACAGGGTACACACAGGTGTGCTCATATGGGTGAGTACCTGCCCCCTGTCCCATGCCTGCTTGGGTTCCTCCAGGCCTCTCTGGGCTGCCACCTCCCGTTCCATCCCACCAGTTGTCCCATTCCAACCCCCATCCCTTGTCACCTCTGCATGTCCATGGAATGACATGGCTCTGGGCCCCTGCTCCCCCGACCCCCTCACCATGGCCGCCTCATAGGCTGCTTGCAACCTTAACCTAGAATGTCTCAGGAAAGTACTCAGTACCCGGGGAGCAGTGTCTCTCATCTGGGAACTGTGGAGCCAGCCTGTGCTCCCTGAGGTGGGGTGGGTGAGGTCAACACTGCCTGGCCTTGGCACATGCTTGGAGGCGTGTTTCTCTGCAAACAAACACAGACAAACGCACACGCACATGCGCGCACATACTACTCAAACCTTCGCACCTATTAAGGTGGCTAAGGTGTATATATAGGCCTTCTGCAGAACCAGGCAGTCACCTCTGTCCCGAGTCACACATCCTTTAGTTCATTTTTCCATCCAAGGAGTGAGGCAAAGTCACTCTAGCTTCAAGTGTCCCCATTTCCTGGGAGTGATGGAGCTGAAAGGCTGGGAGGAAGCTTCAGCGTCCTGACCCCAGTGGGACTTACCAACTCCAGTCTGTGGCCTAGCTTCCTGAGGGCCTGCCCTGGGAGCCCTTGCCTGGATGCAGGGCACAGCTCTGAGGCAGAGGTATAGAAGGGCTCATGTGGCCTTTCTGTCCTTGGCATGTGTGATGCATTCAGAGCTTTTGAGCTGAATTATTGGAGGTGGCAAAGATCTAACTGGGACTCTGAAAGTGGCCTAGTGATAGAAGGGGGCTGAATGTACTTCACTGGGAAGGGAGCTTGCCTCTGGTACAGCCTCGGCTGCAGAGGCTGACCTTTGTACTCTAGGTATCATCACCCCTAATCTGTACTCGTCCCTGGTCCAGCCCTGGGCCAGTGGCCTCTTAACCTTAGAATTCTGCCAACTGTGCTTCCCCAAGGGTCGGCTGTGGCTCACCCTACCAAGGACCACATCAAAAGAGGCTGCTGGCTGCTCAGTCCCACCTAGGAACCCACCTGACCCTGGTCCCTCCTTCCCTCTCTCCTCCAGTACACCTCCAGCATGAGAGCCAAATACCTCGCCACGAGCCAGCCTCGCCCCGACTCCAGCAGCAGTGGGCACTAGACCGCACACCGGCCAGCCATCTGCCCCCACGTGCCAATTGCCCCACCCTTCCTATGCCAGCACTGCGCTTCCACCCTGCCGGACCCTCCTCTGCAAGGCACGCCGGGCCAGCCCTAGGCACATCTGAAGGCCCCCCGCTATACCCACCCTGCAGGAGGCATGGAGGTGCCCAGCATGAGCTCCAGGCCAGCCTGAGAAGTGAGGCTTCTGGGGCACTCACCTGGACAGACGCTGCCACCAGCAACACGACCCTGCCTGCCTCTGTCCCCCCTTGTCCTTCCTGAGCCCTGCTCTGTGCCAGGTGTTTCCACCCCATGTTCCTTCTACAGGTGACCCTTCATGCTGTTCCTTGCTCTCTGGACGCTCCCTTCCCTCCAGCTGCACCAAGCCTTTCCTGGTACTGCCCTAGCTCCTGACTCTTCCGAGATCACGTCTCCATTCACAGGCAGTAGACCCTGTGCCTGGCGCCATTAGCTCGTCACTGAACAACCCCTTCACACACTCGTCTTTGCAACGTCCGGCACCTGCCTTCTATCCACCCGGCTTACTTGGCTCTTCCTGTCAGTTCTGAGTTGCCTCTAGGGTGGGGCTCTTCCTCATGCCCAGCCAGCCCTCCCCAGACAGCAGGTGCCATGCAGAGCCCAGGTCACTCCCTGGCCTCTCAGTGCTGGCCACCTTCTTGGTGCCAAATCCTCTTTCCCATTCATTCCCAAAGAGTGGCAGCTTCGTCCCCTTTGTTTTTTTTGCACTGACCACATTTGTCATCTCCAGGGCGGTCTGGGACATCGGCGACACAGGACACTGCCCACTTTCCTCTCAGTTTCATTCTCACCCAGGACAAGCGGCAGTGCCCTTTGGAGCCCACCCTTGGGGGCTGGACCTGTGATGGCTGTGAATGTGCCCCCAGCCTCAGAAGGCCCCCGCTGGGACTAACCACTAACCTCACTCTCAGCTGCCATGGGCACTCCTGGCTGACCCTGAGCCAGCAAGCATGACCCTAAGTCTAGCCTGGAGCCAGGGCTAGAGTGGTCATTTCATTGTGGGGTACTGCCAGGGAGGGGCCAGACCCACAGGCTACTCAAAGGGCCTAGAGACCCCTCCCCAGGCAGGTGCTGCCCCAGGAGGAGCATGTCCTGAGGACTAGGGACTGAAGTCTGTGGCCTCAGTCCCCCCACCCAGAACACTGCTTGCCTAAGGTGCTTTTGGCTTTAGTGTGATGTTTGCTGTGCTTCCCTGCTGCCTGAATTAGCTTCCAAATCAGGACCTGGAGACTCTCCCCTGGCCCAGCCAGCCAGTGTGAGCTCTGGTCTGTGGGACAGGCAGCTACAGGCCAGTGGAGCAGCATGTGGTGGGAGGGGCAGGGCTGGGGGACCCTGTGGTAGTTGGTTTACAGACCTGTGGCCCTCCTGAAGCAACCTGGCAGCTATGGACCCCAGAACCCCCTGGGCTTCAGCTCCCCCCAAATGGGAGAGTTTCCACATTGCATTCCTTCCCAAACAACCCCTTTCTTTGTGCTGGTGTCTGGGACCAAAAGGAGTGGGGTATGGGAGTCAAAGGACCTAGGGGTCGCAGTCTGAGCATCTGTAGCTCCTGAGCATGACAGAACCTCAGTGCAAGGTCCCCTGCCCTTGGCTCCAGCTGAACTGGTGCCAGGAACTTCTAGGGCCATTAGAAGCCCAGCTGCAGCCAGTCTGCCCACTATGGCTATGTTCCTGACCTAAGGTGTGTGCCCTGGGGCCTCTCAGAAGCACAAATGCTGCTCCTGGCTGTGAGCTGGCCACAAGGTGAATGTATATAGCATGAGAGGCGGGCGCTGCCCGGATGTGGCTGTGAACTTGTGCTGTCTTGGGAGTCCTGACTGTCGTGTGCGTGTGTGCCCCCATCTGTGACGTTTCACTCACCGAGGCTGAAGAGAGGAAGCAAGGGGAAACGAAAAGGGGGTTCTCACCCTGACCTCTGCGGAGGAGACGGCTCCTACCACTGTGGTTTGTTCCATTTTGTTTCCTGATTTCTGGGGTGCCACTTACCTACTTAATCCAAGTGGCTCCCCCACATCCCCAGGGGTGAGCAGTCCAGTGTCAGCTGCCTGCGATTGGTACCCAGTCCCTCTTACCCCAGCAGCCCCTACAGCTCTGTTGGGTAATGGGGGTTGAGCCACCAAACCGGAGCCAGATCCCTAGCGAAGCCAGAAGGAGGGATCTGGCTGGGAAAGCTGATAGGACCGGAGGCCACCACCTACAGCAAACACACTCTGGTTTATTATGTAAGTAGCAGAAGACCCTGGCCTGGAACATCCTTCACGCCCTTCTCCCAGTGCCCCTCCCACCCCATGTCACTATGCAATTCCTGACCCCAGCTCCAATGCCG
Source organism: Micromys minutus (assembly GCF_963924665.1). Classification (NCBI taxonomy): domain Eukaryota; kingdom Metazoa; phylum Chordata; class Mammalia; order Rodentia; family Muridae; genus Micromys; species Micromys minutus. Next base: position 126,581 of record NC_137964.1, on the reverse strand, counting down.
GCCTACCAGGCCCCAGCCCAGAACATAGTTAGCCCCTGGGCCACAGGTGACCAGGGTCTCTGGTTTTGATCATAATGGTGGTGTGCTGCGCCCTTCCTCCTCTATCTGATTTTGTGAGATTTGCCTCCCAGTTACTTCCCTCTGCCTGCATCCCCCCAGTGGACGCTGTCATCTGAATCGAGCCAGCCCCAGGTCCCCTCCAGCCTCCGTCGGGCCATGGCTGTGTCACTGTTGCTGTGCTTTCGTTTTCTTAACTGGGCTTGGGTTTGATTTTTATTTCTTTGGGGAACTTTATTTTTCTTGGCAAATAACTAAAGTTCTTGTCCATGTAATTTCTGTGGTCTCTATTCAGCTTGGGTTTCATGTTTTCAAATAAACAATTTTAAAAAAACAGGACTGTCTCCCCCGCCCCCCCCCCCCCCCGAATTTGCTAGAGAATCCAGAGCCATAGGCTGTACACAGGGTAGTTGCTTGTGGCTCAGGCTAGGGTCGTGGGTACGGAGTGAGGTCTGTGGAGACAATGTTTAGTTTCATGGACAGGAGATCAGGACCTCGTTGGCTGGGGTGGATCCATTGAGAGTGACACTATCTAGTGTTCATTTCACATGAATTTCTCTAGCTGCTGAGTCAGGAAGGGATGGAAGAATATAGAAGCTGGGGATCAGTCCAAAAGGCTCAATAGAAGGGCTGGGGTGTGGCTCAGTGGTAGAGCCCCTGCCTAGAATCCCCCAGTGAGGGGCTGGGGTGTGGGTAGTGGTAAAACACCTGCCTAGAGGCACCCAGTGAGGGAATTGTACATGAAAGCTGGAATAAGGTTCATGGGAAGCAAGAGGCACTGGTTCCCCCTCAGGATTGTACTTGCCAGTCTGTATTCACAATGCCCAGAGGTCCCAGTGGAACATTTGCGTTGAGGAGGAGGGGAGTGGACAGTGGTTCTGCTGAGAATGCTTGTGCTGGCACCTGCTGCTTGAGTCACACTGATAGCCAGCCCAAGACAGCACATGAGCCTCATGCTCGACTCCCATACTGCATAAATCAGACATTAGAAGGCCAGGGATGTACTTAGGACTTTGATTATTTACCTAGCATGGGAGACCCATGATTCAGTTCTTAGCACTACTAAGGGGGTAAAAAACCGAATAAATCAGAAGGGTATATATTTAGTCTCACATGGAACTTAGGCCAGTGGTTTTTTTTTTGTTTGTTTGTTTCTTGGTTGTATCCCTAGGTAGGAAGTTCCAGTGTGGGAAGTCATCAACTGTAGCCACCAGGTGGCACCCTCGAGCTGCGGTGGGCTGTGGTGGATGCCTGGACAGTCCCCTAAACGCCATGACAGCATCTAAGCAACCTCCAGGGTCCAATATTGGGTGCCTCTTGGTCCTGGGGTCCTTTGCAGGGATTTACCTAATGTCTTTACATATGTAATTTTTCACAAAGCAGGGCAGATTAGGTTTTATACATTTCCTCCTCTTGTTTTACTTATTTTAATATTTTATGTCTGCGGGTGCTTTGCCTGCATGTATGTCTTTGCATCACACGCATGCAGTACTGGCAGAGGCCAGAAAAAGGTGTCGGGCCGGCTCCAAGCCACCACATGGGTGCTGGGATTCGAACCCCAGATCCTCGGGAAGAACAACCAGAATTCTTACCCACTGAAGCTATCTCTCTAGTCTAACTTATTTTTCAAGACCAAGTTCAGGCTGGCCTTGAATTCTGTGTATCTAAGGATGTTCATGTGATGCTCGTTTGAACACAGGACTTAGTTAATGCTTGGTAAGCACTCTGTTGACTGAGACATGTTTTCAGTTTTCATGTATGTGTGCGTGTGTGCAGTTTGTGTGTGTGTGTGTGTGTGTGTGTGTGTGTGTGGTGAAAGTGGACTACCTCAGAAAGACAACTGTTTAGAGAGGATGGAAGGTAGAAGGGATGAGTATGGTCAGAGCGCTGGAGAATGAAGCTGTCTCAGTGAAACTAATCACTGTGTGCAATGGAAATATACCAATTAAAAAATTGCCAAAGACCAGTGAGATGAGGCAGCTGGTTCCCGTGTGCATTCTCAAGCCCAGTGCACACGTGCACACGTGCACCACGACACACAAAGACCAACCTCCAGTACTTTTAACCTATTTTAAGTATGTGTATAGGTGTTTGTCTGTATGTGCAGCATCAGGCCTAATGTCTGTAGAGGCCAGAAGACGGTGTCATATCCCCTAGGACTGGAGACAATTATAGGCAGCCATGTGGGTGCTGGGAATCCAACCTGAGTTCTTCCTCTGCAAGAGCAGCAGGTGCTCCTGACCATGGAACCATTTCTCCAGCCCCAACTTAAAAAAAAAGTAAATGCCAAGCATCAAAAAGAAAAAAAAAATGTATTTTGTTTTGTTTTGTTTTTTGGTGGGGGAGAGGACAAGCCTAGGGTCAGGCGAGCTGTTGCCCCTAGGAGAATGTGCCACAGGCTAGGCCAATTGGTCTGATAAACTGCTGTGTTTTACCCAGGGCCTCTGCTTCCTCCTGAGACCTCAGGCCCAGAGTACAGAGAGAGCGGCTGAAGCCATCCAGAGGGGCCGGACTCTGCTATCAGAGGTCAGCGCAGGGGGAGGTGGAAGGCTCAGTTCTTTTGTTCATTGCCTTCCCAGCCTTCTAACCAGGTCCCTCCAAACCCCACCCTAGCTGTGCCAAGCTGGAGCACCCACAAACACTTGCTGACTTTTGCTCATGCGCTGTGGTTTTGGCCTTCCGGCTCCAGCAGTGAGGCACCTCTTCCAGGAAGTCAGCCCTGCTGACCCCAGAGGGGAGGGAAGTTCAGAGGAGGAAGTTGGAAACTTCAACCCTACCCTGCCACCTTCTCCCCAGACCCAAGTCAGTGTGAGAGGAAGCTGGGGACCTCCCTGTCTCTGCACTTTCCTGACACCCTATAGCTTGCATTTGCAGTTTTACTTTTATTGGGGGCCTGGGGGGGGGGGGAGCATCATTTAGTAGGTAGTCTAGGCTGGCCTTGAACTCTCAGCAATCCTCCTGCCTCTGCCTCTCGATGGCTGAGACTTACAGGCATGGAGCATCAGGGTACCTGGCATTTTATAAACTTTTTAAAGCCCCACAGTGATGGGTAGTTTGGGACAAGACACCTGGCTGACCAGAGAGGAAAGCCTTTTGCTTCGACCCTCATGGAAGCAGGCGGGCAGCGAGTCATGGGCGGTGTGTGCCTTTAATCCCAACACTCGGGAGGCACAAGCAGGTGAATCTGAGCTCAAGACCAGCCTGGTCTAGAGTGCGGTCCAGGACAGCCAGGGTTACATAGAGAAACCCTGTCTTGGAAAAAAAAATCAATCAACCAATCAATCAGTCAAGTCAGCTGGCTTCCCTTCTCGGGAGAAGCTCTCCTGACCTGCTGTGCCTAGTAGTTGAGGCTGCTGACTATACCTTCCTGGGTCCTCCCCACTTGGCTTCCATTTCTCAGATGATTTTTTTTGAAACAAGACCTCACTTGGTAACCCATGCTGGCCCTGATGTTGTGATCCTCACAATCCTCCTGCCTCAGCGGCCTCATGAATACTAACTAGGTTAGAGACCTGTGCCACCTCACTGGGTCCTCCTCCTGCTCCTGTTCTGTCCCTCCAGGCTCAGGGCCATTTGGACCACCATGAGGCCCTTTGGCTCCAATCCCAATGGGAACCCCACCTTTTTTGGGGCCCCCACTCCATGCCCATGAGGTAGGTGCAGTCATACCTCACCTCTGCGGCTGCCAGCTCTGTGGGGAGGCTGATACCAGCTACAAGAGGCTTTGTGACGACCAGAGCAGAGGGTAGTGGGCCTCTGACTCATCCAGGCAGGAAGGAGGCCCACGGCCTGTGTGCAGACTGTTCCATCATGACCTTTCCACCCCTAGCAAATGTCAGCTTCCTCATCCAGAAGTAGGGCCCTGAGCCACTGCCACCAGGCTCTGTATGCTGAGGACAATGGCCACCAGTGAGTATCCCCTACTCGGAAAATCCCAGGCAGCTGCCCCAGACCTTCAAAAGCCAAACTGCAAAGTGGGCTCAGGCCCTGGCCAGTCCCCCAAAAGGCAAGAGCAGTTACCAGCAAGGGCCATTTGCAGTCCACTTGGGAGACTGAACCCACACTGTGAGCCATGTCTGGTGGGGCAGGAAGGAGGCAAAGGACAGGGGTGGCAGATGAGGACACAGAGTCCAGGCTCAGGTCAGGCAAGCAGGCCCCTCGGACGGGCAGCAGGTGGGCAGTGCTACAAGGAGACCACAGGAAGGGGCGTGGCTGGATTTGAAGAAGGTCTCTGAAGAGCCTCAGGAAGATCTGAGTCTCCAGCTCCACCCACGAGTGAGCAGCCTGGGCACTGCCCATTCTCAAGAGGACACCTCTACGCTTCTCAGTGTCAGCTGGGTTGATAGGGGACCAAGATCTAGGGAGGCATCCATCTCAGCAGCCTGACTTAAGTCATCCTGATTTAGCCTGCTTTGGACTCAGTTTTCCTGTCTGCAAAATGGGTCTGTGGCCAGCCCCCAGTAGCCACTGTTCCTCCTCCAGGAAGATCTGGACTCCTATCCATCACAAGAGATGTTGACACAGGGCTGCCTCCATCAGCTCTGCCCACCCCCAACCTCCCAGCATGGTACCAACCCATCAGAGACAAATCTACACCAAGCTGGCAAGCTGGCCATACTTTGTCTATTTCAACTAAGTTTCCTTCCTAAGTAGTAAGCTCGTTGGATTCCTACCAATTGCCTTCTCCATGTCATGACCCAGTGTCCCCTACCCTCATCTGAGTGTCCCCTGGAGTTACCTTGATGGACAAGTGGCTTAGCCCCAACTCCCAAGCAAGACTAGGGCCCCTTGGATTGCTGCAAAGAGCACCTTTATTCAGAGGAAGGATGTCACCATGGCAACAACACATCAATTCCCTGAGAGCTTTTCCCTTATCTTCATTAGCTTGCCTAGCTAAGGTCTTTGCAAAAAGAACACAGAATCCAGCCCATGGGGTGGGGGTGGGGGAGGGAAGCAGGATTCCAGATACTGGAAGGCATAAATACAGTACTAAGGCACTCCTGGTCCAGGTTTCCAAAGACCAAGCCTGTCTGGCTTCCACTTTTTTCTGATCCACAGAAAAGATAAAATAAGACCTTCTCCAGCCCACCCCAGAAAACACCCCCCCTTATTTCACACCCACCCCTCCCCTTTCAAGAACCAGCACAGTAAAAAAATACTGTCACAATATTTACAGGCACACCCACTATGGGCGACTTTCTCTCTACTTTGGAGAGGAGATAAAATTCATAGCTCTGAACCCCACTAGTGTGGGAGACAAAGATAGGCCATCAGAAGGTGGGGCTGAAGACTACCCCACCCTGGAGGGTATGGAGAGGAGCGCTGTTCCCCAAACACAGGCAGCGCCTGGGCCAGAGCTCATGAGGGGCCCAGGCCTTTTATGACCCAAACTAGCTTCCCTAGCACTGGGCACAGCTCAGCTGACAGTGAAGGTTCCAGGTAGGTGCTAGTACCCCAACATAAGAGACTGTTCGACAAGACAGTACTTGGACCCCCAAGGGGAGCCCTGAGGCCTCTTATCCACCCCCACTGCAGAGATCCAAACACAGATCCCACAGATCCGCCCTTGGAGTGGCTCTCAGAGTGTAGAGTGGTTAGGGACAGACCTGCCACTCCTGAAGAACACGACTGCCCAGCAGTCTGCAACATGGGTGGGCACGCCACACAAACACAGATATAGACACACTCACACAAATATAGACACACACACACACACACAAACAAACATAGCCCTGAAGAACCTCGGACACCAAGGCCAGGACGTACAACAGGGGTCCCTGGGCCCTTTGGATACCAGGGGCACCCAGGGACAGGGTCTCAACCACGGGCGCTAGAAGATGGTGCTTCGGGGACACCAAGATGTGTCCGGGTACAGGTGGCAGTGGATAGAGCGGAACCTGTGGGGACAGAGTAAAGGCTGGTCCATGTGGGGTGGGGGTGCCATACACTCTCTGGCAGTCCCAACCATGGGGTTCCTGAGGGTCCCCTCCAGGGGGTATTTGGTGACCCTCTGCAAGTTCTTACCTGGATGGGTCAGCCTCCACCGAGAAGGGTCCCTTGATGTGCACCGTGTTCCGCTTGTTTTCAAATGTGCCATAGCTCAGGGTCACCTGCATTGGGAGCAAAGGAATGATGCTGGAGAGGTGACAGTCCTGCCTGGTCATTCCTGCTGGTCTCCCTTGGACCAAGGACACCTGCTCAGCCCAGTTGGGGATGAAGTCCATGATGGGGGTCTATGACCATGAGCAAGACAGAGCAGGAGTGTCCCCTCAGAGGGCAGGTCAGCAACTTAGAAGAATCTATTTTGCTTTATTTTTTGAGGAGCCGGAAAGTGAAACTGGGGTACCTCATCTGGGCCAGCAGCTTGGGATAGGCTGTGACACCTAAGAATGAGCTGTCTCTGTTTCAACAGTGACCCCAGGCTAGCTCACCTGACAGAGTGCTTGTCTAGCATGCACCGCGTAAACTGGGTATTGTGGTGCGCTCCTGCAGTCCTAGCCCAGTAAGGTGGAGGCAGGAGAATCAGGAATTCAAGGTCATTCTCAACTACATATCAACTTCAAGGCTAGCCTGGGCTACAAGAGACCCATCTCTAAGTAAAGCATACAAACAAATAAATGAAAATGTGTGTGCACCCCACTAAATGGCTCTGAATCGGGTGTGGTGGCACACAACTGACTCCCAGCATATGGGAGACTACAGCAAGACGACAAGGCTAGCCTGGGCTACATGGTGCACTGGAGGTACATGCCTTTAATCCAGCACTCAGAGGCAGGTGGATCTCTGAGTTCAAGGCCAGCCTGATCTACTGAGACAGTTCTGGCCACCCAGGCCTTGGGGACACGGGTACCTGCTCATGGAGCTCGGTGGTGGGCACCTGCTGCAGGTTCTCCAGGTGTGAGTGGAAGAGGCCGCTCCGGATGAGGGGCACGCCCAGTAGTGCTTCTACAATGTAGCCGACCGTGCAGTCGTCAGGGAGCCGGATACGCTCCGCTGTGCTCATGAAGTGTCCCCCACTGCAAGGGAAGGGCCGGGGAGACCTTGCAAACTGAGCTTCAAAAGAGGGAGTTCCCTTCCCCTCGCCCTCCGCCCCCACCATGAACCATAGTCCAGAGGGTTTATCAGCCAAGGGTGCTCTAGCCAGGGCAGAGGTAGGGCGATCGGCAGAAAACTTGGCTGCCTAAGGGACAGGCGTGGGTATCTGGGAGACCACGAACGCTCTGCTGTCGTGGGTAGTGGCTGACATGCAGGGGACACTCACCTGGCCCATGGGCCCATCTTTAGGGCCAGCCCTCTGCTGATGCAGAAGCCAGCTCCTCCGGTGGCAAACCAAAAGTGGACAGGTCTCTGGGGGAGGTGAAATGGTTGTCAGAAGACTCCGGGTTGCCAAGGTGGCTCAGCACCTCCCTACCTCCTCAGGGTGTGTGCAACCCCTGGAGACAGCACCGGGAGACACTTACTACTCTGTGCTCGCTGATGCGTTCCGTGGCCTGGATGGGCCTGTCCAGGCTGGGCTTGCCGAGGTACACGTCTTGGGTGTGGGGATAGCTGGCCAGCAGCCGCAGCAACGCCCGGAGGTTCACATAGTTGTCATCATCCACATGGCAGAACCACCTGAACACAAGGTGGGGTGCAGACGGTGGTGAGGAATACCAGGCTGCCAGGGAAGGGGCACGGACAGGGCACGGCAGGAAAGGTAGGAACTCACTTCTTCCCTGACTCAATGAACCGGTCGTATTCAACAGCCATCTTGCAGGACAGAGCCTGGCGGCTGTGGGCCGCAGAGCAGTTGGTGAGCACTACATTGCCTGTGGACAGGGAGGCCGTGAGCAGGCCTGGACTTTGAGCAGTAGGCTTTGCTCATTGTCTCAGACCTCCCTCCCCCCCAGCCCAGCCCAGCCCCCTCCCCGGGGTAGCCACCCCTGCCCATTCATTCAGCCAGCTTTTCCCCAGTACAGGCCACCTGTTGCTGCTAAGCGGGACTCAAAGGGTCCTCAGAGGACTGAAAGGGGCTCCTCTGCACCAGAATCAGGGGCCCAGGGAGTGGTAGGGCAGGCACCAGTGACCTCACAGCCTCAGGGGAAGAAGTTGCTTAGGACCAACCTGTGTACTTGGCCAAAGCTTCATCCTCCCCGTCTGTGAAGATGAACGTCTAGAAGAAGAGACAGGATCTTGAGCCTTCAGCTCCAAGTTCCCTACTAGGGCCACACCCTCAAGTGCTCTTAGCTGTAGGTCTGTCTCCCCACCCTGCACTGAACTGCTTGAAATTTCCATCGCACAAGTGCCCAGGGGGATGGCCGGGGGAGGTGGGCTCACTCTCCAACTTCAGACGGGTGGGCCCAAGGTCACCACAGGCAGCTGGGAGGCACGAGCCAGGTGGGATGCCCCACCCACCAGCCAGGTAAACGGGCTTCAACTAACCCTCCCGCCAACTGTGCACCTGGCGGGACACACACCCTTATTGACACAGCCTGCCAGCCCGCCCAGCCTGCGGGCTTTCCAAGCTGAGGGAGGAGGTGGGGGACAGGAGGAGGAGGTCGGCTTTGGGAAGCTGAGCCTCAATCACTCGGGTCGGGGACAAAGGCCTCTGCTGGGCTGCTGCCAAGCCCTGGCAGACAAAGGGCTCTGGAGGGAGGATGAATCACCAGCCATTGTCCGCCAGCTTTGTCCTGGGTTGGGCCAGCCTTAACTCTGCCGAGTTAAGCAGGAGTGGCCGGGCGGTCATTTCCATACAGCTGGCCTGGTTAACTGGGCCGGCTGGGCAAGAGGTCCTGTGCACAGGACTATGGGTAAGGCCACTGGCCATGCGCTACTCTGGCCTGGACTCCCTGCTGCGTCCCATAGAGCGGGTTTCCCCAGCCATAGTAGCCAGTCAGGTTCTGGGAGGTCACCGGTGGTCAACATGTGGTAGCAGAAAAGGATTTGTGTCCCAGGGCCCACAGCAGGGCATCTGAGCAGTCGGTGCAGCTTTGAAGAAGAAAACTGTTCGCTGCTCACAGAAGGCCTTGCCCAGGGCCACAGCCAAGACTCCACCTGGCCGGGCACCGGGCCACCCCCTGCCAGGATTGCACTTCGGAAGGGGAGGGGGCGCCGGGGCGGGGCCAGGAGCTGCCGGCGCCCGCCTGGGCCCGTCGGCACACGGGAAGGAATGTTCCTTCCTCCGCCGGCCCGCCCAGCGCGTGCCGCCTGCCGCGCCCTTGCATTGCACAGTGCAACCCTAGGGCGGGTGGGGGCTGCTCACAGCAGAGGAAGCAGGTTCCCCTGCAACCACCAGCCTTCACTTTGCATTTGTGTGCCAAAGGGTACCAAGTAAATCTGGGTGTGTGCGTGCAAACCTGGAGGTCAAACTACCCTAGGCCTGAAGGGTGGCACACCATACCTTGAACGGTCCTATTCCCTTACCCAGGTGACCCCATGCCCGTGAGGCCCAGGTTAGGAGAGCAAAAAGTGGGATCTATATTATCTGCAAGTATGCGCCCCTCCTTCCAGGTCTCTGCAGACACCCGGGGCAGCCCACACGCACAGACTCGCATCCACCACCACCCTGCGCCCCAACATCGTAGCCCAGGAATGCCGTGGGAGGTGCAGCGGGCCGGCCTGTGCAGACGCTGCCGCTGGATGAAAAGGAAAATGCTTTCTTAATGAGATCAAGAGAGGCCTGTTCTCCCTCGCGCTTCCATGGTGTCCTAAAAACCCAGCCCAAGGCTACGGAGATTAAAGTCACCTTTGTTCAGTTTGGGGGGTGGGTAAGGAGGCCCAGAGAACAGTCTTTTAGAGGTGGAATGTGGGGTGTGGGGGCATTCTGCCTGCTGCCTCTCCAATACAAGGCAATCAGGAGGGGAGGGGGACAGGGGTGCCTGTGGGTATCACTCAGTCCCTGGAAACTCTGTAAAATGGGCACACCACAGCTCACCTGTGCAGAGCCAAGTGCTGGGGTTGGACTCTCCTCTCCCGAGTGTCCCTGGGAGGTGAGTACCATATTCTTTTCTCCTAGGCTTATAGTAAAGAGACCAAATTGGACTCTAGCCTGTGCCACACTCAGGAAGAAGTTTTGGAAGACCCAGGTCTCAGTCTTTCCCCATCCCACCAATGTCCCCTGAGGAGGACCGACGGGGCAGGGGGGGCAGCAGAGCTGGTGAGGGCAAGCAAGGGGGTGGGGGAGAGACACACAGGAAGCAGCATTGTTCCTGGAACCAAGATTCAAAGAAACACAGGATGCCAAGTTCTGCCCCAGCCATTGTGGCTGAGGTGGTGGCAGCCCTGCAGCCTGGCGCGCTCCTTACTGGTGGGGGAGGAGCAAGCGGGCCAGAGGCCAGGCGCTCTCCCTGTGTCCCTCACTGACCAGCCTCCCCACCTCTCCAAGCCTACCTGATTTTTGTACAACCCCACAACCATGCCTGCTGCCAAGACTGCCCCTCCTGGACCATAGGACTCTGAATGCAGATGGAGCCTCCTCCTTCGGGAAGCCTTCCTTCCATTTATACCCAACCCAGGTTCACCTTTCACCCTTTGCTCATAGCACACAAGGGGGGGGGGTTTGCCTGTGGTGTGTTCAGGAGGTGACATGGGGGTAAATGCAGCCATTTCTGGGTAGGGACTCCTGGGGTCACCAAGAGCCTCCTAAGTTATACCGTCCACTTTATCATACCTCATTAGAAAGACAGACTTTCCCTTTCCTGAGAGTGAGAGAGGGCCAGAGAGACCCTAGGCTTTTCACCAGACCACACAGTCCAGCTAAGACTTGTTTTTGAGTCCTCTGTGCTGGACAAAGTTCCCAAATCCCCAAACGAGAGTTTTTCAGAACCGATGGTGGCCCAGAGGGGGATAGATGCTATCCGATATCACACAGTAGGAAGGCTGAATGAAAGAGTGGGGGAGTGCCCTGGCTCAGGGATCGTGCCCCGCAAGGGCTGTCATTCAGGGTTGGGGGAGGACAGAGAGGCCCCCTCATCACCAGGCAACCTGAGTGGCCAGCACGCCAGCCAACGGTTCCCATGGAGCGCGTAGCTGTACACAAGAGGCCGACGCCTTTCTCAGCTGGAGAAAGGGGCTTTGTTGCCTTGCCCAAGGGGCCGGCGTGAGAGCAGCCTAGCGCTGGGAATCCTAACGGCACCGCAGCCAAACAAAACCCATGCCCCCCCCCTGCACTGCCCCCTCCCAAAGGCCTGCTGAGCCCCTGGGAAAGGGACGCTCGTTCTCAGGAGGCTACCATGGGGTTCTCAGGGTCCCTCTCTGACCAAGACTAGATAGGAGCTTGTCCTCTTAACCTCCACTCTCCTAAAACAAAACTCTAGGCAAGCTTCACGGCCTGGCTCACTGGGGCTGGAGCAGGAAGGAAAGTGAGCCTTCATTCACACCAAATACCCATCCGCCCACTCCCTCACACACTCCCTCAAAGTGCACTCTGCTCTCCCGCCCCAACGGTCCTGTTGTAGCCTCCAGGGAGATTTTTAAAGTGGGGTGTGTCTTTTTATTATGTGTATGAAGTTGGTCTAACGGGGGGGGGGGGGGGGGGGCGTTGAGCTACTGAAGACAGGGTTCTGAGCAAGTCTGGAGAACCAGAGCCCATTTCTTTCACTATGCCTGGTCCAGAGGTGCTATAGCTTTTCCTCCCTCACTTTCTAGGGGAGCACCTTCCACCCAGGAAGAAGGGATCCGTTCAGAGTGAAGGGGACCCAGGATGAAGCTGAGCCAGTTTGCTTGGAAAAGTTTGGAAACACTCCAGTGTTTAGGAGAAGCATCACAGGGCCAACCCTAAGCTGGAGGCTACTCATCCAGACATAGAGCATGTGGCTGGGGTGACCCTGGGCAACAAGGAAGGGAACTTCCAGGGTTGTAAGGTAAAGTGAGTCCCAGCAGCCACACGGGGCTGTAATGGGATTTATCGGTGTCATCGTTTCCCAGATAGACCCAAAGCTATTAATGCAGCGGGAGCCGCTATCAGCAGTTACCAGTTGGGTAAGAGGGTGATCCCCCACTTTATCCTCCTGCCCAGGCCGCAGGGTCTCACCGTCTCCTTGTGGCGTGAGATCCAGGTCTCGAACAGCAGGTCGAGCCGCACGCGGTGAAACTTTCTGGTGGTCTTGACGGCGATGAAGACGTCGCGAGGGGACAGAACTTCGGCGGGGGGACGTGGATGGCCGTCGCCCTGGCGAGAAGCGACCCCGGGAGGTGGATCAACGTCTCTGCGCGCGCGGGTGAGTAGACTGAAGTACTCGGAGAGGCTGTGCACCTCGCGGGCGAGGACTCCGGAATCCACGGCCGCTCTGGACCCTGGACCCGGAGCCGCCCCAGAGGAGCCGGCCAGGCTACGCAGTGCGCGCCGTCCACGCTCAGCGGGCACCGGAGTCGGCGGCGGGTCGGCGGTGAGGACCAGCAGACAAGCCAGCAGCGCGCCCACCAGCGCCAGCAGCAGGCGTCGGCCGCACCGCTGGAGCATGGTGGCCGGTGGCCGCACGTAATATCGTCCCAGGGTCAACTGGTCCGGCTGCCCGAGGCTCCCGGTCCAGCTGCGCGCCTCTCCGTTCACGCGCTCTTAAAGCTCCCCTGCCCGCCACGCCCCCACTCGCTTATTGGCTGCTAGTCTTGGGGCGTAACCTCTAGGGCGATCTCTAGTTCCCACGTGGGACACCGATGGGGGGCTGGGAACCACCTAGCTGGGGCACCCACGGCACCCGCCCCCTTTCTGCACGAGCTTGTCCCGCCCGCGCCGAGTCACCCTCCGGAGCTGCTCTGGGCGACACCCAGGCTGACCAACGCCCGCCGCGGCTGCACGTGGAGGGACGCGCCCCCGGCGCTGGGACCTAGGAGATAGGTCCAGTGCTCCTCCGCGGGCGACATCCTTGGCTTCTCGCTGTGCATTTCCTGTCCCCAGCGGGCTTCCTTCCCCGGGGACCGTGCTGACCGAGCCAAAGTGGTAGCCAGCAGGGTGTCCTTTTGGGCTGCCCTTACTGATTCTTATGTCTTAGGTGTGAACCTGAGGTTCAGGCAAGAAGGTATCAGTGACCAAATTCTATGTCCCTCCGTCGGTCTGTCCTGCCCGCTTCCCCAGGCAGGCCTGTCTTGGCATCAGGTTCCTAAATGGGGAGGGTTGGTTCCCTCCCCCGAAAACCTCAGGCGCCCCATAGCGAGGAGACACTCAGGCAGCCTCTTCCCTTGCAGGATGAAAGGCTACCTTCTGTTCCATTTGGTTCCTGCGTACTTCGACCAGATGTGACCCAGCTGTGCGCCATCCCAGACCCGCCTCCCCGGCACACGGCCCCCTTCCCACGGGCAGGGGCCTTGCCTGCGCCTAGCACGAGCGGGGGCGGCAGGAATGCGCGCCTCGTGGTAGGGTGAGAGGCTGCGGGTCCGGAAATGGCCAAGGGTCCCGGAGTGGGAGCAGGGTCCGAGCCTGAGGCTGACGCATCTTCCAGGAGCGCAGCTGGGAGCGGCTCTCCGCCTGGTTGCTCCTGGGTCTGGTTGGCTTCAGTTTCCGCGTCCCCCTTCAAAGTCTGAGCCCACCCTGCCACCACGGATAAACCGCTGTTCCTTCTGTCGCCGATTCACTAGCATTTGTCATTTAGACCGAAATACCATTTCTAGTTTTCTCTACTACACTCTTAATGTTAGTCATTCTCTTAGAATGTTAAACGAAAGTACCAGGCTGGATCCGGTAGATCTATTGTAGGGACTGTCTAGATGGTTCAATGGATGTAGGCTCTGGATTTGAGTTTAATTCCCAGGTCCCACATGGTCAGAAACAATCAACAGTATGTTGTTCTCTGACCTTCACACGTGCAATTTGGCCTGAGCAACACACGCACGCACGCACACGCACACCTGCTTTCAACGAAATTCTTTTCAAAGAGAAGACAGACGTGATAGCCCATGTAACAGGCTAGAAGATTGCTGAGCATTTAAAGGCAGCCTGAGTTATACAGTGAATATCGGGTCAGCCTCTGCTACCGTGAGAAAAAGAACCTGAAAATTAGCTCATCTGGCAAAGTTGGTAAAGTGTTTGTCTAGCGTGCATGGTGCCTCGGTTTCATCTCGGCACCGAATAAAAACTTGTTTGGTAGTCCGTACCGATAAGACCAGCACTTGATAGAGAAATAGACTGAGATCCTCCTCGGCAAACAGTGAGTCCAGCCTGAGCTACATGAGACCCTATCTCGAAAATAAAATGACATTGAATTGGTGTTTAACCAGGCTGGTGTTTAACCCCTCAACTCACCCCAGGAGTGGATCTGTGGTCCATTTGCTCTGAGGGACCCGTGGGACAACACGGTGGGAGGGAGTGGGATATGGTGGTTCCCAGGCTTCTTCCTGACCCCTCCCCCCAGGTAATTAGGAGGCACCACCTCTGGTAGGCAGATGCCTAAGCAGATGGCGCTGGCTGTGCCCGAGTGACAAGTCTCCCATGGCGTCACCTCCTGCTATAAACCCCTCCCCCTCCTGCCAGAGCCCAGTCCCTCAAGGATGAGGAAAAAGTCCCACCTGCTATCTTGCTATCTGCTGCACTGCCCTCCGAACATAGACCCACCGCAGGTCCAGCACCAGCTGATCCAAAGGTCTGAGGCTCCTCCCTGAATCCTCTCTTCTGGACCACTTGGTAGCCTCCGGTCCATTCTCCTCTACAAAGTACCTGCTCTGACCCCTCCCTCCCTCCCCCATCTTACTGCCCCTCTCAAACACACACACACACACACACACACACACACACACACAGCCAATTTCCCAACAGCTCAAGCCCCCTAGCTTTCTGCATGGCTTGAATTTAAACCAAAGGGAAGATTCCTTAGTGGGAACTCATCAAGTCTCTGAGGGCAGAAGCAATGGAATACCTATGTCTTCCTTCCACACCCATCTGATGGCAGTCTCTGAGAACCTCCATCCCAAGTCTAGGACTCCTTCAAGCTCCTACCACCAAGTCCCCATGCTTCCCGTTGTAAAGAATGCAGCCTGATGCTTGGAGATGGGCTGGTGAGGGTACATAGAGCAGCTGTGCAGGGGAGACACAGCCCTGTACACAAAGCTGGGCTGAGGGGGAGTGAGGAACCCAGCTCTGGCTGTGGCTGCTGATCTGAGAATGGCAGGTCAAAGCCTTACAGCATTCTTGTGGGAGCTGCAGGCTCCGGCAAGAGTGATTCAGTTTCTTTGCTGTCAGGAGAATGGAATTTCGTGGTTGCTCCTTGAGGTCTGAAAACCAAAGGGAGACATGACCAGCTAGCCTCCCTACTGCTTCCTGCACTGAGCTCTAGCTGGGGTACTCTCTTACCCTAAACACTAAGGCTCCCTGCAGGGAACCACTGGGCATGGAAGGGTAGGGCAATCATCCCAGGACAGGAAATAAGGGTCTGGAGCGGGAAGACCCAGATATTCAGGAAGCCCCTAGTATCCTCAGAAAAAGTTCTGGGAGGGGAAATCCAAGGGTCCAGGTCCAGGCAGGAGCACAGTGACCATGTGAAACAGAGCCATGTCTCCAGGCCCTCACTGGGGGATTCTAGGCAGGCGCTTTATTGCTCGCACACATGTGCACACTTGCTCGCTCGCTCTCACTTTCTATCTCTCTGAGGCTGTGAGTTCTTGGGCCTCAGTTTTATTTCTTTTCCTTACAGTCCTGGAATTTTGTTGACCTGGAAGATGGAGAGCAGGCCAGTGGGCTTCAGATGACATCAAAGGGAGAGCATCCGGCCCAACGTGTTCATACACACCTTTAATCCCAGCACTTGGCAGGCCAATCTCTGAATTCAAGGACAGCCTGGTCTATATAGAGGTTTCCAGGACAGCTGGGACGACATAGAAAAACCACAGAGAGGTGCCAGATGGAGACTGAGAGAATCTAGGTTCTACCACCATCACCATCTGAATTCCAGAGACTGCATTTACTGCCTTGCGGGGAGACATGCTGAGACATTCACTTTCTGACTCTACTGGGTACTTGGTCCCTTGGTCCCTTTATTTTCCATGTCAAGTTTCCTCCTCTATAATTTCTACCCATATACAATCTTCTTACTCCATAGTCAGTAAGCAGGGTTTGAATCCTGTGTGTTTGATTCCCCTAGTAAGACAACTGAGTCACAGCTTTCATATCTTTTTTAAAAAAGATTTATTTATATATGTGAGTACACTGTAGCTGACCTCAGACACACCAGAAGAGGGTATTGAATCCCATTATAGATGGTTGTGAGCCACCATGTGGTTGCTGGGAATTGAACCCAGGACCTCTGGATGAACAGTCAGTGCTCTTAACCACTGAGCCATCTCTCCAACCCTCACAGCTTTTATTTCAAGTGACCAAACTTAACTTTTCCTTTTTTACTGACAACAGGGGCATAGTTGAGTTCCCTGGCTTTTTGTGGCAGAGCAGGTAAGAGTGCCAGCCTGGCCCTTCTGCATCTTCAATCACTCTGCCAGTCCCTGCTTGGTCGATACCCAAGTGGTGGGCTGAGGAACCAGGGGTTACAGCACCCCTGTAGACTGAGCCAGGGCTCTCCAACTGAAGTCAAGCTCACGAAGTCCTGAGGACACAGGGTTGCCCCTGGCCCCTTTAGTCTCCTGGGAACGGTTAGAACCGGCCATCTGCCTACCACCTCTTCCTGGTGTCTTGAGGCCCGGGCAGGAGCCTGCCCTCTCATGCAGGGTCCTGGGAACCATTAACTCAGCAGGAAGCCATCCAGAGCAGCCCACACCCACCACTGCTAGGAGTCGGGCAGCCTGGGAACCAGCCTCCCCAGCAGGGCAGCGGAGGCCAGGGAGGCTGGGCATGGCGGTGCACACCTGCAATCCAGCATTTAAAAGGCAGAGGCAGGAGAATAGGAGTACAAGGCCAGCCTCAGCCTCATGAAACCCTGTTTCAAAAACACCAAAAGTGGCCAAGTGTTTACTGTGCGAGCACAGAGACCTGAGTTCAGTCTCCAGCGGCCACATAAAAAGCCAGGCATGATGGTGTGTGCTTATAATCCTAGTCCCGGGGAGTGAGAGACAAGTGGCTTCCTGGGCTCACTGGCAGCTACCCTCCCTTACCTGTCGAATTGATTCAGGCCAGTGAGAGACCCTGTCTCAAAACAAAAGCAAAGTCTGAAGCTGACACCTTCAGCCTCTAGGGCACACATACATGCTTGGACACATGCTCAAGGCTAGGCATACACATACACACACATACACATGTGCTCAAGGGTAGAATGTGTCCTTGAAACTACCACAAGGCAGCACAATGAGGTAGGGCTGGGATCTTTAAAAAATCTGGTACACATACATCAGAGATGGGGCTCAATCAAAATGGCCCAGTGAGGCCCAGTGCAGAAGGTTCTGTCACTCCTAGAGGAGGGAGAAGGGTTGGGGTTCGCTAGGAACTCAGCACAGCCAGCAGAATTAACAGCAGCTGATTCCCATCAACTGGGGTGGGCACTACCCAGGGACAGGCTAGGCAGACTCCAGCTGCAGGAGACAGCCCCCACCCAGATCCACCCATCTGCCCAGCACCCTCACCACTGCCCACACTCTGTGTGGTCCTGGGCCAGTCCCTGGCTCCCTGCAGGCTGAAGTCTTCACTCTTCTCTGTAATAGGGACGTGGCTGGCGCCTTCCACCCACCGCTTGCAGGCACAGTTCAGTGGACCCAGCTGCTTGATTGATCCTGGACCCTAGTGTAGGTTAAAGCCTGCTTCCTTTGACTCAGTGTCTGGGCAAAGTTTCAGGGGGCACTCTGGTTTGGGGTATCCTGAGAGGCCCTAAATGGTTTCCCTTTCCCACCCCTTGTCGCCCCTTCGTGAAGCCATGTCAACAAGAATAGCCTGTTTACCTGCCATTCTCCTCATCCAGGTCTGCCACAAAGTAGGACTCCATGAGCCTGCTGCACGGGGGGGGGGGTGGGGGGGGTAGAGGATAGACTGTGGCTATGTGAATGGGTGGCAGAGGTTAAGTGGTTGTGTGACTAGATGAATGGATGGATGGGATGGGTGGGTAGGTAAAGTGGACGAACAGACAGACAGAAAGATAAATGCATAGGCAGTATGCTGGACGGGAGGGCATGTAAATGGTGTGAGTGGATGGATGGGAGGATGGAGGAACAGATGGGATGTAAGGTAGATAAATGGATGAATTGATGCATGGATGGATGTGTGGATGCATGGGTGGGTGGATGAAAGGAAAGATGGGTGGGTGCATGAATGCATGGGTAGATGGATGGATGCATGGAAGCATGGATGATGCATAGGCAGATGATGCATGGATAGATGTATGGATGGATGCATGAGTAGATGGATGGATGCATGGAAGTGTGCATGGATGGATGGATAAATGGATGGATGGATGGATGGATGGATGGATGGATGGATGGGTGGGTGGGTGGATGGATGGATGGATGGATGGGTGGATGGATGGATGGATGGATGGATGGGTGGATGGGTGGGTGGGTGGGTGGGTGGATGGGTGGATGGATGGATGGATGGATGGATGGATGGATGGGTGGATGGATGCATGAGTAGATGGATGGATGCATGGAAGTGTGCATGGATGGATGGATAAATGGATGGATGGATGGATGGATGGATGGATGGATGGATGGATGGATGGATGGATGGGTGGGTGGGTGGATGGATGGATGGATGGGTGGGTGGGTGGATGGATGGATGGATGGATGGATGGATGGATGGATGGATGGGTGGGTGGGTGAGTGGGTGGGTGGATGGATGGGTGGATGGGTGGGTGGATGGATGGATGGATGGATGGATGGGTGGATGGATGGATGGGTGGATGGGTGGATGGGTGGATGGATGGATGAATGAGTGGATGGATGGGTGGATGGATGGATGGATGGATGGATGGATGGATGGATGGGTGGATGGATGGGTGG
Organism: Micromys minutus; assembly: GCF_963924665.1. NCBI lineage: Eukaryota > Metazoa > Chordata > Mammalia > Rodentia > Muridae > Micromys > Micromys minutus. The sequence goes on along the minus strand of NC_137964.1, from coordinate 107,687 downwards.
ATGGATGGGTGGATGGATGGGTGGGTGGACAGAGTGAGGGTGTATAAATGGTGTGGGTGGATGGGTGGGCAGATGGGAGGTCAGATGGGTGGCTTCATACATGGATGGATGCATAGATGGATGAATGAGTGAGGATGTGTAAACAGTGTGGATGGATAGATAAACATCAGGAGGTATTATGAGTATCTGTGAAGGTGCCACATGTCAGTTCTGCAGAAACCATCAAGGCTCGGCCCATGCCTAAAGCAGAGCCTGGACCTACTATAGGAGTGACGGACAGGCGGAGAACATGTGCTGCAGGGTGAGGAGTCATTCTGTCCTGTCCTTCAAGCCATGGGTCTTGGGAATAAGAAGATGTGTCAAGCCATCTACTGACCTCTGAGCTGGGCCAGGATGTAGATCTCAAGGAAGTAGATGAGACCAGTACTAGGTGTCATACTCTACACAAGGAGCAGTACCTCAGCTGTCACACAGGCTTTCAAGGGTCTTCCTCAAACCCAGGGGTTGGCAGAGCATAGCAGGAGTGCTCCACGGCGGGGGAAGAACTCATGTGCCTGGGAGCTAAACTATCCCTGTCTAAACTTACGATTGAGCTCCCTATGACCATATGAGGACAGCTGGGCTGGGAGGAGGGGTGAAGGGCTGGCTTAATGTGATTTGCGATACCCAGTGACAGAGTTCGACCACCACCCAGATCCACTTCCTGACATCCTGCAGAGGCCAGACACCCTCCAGGGAGACGCCAGAGCCACCACAACCCAGCCAGCCTTTGTTTCTTCAAGAATGGCCAGCTTGTCAGCTGCCACAGGCAAGCAGGGGTGGGCTCAGTGGCTCGGGGAACCTCATGGTCGTGACCCCATGCCAAGGCAGTAGTCTGGGATCCTAGAAACAATGGGAGGAGGCTCTGGCTTGGGTTGTGGTAGCAGAGGTCAGTCTCAAATGGGACACTGCTTAGTGAGTGATGGAGTCTCTCTACCTGTCAGCTCTTCCTCAGAAGATGCTCCCCTTCGTTTTATTTTATTTTATCGGTATATTATTTAGTAGTACTAAATATTAGGGGTTGAATTTAAGCAATCAATATGCTAAGTAGATACTCTACCACTGAGCCACACCGCAGCCCCTCACTGGGGGATTCTAGGCAGGGGCTCTGCCTCTGAGCCACACCCCAGCCCCTCACTGGGGGATTCTAGGCAGGGGCTCTCCTACTGAGCCACACCCCAGCCCCTCACTGGGGGATTCTAGGCAGGGGCTCTACCACTGAGCCACACCCCAGCCCCTCACTGGGGGATTCTAGGCAGGGGCTCTACCTCTGAGCCACACCTCCAGTGGTCTTATTATTGTTTTATTTCAAGACAGAATCTCACTGTTTCCTAAACTGGTAATCTTCCTGCCTCCATCTCTTGAGTAACTGGAGTGTCAGCTTTTCACCATTAGGCCCAACATTCTTCACCTTCCTAAGGATGAGATAGAAATGTCATCCGCGATCATCCAGGCTGGTGTGGAAAGTGCGAAGGGGGCTCCACACCAGAGTGACAACCCTACCTCCAAAGAGACAAGCTACCACCACAGCGTCAGAGAGCCAATGACAGGCTCTGCTCACTTCTCATTTTCCTGTCTGCCTGACTGTCCACCCACACTTCCTCCTGCCTCACCCATTCATCCAACACAGTCCCTAAATATTTCCTTTCTTCAGCATGGGTGAATTCATTTGGTTTCTTTTTTTATTGGTGTGTGCGCATGCTCATCTGTGAGTTCACATGTGAAGGACAGCCATCTATGTGAGGTATCTTTCTATCCCTCGGCACCTTACTTTTTGCCGTAGGGTTTCTTACTAGACCTAGAGCTGACCAGTTTGGCTGGAGTGGCTGACCAAGAGCTTTCAGACACCCCGATGTACACTGTTTCTAACCTCAGGATTCCAGGAGAGCCTAAGCCAAAACACCTGGCTGGGGGTCAGAGTTAAAGCTCTTAGGTGTTCACAGCAGGCACTTTGTCCATGCCAACTCCATAGCTCCTATTAAATGAACTCAAATATCCGGTTGAAGCAATCTTTTTGTCTCAGATTTCCCAAGTGATGGGTTAGCCTCATTACAAGTATGAACCACTGTTCTTGGCTAAGTGTGGTGAATTGAAACAACTTTTTTTTTCCAGATCTCTTTACTTGTGTGTGTGTGTGTGTGTGTGTGTGTGTGTGTGTGCGCGTGCGCATAGCATCTGTAGTATGTATGTGGAGATCAGAGAACTTGCAGAAGTCAGTTTTCCCTCCCACTACGTTGGTCACAGCAATCAAACTCAGGGCACCAAGCTTGGCAGCAAGCCCTTTAACTACTGAGTCACAGTGTTGACCCAGCATAAGGACTAGACACTTTGGGCAGGCGGAGGGATCCTGTACTGTTTTGAGGGGTTGTGTGCTTAGGCAAGAGTGAGGGCAGCACCCAATGGGAGAGAAAACTAGGATGCGCTGGAGCCTAAAGTTCGGGGGGGGGGGGGAGCAGGAGCAACAGCAGGCTTACAAGCCCAAGGGAGGCGCAACAGACGATATAAATGAAGAATATTCTGAGTCCACGTTTGTTGGTGTGATCATCCCAAGCCTGTGTGTCCTGGAGTCTTAAACTGGAGAAAGCTGGGCGGGGCCCGGAGACCTGGACCAGCTTTTGTTTCCTTTTCTTGCTTCCTTAGGAGGCTTTAGTCAAAGGTTGAGTCTAGTCTTGCAGGGTGTGTGTGTGGCCACTGTCAGAGTAGGTATAGCCAGGTGGCTCAGAGGCTCATGAGGCTCCAGGGTGGCAGGGACCAGCCGAGGTCAGCTGGAAGGGAAGTGGGCTTCTGAAGCCCCCCTCCCTGTAGCTAGGTCCACTTTCTTCCTTGTGATCTGCAGGGTCTATGGCCCAGCAGGTTTTCTTTATGGTGATTTGGGTCCTGGACATCTGACAACGAATGCCAAGATACAGTTTTGGTTGCCACACTTGAGCAGAAATGTGTTGGGGCTGTAGCTCAGTGGTAGAGCCTTTAACTAGAATCCCCAGTGAGGGGCTGGGGTGTGGCTCAGTGGTAGATCCCTTAACTAGAACCCCCCAGTGAGGGGCTGGGGTGTGGCTCAGTGGTAGAGCCCCTGCCTAGAATCCCCCAGTGAGGGGCTGGGGTGTGGCTCAGTGGTAGAGCCCCTGCCTAGAATCCCCCAGTGAGGGGCTGGGGTGTGGCTCAGAGGTAGAGCTCCTGTCTAGAATCCCCCAGTGAGGGGCTGGGGTGTGGCTCAGAGGTAGAGCCCCTGCCTAGAATCCCGCATCTCCCAGTCTCCTCCTGCTCAGTGCAGGGACCTCCTCACAGACCCTCCCCAGCGTGACAACAATAAGCAAGCACAGCAAAGAGAAATAGGCGTAGGCTGAACACTGAGGCAAAGCCAGGGTGCTGATAACCCACCCAGGTCACACAGGACGTGGGATCCCACAGTCTCACCCACAATGCAGCTGCTGAGAAGTGGTGGGCAGTCCCTCAGGGGATCTCCAGTGTGGCTTTCCCGCTTGCCTGGTTCCTCGTGAGCTGGGCATGTGCCCGACAGTGTAGGCCTAGGAGTTGCTTTCCCGGTCCTCTTGCAGGAGGTCATTGGAGGGCAGAGGATGTAGCTGCAGTCAGGACATATGGCCGCCAAGAGCGGAAGGATCGCACTGGGGACTTCCGCAGGTAGTGGCCTTGATGGATTAGGGACGCTGGGACAGGAGCCAGGCAGCTTGAGGGTCTAAACAAGGGCTTGTAGAGGACAGAAGTGACAAAGCGACCCCCCACCTATCCCTGGCACCCCTAGGGCTTCCAGGGGTGCACGCTGAGGACCCAGTAGTGGGAGGGGCCTGCTGCAGCTGTTCGCTCAGCTAAAGGTTTAATCTCCAAAACAGGAAGGCGCTATTGACACAAGCCACAGCCACAGACGGAACTGGGCCTCAGGCTTGTGAGCATTAGCTCCCCGGCCAGTCAGCTGCCTAGTGCAGGGACCTCCTCACAGACCCTGCCATCGAACACTGGTGGTGTGCTCAGCTTCTGGTAACCCCCCGCCACCCACATCACAGCTCAGGAATAAGTGCCTCTCCGGCTTTGCAAGCTCCAGGATGGGGGTGGGAGGTGGGGGTCTTGAGGCATGAGGAGCAGGAAGGTAGAGGCCCTCCCCACCAGCCTCATTTTATAAATAAGGAAACCACACAGGATCATAGAGGGAAGTGAGCCAACCTGGGTCATAACAGCATGAGTAGAGGCATCTCAAATATACCTGGGTGTGGCTCTGTTTACACACACACACACACACACACACACACACACACACACACACACCATCTGCCCAGCAGACTGCGTTTGCCTTACTCCTAAGTCCACCCTTTTTACCGTTGTCCCCTGTCCAGCCCTGCACACAGTCTGGTAGCCACCCAAACACAGAGAACAGTTTCCTGGATAAAATCCTTCCGTGCAGATACACAAGGTACCCAAGAGCTTTGGGGCTAGGGCCCATTTCGCAGATGGGAAGAGTGAGGCTAGAAAGGATTGCTTTACATCTTGGGACCATGTTTGAAAGTGACTGTGCATAGGTCTGACTGACTCCGCAGTCCACTCTCCAGCTGATGGGTGGTTTGAGTCTCGCTCAAGCATCACATTAGTCACATCCTGAAGCTCTTTCAGACTGCCCCACCCTCGATGCTTCGTCCTGCACTGGGCCACCCTCCCTCCCGTCTCATCCAATACGGCCTTTGCTGTTACTCTATCCCCACGACCCAGTTTCTCTCCTTGTCTGTGTCTGGGGGCAGGAGACCCTGAGGGGACAGTGTCCCTCTTTGAGGCAGGTCCAGTGGAGGATCAGGTGTCCCAGGTGGAGCAGGCAGGCGCGTCTGCCTGCTGGAGAAGGGACCATGGCTTTCAGGTCTTCAATAGCCCAAGATTAGGTTCCCTCCCCGGGGACCCTGTTGTGAGGCCATTGTGATGGCCCTGGGAACCAAGGCCTCCCAGCCAGCTGGAGCCTGGCCTGCCTGCCCCTGGAGCCTACATTTCAAACGGTCCCGGCATCCTCCGGGCTGTTTGGATGGTCAGGGGTGAGAGCAACATCCACAGCCAGAGTGAGCCCAGAGGAAGACACGGACCCCGTTTGTCACAGACTTTGTCTATTGTCCAGGACCACTGCTTTTGAGGGGACAAGTGACCTCGTTGTGGTCTCATACAGTGTAGCTGGACATCCAGTGTGTGACTTTGGCCAGTGTGCAACCAAAACAGTGTTGTGCAGAAACCGTCACAGGGCTCAGTCCTACTTCAGCTTTTCTTGTTCTCTTTGTCAGTGTCCCCACCACCTACCCACCCACCCATGGCTGCTTACATGACAAGGCCATCTTTCCCACCCCAGTTTAAGTTTGAGTATGGGCCTTGCACTCTCCCACTGAGCCACACCCCAGCCCCTCACTGGGGGACTCTAGACAGGGGATCTACCACTGAGCCACACCCCAGCCCCTCACTGGGGGACTCTAGGCAGGGGCTCTCCCACTGAGCCACACCCCAGCCCCTCACTGGGGATTCTAGGCAGGAGCTCTACCACTGAGCCACACCCCAGCCCCTCACTGGGGGACTCTAGGCAGGGGCTCTCCCACTGAGCCACACCCCAGCCCCTCACTGGGGGATTCTAGGCAGGGGCTCTACCACTGAGCCACACCCCAGCCCCTCACTGGGGGACTCTAGGCAGGGGCTCTACCACTGAGCCACACCCCAGCCCCTCACTGGGGGATTCTAGGCAGGGGCTCTTCTGCTGAGTCACACCCCAGCCCCTCACTGGGGGATTCTAGGCAGGGGCTCTACCACTGAGCCACACCCCAGCCCCTCACTGGGGGACTCTAGGCAGGGGCTCTACCACTGAGCCACACCCCAGCCCCTCACTGGGGGACTCTAGGCAGGGGCTCCCATACCCCAGCCCCTCACTGGGGGATTCTAGGCAGGGGCTCTGCCACTGAGCCACACCCCAGCCCCTCACTGGGGGACTCTAGGCAGGGGCTCTACCACTGAGCCACACCCCAGCCCCTCACTGGGGGACTCTAGGCAGGGGCTCTACCACTGAGCCACACCCCAGCCCCTCACTGGGGGACTCTAGGCAGGGGCTCTACCACTGAGCCACACCCCAGCCCCTCACTGGGGGATTCTAGGCAGGGGCTCTTCTGCTGAGTCACACCCCAGCCCCTCACTGGGGGATTCTAGGCAGGGGCTCTACCACTGAGCCACACCCCAGCCCCTCACTGGGGGACTCTAGGCAGGGGCTCTACCACTGAGCCACACCCCAGCCCCTCACTGGGGGACTCTAGGCAGGGGCTCCCATACCCCAGCCCCTCACTGGGGGATTCTAGGCAGGGGCTCTGCCACTGAGCCACACCCCAGCCCCTCACTGGGGGACTCTAGGCAGGGGCTCTACCACTGAGCCACACCCCAGCCCCTCACTGGGGGACTCTAGGCAGGGGCTCTACCACTGAGCCACACCCCAGCCCCTCACTGGGGGACTCTAGGCAGGGGCTCCCATACCCCAGCCCCTCACTGGGGGATTCTAGGCAGGGGCTCTGCCACTGAGCCACACCCCAGCCCCTCACTGGGGGACTCTAGGCAGGGGCTCTACCACTGAGCCACACCCCAGCCCCTCACTGGGGGACTCTAGGCAGGGGCTCTACCACTGAGCCACACCCCAGCCCCTCACTGGGGGACTCTAGGCAGGGGCTCTACCACTGAGCCACACCCCAGCCCCTCACTGGGGGATTCTAGGCAGGGGCTCTCCCACTGAGCCACATTGTCCAAGCTCTAAATTGGGGTAGTTATGGAGCAGAGTGATATGAGCCACTCCGTAGGACATACTGGGATAGTTGTAGGAACCTGGACGTCTAGTGGCGATGTACCGCTCTTGGGAAGCACACATGCAGTGTGGAAGGCTGGGCAAGCTGTCCACAGACTAGTACTTCTTCCACCCCTGTGCGAATGCATATGTGTGTGAGCCTGTAGGACACGAACATGCGGAGCTGCAAGACTGCACATGTGATTTGCTTGTGTGCAGGAGTGTAGCTGTCCTCTGTGTGCAGACGCATCCTTTCCCCAGCCTAGCCAGAGAGTCTAGAATAGGGCTAGAGTCGTCTTTAGCCCAGATCTGTCCTGCAGGGACCCATAGCTCTCCTGGACTAATAACGAGATAAAACCTAAGCTTCGGCTTACGGCTGTGGAGTGCCAGGGCAGTTTGCCCCTGTGATACCCGCCCCCCCTCCAGTCCGTACCCCTCCTAGGCGCTAGAAGATGAGCCTGGGGCTGCTGTAAAAGGTGTGTTCCAGCTGAGTAGCTTTACCACAAACTGATTGATTCCCTGCCAATTCCCAAGGTCAAGGTGACAGTTCCCTCTGATTTTCTGAGGGGTCACCATCTGTCCGGAGACAAGCTCACATGTGGATGAGACACAGTGTGTGACCCGAGGGACGTGGGAACATCAAGTGTAAAAGGCCCTGAAGTTAAGAGCAGTGGTTCTCAACCTGTGGGTCACTTTATGTGGCAACTCATGACAGCAGCATATTTGCAGTTACAAAGTAGCAACAAAAAAATGCATGGGGGGGGTCATCCCAACATGAGGTGTTGACCATATCAAAGGGTCTCAGCATCAGGAAGGTTGAAATCCACTGAGAACGAGGTCCATCCCTCCATTCCCAAGTACCTCATGGAGGCTTTGTGGGGTTCTCGTGAGGACCTAAACAAAGGTCTCTTTCTTTTATAGAAGGCTGTTTTGTTTGCATTTGTTTATGGTGTATATGTGTGACAGTGTGCTTTCATGGCACACATATAGAGGTCAGGGGACAACCGGCAGGAATAAATTTTGGAGTCCTGGAGTCCATGTGAGTCCTGGAGATTAGAATTAGGTAGTTAAACTTGATGGTTAGTGCTTTCCGTCAGTGATCCCCTTCAGGGGGCGAGAACTTCAGTTACTTCTGGGGTGCTGTTAGCCATCCAACTATAAAAAATAGGACCTCACCAGGGTCGTGGTGGTAGCACACACCTTTAGTTTCAGCCTCGAGAGGCAGAGGCAAATGAGTCTCTGTGGTTTTGAGGGTAGCCTGATCTACAGAGGACAGCCTGGGCTACACAGAGAAACCCTGTCTCAAAACCAACAAAACAAAACAAACAAAAGACAAGAGAAGGGCAACTAGACAGGTCCTGAGAGGCTGGCTCTTCCCTCATTGCTAGGCTAGCTGTCCTGCCTCAGGAATCAGCAGGTGTCTAGTCCTGCGGGAGACAGCACCTCTCATGGTTCAGGTTGGAGTCCCAACTCAGAAGCCCTGCCTGCTGACCAGCAGTCACACCCCACATGGCAGATGGACCAAATGTCCCTGCACCTCTGGTCACTCTGAGGACACTAGAGGCCAGCCTGACTTAAGAGACAAATATATGCATGACGCATCATTCTCAGACTTGCTGAGGACTCTGTGCACGGCCTTCTTACCCCCAGCCCTCAAGTCCAGGCATGAGGGTTAGGATCACTTCAGGAGTGGGAACAGGCTCCCCAGGGATGTCCCAGCAGCTAGAAGGTGCTTTCAGCTGCAGATTCATCCATGCTGGGTATAACCTGGTCCATCTCCCATCTCATTACAGGTGTGTCCTCCCCTGCCTTGTTACGAGGTGTTGGGAATGGGACGCAGGGCTCCGTGCACACTAGGCAAGCACTTTCGTAACTGAACTGCAGCCCCATGCAGTGTTCTTTGACCAAGAGGTCTCAAGTCCAGCAGATGTGGCTTGGGTAGGCTCAAGCTGCAGTTCGCCCCACCACCTGTTGACCCCATTCTTCCATGGCTTTGTCTGGGGACATGGTGGGAACTAGCCTTTGTTTGGCCTCCCAGATCCCAGACTGTCGCCCCCTGGGAGGCCTGGTCAGCCAGAGCTCAGGTGTCTCACACAGCCGGTTCCTCTGCCTCTTGCCCAGGAGCCAGGGAAGGTCACTCCCCAGGGGCCACAGGCGGCTCTGGCCCCGCCTTCAGGGACAGTGGACAGGTGGGGTGGCCGTCTGGCGGCAGGTAAGCCCAACCAGACCTGATGCCATCTCTCAGTCCCTTGAGAGGAGAGGCCGACCAGGCGTATCCACAGAAATATCACCTGAGGCCTCTTCCCACGACCCCTGTGCCCACCCCACCCCCAGGGCCAACATGCCTGCCAGAGTGAGTTCTCCCTGTCCTCTGTCACTCTCTGCCTTGTGGAACCAGGGTTCTGACCCCATTTTGTCTAGTAAAGAAAAAAAAAAAACCCTTATTGTGAGGGGGATGCACCCCACACCCTCAAGCTGTTCCTGTGGAATCCATGCCTGCCTTGGGTTTGATCCTGGATCTCAGTGCTCTAGGGAGGCCGCCTCGTAGTCATGTGTTCTTTGGAGTCATACTACCAAGGTTAAGTCAGTCTGGGGATGTAGCCCAGTTGATCGAGCGCTTCCCTAGCATGCACAAAGCACTGGGTTTCATCACCAGGAGTTCAAAATCCGGAAGTGGTGACATAACACCTGCAAATCTGGCATTTGGGAGGATCAGGAGTTCAAGGTCATCCTTGGCTACATAGCAAACCAGAGGCCAGCCACAGGCTATATAAGATCCCGGCTTTAAAATTAAAAGTCCAAAACTTAGCTTTGCTAGTTATGTGCTGGATGACTTTAGGTTGAGTCGGGGGCGTTGCCACAGCTACAAACAGGGATGTCCAGAGGGTACTGTGAGCTGAGGCCCACACAGCACTAGGTGCAGGAATCGGCCACACCTGGGCAGGACCTCAACTTCGTCCTCCTGTGTTCCATGTGGGGTTCCTGGGTCCAATCTAGCCAGGTCCTACATGTCTGCCTTATCCATAGCAAGGATTTGAGCTGAGAAACCAAAGCTCAGAGAAAGCAGACCTTTCATCCAAGGCTAGTTTTTCCTAGAGGGTCCACTGGCCACGAGGAGAAGGAGGAAGCATACCCGAGGGTGGGGAATTCCAGATGCAACAGTCAGGAAGCTGTGTAGGATCCTGAAGCCTGGGCCTGCTCCAACTCGCAGACTGGCTCCATTCTGTGCCCAGACACCCACACACACAGCAGATCCATGGACCCAAAGAGGCCTCTGCCCCATGGCAGGCTGCCTGGCTCCCCCACATGGGAAGGGGCCCAAAGGCAAAGGCTGTCTGTCCTCTGCCACTTGAGAGGACACCCAAGAAAGTCATAGCCCTTCCTCCTTGGGTATTCATTCATTCACTAATTCAGTTACTCATGTTCATTCACTAACTCACCAACCCATTAATCTATCCATCCATCTACTTATCCATTTGCCCATCCATCCACCCATTCATTCATCCATCCATCCATCTACCCACCCACCCATCCATCCATCTACCCATCCATTCATCCATCCATCCATCCATCCATCCTCCCATCCATCCATTCATCTTCCCATCCATCCATCCATCCTCCCATCCATCCATTCATCTTCCCATCCATCCATCCATCCTCCCATCCATCCATCCATCTTCCCATCCATCCATCCATCCTCCCATCCATCCATCCATCCTCCCATCCATCCATCCATCCTCCCATCCATCCATCCATCTTCCCATCCATCCATCCATCCTCCCATCCATCCATCCATCTTCCCATCCATCCATCCATCCTCCCATCCATCCATCCATCTTCCCATCCATCCATCCATCCTCCCATCCATCCATCCATCCATCCATCCATCCATCCTCCCATCCATCCATCTACTTATCCATTTGCCCATCCATCCATCCTCCCATCCACCCACTCATTCATCCATCTATCCATCCATGCATGCATTTTGCAGACACCTGGATAATCTTCCTGTGTAGTCTTGACCAAATCTATTGTCCTCTCTGGACTGATGGCTCCCATTTGTCAAACAACCTTACCTCCATAGCTGGCTGGGGACATACAGGAAGTGCAGAGTAGAGGGGACCACAGGCCCGAACACGGTGGCTTTCAGGTTAAAATCTTTGATTTCCCTAGAGAGTGCTGGAATCTTGCTCTTGCCTACATGCTTCTGGGAGAAGCTCCTCTGTCTTCCTTCCCAGTTTCTTCTCAAGGAGCACAGCTGGTAACCCCTTGTCATGTTAGGGCATGGAGAGGAGGAGAGAGGAGGGGCTACTTCTGGGTCTCTGAGGAATCCTGTGAAGATGATCACTCTCAGTCCCTTAGGGATCTGCCCGATCCAAACCCTCATCTTCTTTTTATTATTTTTTATTTTTTTTTAAAAATGCACATGCACACACATATGCACAGGCATAAGAGAGAGAATGTATGTGCATGTGTGTGGGGATATATGTGTACATATGTGGAAGTCAGAGGACAGCCTGAGGTGTTCCCCACAGGAATGCTCTTCACCTGTGAGACACACTCATCAGACAAGAGCTGACTAGTAGGCTAACTTGGCTGGCCCATGAGCCCCAGGGAGCTTCTTGTCCCTTCCTCCCCACTGCTGGGAATATAACTTTCTATAAAAGATAATGATATTATGATTTGAAATGTTATTTTTATGATTATGTGGTGTCCGGGGGACCATGGACATGTGAATAGAGCTGAGGCCCAAAGAGGACCTCAGATCCTCGGGACCTAAGCTGGAGCTGGAGTTACTGGATCTGTGAGTGCTAAGAACTGAACTTTGTCTTCTGGAAGAACAGAATGTACTGGGACACAGCTCCAGCCCTGGGTGAAGATATTATAAAGAGATATGTGTGTCTTTCTCTCTGACTATATTGAAATGACAGACCCGAAGGGAACGGGATTCTCTCAGGAATTTTATACTGGGAGAAGAGAGGCCGAAAGCCTAGGCCAGTGGGACATGACCCTTTTCTCCTGGGAAGAGCCTAGGACCTCGGTAGAGCACAGGAGAGGCTGGTCAGGACCACACCTTGACCAGGCCTACTGAGCGCTGCGTGACTCTGGCCCTCTCGGGAATCCTCTGTCTCATTCAGGACTCACATGAACTTGGGAGTCACAGGGTCACTCTGTCCATTTTCTCAACATAGCCACATTGAGTAAAACCTTTTCCTGCTCTTTACTACCAGTTTGGATGCTTTCGTTGGCTTGTAGAGGATGCAGAGCTGAACCTGGTTTGATGGGGCTCAGGTTATGACCCCAAGTCCAATAGCAGGAACATAAACACAAGCCGTGACACTCAGGTATTCCTTACAGTCTCGGGTCTTCTCATGCCAAGTGTTTACCAACTGAGCCACGTCACCTCTGTCCAGTGTCCCCTCACGGAGGCACATGAGGTGTGAACTGATCACTGAGAGGCAACAAGACAAGGATACTTCTCTCATACTTCTCTCTGGCGAGAAGCCAGGCTCTGACAATCTCTGGAGGAGGTTCTGCCCCTTTCCGTTGAGATTTATCTCTCAGAATCACCAAGATAGCTCTCTACAAAGTCCGGGTACTCCGTACAGAGACCTCAAACCCATAGAGCTCCAGTTGCTTCTGCCTCCAAACTTCTGGGATTAAACGGCTGGGCTACCAAGCCTGACTCACTCTGACATTTCAAACAGTGATTGCAGCTGTGTATCACTAGGGACACAGAGGTCCTTGTAATGGTTTGAACATGTTTAGCTACTATTAGAAGGTGTGGCCTTGTTGGAGGAAGTATGTCGCTGTGTAAGCTGACTTTGAAGGCCCCTAATACCCAGTGTAGAAGAGTCAAACTCCTGGTTGCCTTCGGATGAAGATGTAGAATTCTCAGTTCCTCCTCCAGCACCGTGCCTGCTGGGAGGCTGCTATGTTTCACCATGATGTCAATGGTCTGAACCTCTGAAACTGTAGGCCAGCTTCAATTCAGTGTTTGCCTTTATAAGACTTGCCATGGTTGTGGTGCCTCTTTATACCAAGGAAACCCTAACCAAGACAGTCTTTTTTTTTTTTTTTTTTTTTTTAATTTTTAAGGCTTATTTATTATATATAAGTACACTGTAGCTGTCCTCAGACACACCAGAAGAGGGCATCAAATCTCATCATAGACGGTTATAAGCCACCATGTGGTTGCTGGGATTTGAACTCGGGACCTCTGGAAGAACAGTCAGTGCTCTTAATTGCTGAGCCATCTCTCCAGCCCCAAGACAGTCTTTATACCCACAGATCACCAGGGAACCATGAATGTTAAACACACAGGGGCCTCTTCTCAGTGGAAGAATTACCTGTTTTCCACCTAGAAGGCTGGGAGTGGGTTCTGTTAACAGTCTGGTAACTTTTGGCTATCTGTGGTGACAGACCTCACCTAAATCTTCCAGAATAATTATCCCAGACTCTCCCCTCCCTACATCATTACTCATCCTGAGGAGAGATGTCACATGTGTCATATGACCTGCTGACCCCTATGCCACCAGCCAGATTCTAGACCTCTTAGCTATAGATCCCACCCTCAGGGTCACATGCACGTGCTAAAGGAATTTCTATGTAACCACGCCTTAAGCTCTACTGTGCACTGGAATTGGAATGATTGTTCCTTGGAAACTTTCCCCCAAATTGTACTGTGCTTTAAATATGCTGACTATGCTGAGTGGTGGTAACTCACACCTTTAATCCCAGCACTTGGGAAGCAGAGGCAGGAAGATCTGAGCTCGAGGCCAGCCTGGTCTACAGAGTGAGTTCCAGGACAGCCAGGGCTACACAGAGAAGCCCTGTCTGAAAAACAAACAAGCAAACAAAGCTGACAACAAGACCCCGGCATTAGACTCCCTGAAGTCTGATCCATGTCCATTTCAACCACATTTTCATCCTCATCTCTTTGTGGGTTCACTTCCCCGCCTGGACACCTACTGGGTCTCTCTGAAGTGACACCCACAACATGAAGAATACAACCCTCAGAGAAGGTAAGAAAAGTTTTATTTAAAAAGAAATTATAGGGGTTAGAGAAACTATACATTCTCAGTAAAAAAGACCTTAGGTGAGAGAGCAAATTAACATGGGTCTTTTTCAATCCTTTGTGCAATTATTGAAATGTTTGTTAAGATCAAAATATTCAGACTTACAGCTGTACAACTTTGCACACATAGGAACTGATATGAAGAGATTCCGTGAGAAGGTCAATGTTTTAGAAAAAGAGAAAGGGAGAGAGGGGAGGGAGAGGAGGAGAGAATGGGAAGGGAGAGAAAGGAGGGCAGATAAGATAGAAAAGAGACAGGGTTACAGGCATCTACCTAGATGGACAACTCAGGCTCTTCTGAGGATATGAATCCCAAAGGTTCAGCCTGGTGGCCTGAGCAGCAGCAGCCACTGAGCCACTGTGTTTCAGAAAGTCTGTGCCGCCCTGGTTCCTGTTTGTCTCTGTCCTCTGAGCCACCCCTGGGTCCTTCCTATAAGTCGCACTTGGGTTTAGTGGTCAGAGTTGCTTCTGAGCCCTAAAAATCAAACAAAACACCAAGCTTCAAACAAAGCAAGCCAGATGAAACCACTCCAAACTTGCTTGGGAGGCGTGGTGTGGAGGAGGAAGGGCTGGCTTTCGGGTTTAACTCTTTTCGTACCCAACATGGCTTGTAAAAAGCAAGCTTTTTGCTTTTGCTTTTGACACAGGGTCTAGCTTTGTAATTCAGGCTGGCCCCAGCCTCACGAGTGCAGCTAATACAGGGGTGCCCCATATCATCTCCCCTCTTCCTCTCCTCTCTCCCCAACTTCTCTCTTTCTTTCTGACAGGGACACAGATAGCCCAGGCTGGGAGTAAACTATTTGGCTAAAGATGACTTTGAAATGTTTGTTAAGATTCATAAACCTTCCATCCCCATCATCCCTGTCACTTCGATTCCAGGCATGACCCACCACCCCTAACCTACTTGTTAATATTATCATCATTATTATTTAAGCACAGGTTCTCATGTAGTCCTAGTTGACTCAGAACTCCCTATGTAGCTGAGGCTAGCTCTGAATTCTTAGAGCCCCTGCACGTGTAACATTTTTGACTCCCTAGTAATCTGTGGGTGCAAGAACCTCTGTGACCTCAACAGTAGACAACCATGAGCACATGTCCCAGTTCTTTATGTCACTCTTGTTCAGTTACAGAGGATGTACGTGGAGCCTGGGTTCTCACTGGCAGTCACTCGCTCTACATCCTGTCCTGGAGCTTGATTGGCAGAGAGCATGGGGCAGGCCAGAGGTCCACGTGAGCTCTGTTTTCTGGCTCTGAGAACCCACTGGCATATTCTCTCCTGAGAACTGTCCAGGGGTGAGCTTCCCAACACTGGAGGCATGTAAGCAGAAGCTAGCAATGGCAGCTGGAAGATGGGTGTGCGTAGCTTCAGTCCTATGCTTAACTGAATAGAATGGAGTGGGAGTTTGCAAAATGGACTGCATTATCTGAATGTACACACAGTGTTATCTGATTTCTTGAAGCATAACAATTTAAAATGTTTCCCTGTAGATATTCCTTGGTATAAAAGTAATAAGTCAGTATAGTTTAGTGTTGTGTTAAAATGTTTGATTTTAAAATTCCTATTGAAGCAGACTGGAGATTCATGGAAAACTATTAATGAACCTTGGCTTATGATTTAGGACAGAATTCCCAGAAATTTCTGAAATGACCCTAAACACACTTCAACCATTTTGTATAATATATTTATATAAAGTGATATTCTCAGCACTGACCCGAAAAAATATCAATATTGATAAACTCTGAAAAATAAACATTTGGTTAAGATTTTATATAAAATAACAAGTATATGTATCTAATTAGTACACAAACTTGCTCTATTGCTGTATCTGCATATGTGTGCAGTCTTGTATTATGTGTATGATTGTGTGTATGTGTGTGAATTGTGGTGCATGTACATGTATGTTCATGTATGTGGAAGCTTAAGAAGGGTGATGATACCATGACTAAGTCAACTCTTAAAAAGGACAACATGTAACTGGGGCTGGCTTACAGGTGGTTCAGCCCATTACATCATGGCAGGAAGCATGGCAGCATCCAGAGAGACATGAGGCAGCCAGGAGGAGGGTCTGGATCACACTGGCTAGACCTAAGCATATATATGAGATCTCAAAGCCCCGCCTCCACAGTGACACACTTCCTCTAATAAGGCCACACCTACTCCAGAAAGGCCACACCTCCTAACAGTGCCACTTCCCCTGGACAAAGCACATTCAATCCACCACAAGTGTAGAAACTTTCTCCTGATTCTTTTGTTTGTTTTTGAGAAAAGGTCTTGTTATCCGCCTGCCTCTGCCTGCCACCCACCAAGTGCTGGGATCAAAGGTGTGTGCTGCCACCCTTCTGGCTCCCATTTTGATTTTTTTCTTTTTTGAGAGCAGATATGCAGTTGAACTAAGAGCTGATTGATTTAGCCAGGATGACTGGCCAGTGAGCTTCAGAGATCCCCTGTCACTGTTCCACACCCCAAAACATCACATGTTACAAACATGCTCTACCATGCCTGGCTTTTGGAATGGGTCCAGAGGATCTGAACTCAGGTCTTTATTTTTGTATGGCCAGCATTTTACTGGCTGGGTCATTGACCTCATTCTCTAATAAACTGTGGGACTCTATGTATACCAAAGAATTGTTTTAAAATAAATGTCTTTCTAATTCATTGTGAGCAGTGGATTTGTGGGCTTGTTTTTATGTGGCATACTGGTCTGGAATTCTAGACTCTGGACCTCCATCTTCCGGGGAAGGGCTTAGAGTCATGGTTCCAAGAGAGATAGGAAGTTAAGTCTTTCCAGCAGTCAGGTCGGTCTAGACAGGGACCTCAGCCTCCCCTTCCATGCATGGGTCATGAGTCTCATCCTACATAGCAGGGAGCACAGCCTCTAAGGGGCAACCATACCCTTGGACCTCCTGGTCCAGCAGAGCTGGCATGCTAGAGGGACTGTTGGCAAGTGTCTCTGAAGGTGACCACATGTAGGCTGGACATGGTGGTGCTGACCTGCAGTCCCAGCAGGGACATCATGGATTTAATGGTAGCCTGAGTTACATATAACATCCTATCACAAAAACAACAACAAAAACTTAGAAAGGGGACTGGCTGGGAGTTTAGCTCAGTGGGTATAGTACTTGTCTGGCATACCTAAAGAGCAGAGGGTAGGCCCAGGAGAACAGGGCTAAGGACTTTTCTCCACAACTGACCACCTGGCTGAGTCCAATTCCCACCAAGCCACTGTAGTTCCCATAGAACTGGAGGACTAGGGACACAGGGACAATGCCAGGGACAAAGAGCTGGGGCCGGGGACCCTGGGGGTTGGACTTATGGCCTTCCCTGACCCCAGCAGAAAAAACTAGCCTTGTTGGGCACAGCCAAGTCACAGAGACCAGCCTGGGGGTGGGACTAGGGCAATGAAAGGCCCAGAGAAAGGATTAGTCCAAGCCCAAAGGCTTGGCAGGTGCCATGGCAACCTGGAGCCGGAGCTGAGACAATAGGCCTGTGTTAACACCCTCCGTCTGCCTCTGTGGGGCTGGGGGCTTGTTAACCAGCTTAGTAGGCCGAGGGCAGCCATTCACATGGAAATCTGGGCTTTGGAGCTGAGGGACTGGGAGGCGATGGGGCAGGTGCTGGAACCGAGGAAAAAGTGAGTCTTACCTTCTTGTCTGGCCCACATTCCCACACTGCCTCGTGCACCGCCATGTGTCCTGGAAAGCTACTCTGTTCACGGGCAGCCCAGGCCTTATGGGGCCTAGGAGTGTCTGGCTTGGCACTCACAAAATGTGGGATTAGTGAGGATCCTGGAGAGGGCAGTAGGGTGGGCTCCATGGAGTAGGGGAGGGAAGAAATGGACAATCCCTGCTGGTACCCCAAAGCCAACGTTATCCTAAGGACTTTGAGGGTGTCCCTTCTCAGCTCTGTTCATAGCTCCAGGCCCAGCTGTGCCTTTGGCTCCAGCCTCTGTCGACACAGGAGGCTGGCCATGTAACTTAGCGCTATCCTCTCCCACCCAGATGGCTCCTTGCACCTGTTCCTTCTGCCCAGCCCCCAGCTGGAGCCTCCCACAGCCCAGCCCTGGGACCCTGCCTCACAGAAACCCTTCCGTTTGCTAGCATTTCTGCTTTCTTTCAGCTTTCCTATTCTACCCAAACAGGTTACTCCAAAGTGCCATCTCCAGCCCGTGGAGTGTCTAGGTAGAGCATTCACGCAGGACTTGCAAGAGGAACAAACCAGGACCAGGTTTTGGGGACCACAACAGGTCTGGCCTCAGAGCCTTGTTCTGAGGTTGCATGGTGCTCACATCAGTAGGGGGAGGGACAGAGCCCCGAGGCTCCACCATGGCGCTGGGAAAAGCCCCTTGCAAGCTGAGATGCCCTGGAATGCTTGAGCAGGCCAGAGTGACAGGGAAGGAGCCAAGCAGGTGTCTAAGCCCCTGTTGATGCAGGATTACAGCCATCTGGCTGCATCTCCGGGCAGGGTCCCTCCCTCCTGGTGTGGGGAAATCACCAGGCACGGCAGGGAGAACTCCAGCGGTTCCAGGATTGGCCTCAGTCTCTGCATGGGGAGAGCTGAGCACCCAAGGGGTAGCCTCTGTGTTGGGACCTCTAGGTGGATGCTTTCCTTCCTGAGCTGAGCTTGTCCAGCAGGAAGCTATGGTCGTGACCTTGTGGGGAAACTGAGGCTCAAGGGCACTGGTAGACTCTTGCAGCTTAAAAATATTTTTATTGTGTGTGATGTGTGCCTAGCACACACATGGAGGTCAGGAGTCTGTTCTCTCTGTCTACTACACACCTTTGTTTCTTTTCCTTTCTTTCCTTCCTTCTCTCTCTCTCTCTCTCTCTCTCTCTCTCTCTCTCTCTGAGACTGGGTCTCATTTATTCCCTGTATTCCCACCGGGGCCTTGAACTCTATTCTGATTCCCCTGTCTCCACCTCCCAGTGCTGGGATTGCAGGCACATGCGGACACCAATGTTTTTCTTGCAAATGTATGCTTCTGACAGAGACAGAAACTGTCCAGGACAGACAAACACCTGGGGTTCTCCAACCCAGCGTCAAGCTCTCGAGCCCTGGAATCCTGTCCTTCCTTGGGTACAGGTGGGCACACACAGAGCTGTGTGCCTTTGGAAACTGTTAGGGACCAGAGACTTTGACCTGTAATGAGTGCTGTGTCTACACTGTGCCTTTCAGGTTTTTGGGGTGATGTCACCTGCCTTGTATCTCACGCTTCAGCTCTCCCTTGTCACCTCTTTTACCAGCAGCCACCAGACAGAATGTCAGAGCAGTTTACTAGTTAGGAGTCCAGGAACATAGAAGACCTCAGGTTCCTGAGCCCCAACACACGCGCACACACACACACACCAGTGTTGGGTTTCCTTTGAGGCCCCAGCTGCACACAGCTGGCAGAAGGGAGGGGGCATGCTGGAAACATGAGCAGGATCTACCTCCACCCCCAGCTCCCAAGGATGAACTTTGGGCACCATCAGAGATTCTGGCTGGGCTAGCCACCTCCGCTTCTGTCCTCTTCCCCCCTCCCCAGCCTGCCATCTGCCCCTGTCTCTCTGTGGAGGGGGAGGGGCTACCCACATTCCTCAGCATCTCAGCTACCCTCCTCACATCTGCCGTTTCCCAAGCCCCCTGCCTTCCCTACCTTGTCCAAATATCACACTGGTCCATGCAGCCTCTTGTAGGTCCTCTAGAGTCATCCTGAGGATGGCTCTCAGTCCTTTGAGAAACTCCCTAACCCTGTTGGCCCCTGACATGCCAGAACATTCAGGAACAGAGTAAAGAAGGCTGATTGGATGCCCACCACATGTCTGACCAAGTCTATTCCCCATAAGGGGCTGAGAAAGCAGGGTACCAGGGCAGGGAACTGGTCATCCTGACCTGTCCTGATCCTCAGAGGCCTTCCATGGATGGGTTAAAGGATGCCTCTGGTCCTTGGAGTTCCTATGTGGGAGCAGTGTAGACTGAGGGATTTCTAGAGTTCCCAAAGGAAACGCACCCCAGTCTGCAGCCAAGCTGCCTGGCTTAGCCTCACTGATCCCCAAAGCTGCTCTGAGCATCGGAGAAGAGAGGACATAGAAACTGGGCAGTAGCAAGGCTTAGAAGAGCCACAGCTCAGATGCGTCTGCTTAATGCACTGATTCACCCTTACTCTGTCTCTGTGTCTCTGTGTCTCTGTATGTGTCTCTGTCTCTCTCTCATATTGCCTTTTGAAACAGAATCTTTAAACAGTGCCTTTAATACCAATACTCAGGAGGATCTCTGAGTTGTAGGCCAGCCTGGTCTACAGAACAAGTTACAGGACAGCCAAGGCTACTCCTGTCTTAAAACACACACACACACACACACACACGTACATGCACACACACACATGCACTAGAGAGAGAAAATCTCATACTACCATCTATGCTAATCCTGGCCTTACAATCACTGCATTAGCCCAGGCTAGCCTAAATCTTTGCTCCTCTTGCCTGAGCATTCCTCCTCAAGGTTCTGCCATTTTTCTTAGCTCTTATATAGACCTGACAGCTGCATCCAAACTGCCTGGGAATTTCACCAACCCAGCCAACACTGAGCACCTGCTGTATACTAGACCTGTTATACACAAGGTGGTGTAGTTCACAACCATTCTTCTCTCTTATGGAGCATTCTAAGAGCTAGACACGAAGTCATAGGAAGTGTGAAAAGAAGGCCTGACTCAACTGGGGCAAGGTGCTTGAAGGGATGCTTGGCAGATGAGGAATGCATATGCAATGGTCTTGTGTTCAGCAGAATGACTAGATAAGGAACCAGTGGGAAAGAATGCTTGTTTTAGGGAGGCTGGGGTTGAGGGGGCAAGGCCACACCTTGTGATGGCCTAACAGTCTCTAGTAGAGTGGCCCCTTCTTGCTATGTCACCAGGAGCTGATTCAGGGCAGGCTGCTAGTCAGCTGTAGCTAACCCAGCTCAAAAACTGTGGCTCTGGGGCTGGAGCACCCATCAATGTCACCTATGCAGACCCACATGGGAACTCCCAGAAGTAGAGGCCAGGGGAAGAAAAGCAGCTTGCCTGTGACCCAGGGCTGCCTCTTTTTTCTGCACCCCTCCCCTCCCTCTCCCTAGAGCCCCCCTAGAGGCTCTTCCCTTACCCAGAGCCCCCCTCCACCTCCTCAGAACTTCCCCTTCCCCCAGCACACAACAGCCGCCAGGCGGGTCCTCTTTCCGGGGGGGGGGGGGGGGGGGAGGGGGAGGATGCTTTCTCTAGGTCCTCAGCAGAGCAGTTGCTTGAGACTAATTGAATTTTCCGCCTGGGAAGGGTCTGGGGCGTTCAGGGTGGAACAGGCTGGGAAGAACTTGTTAACAGGGCCGCTGGTGCCCTCCCCCAAGCCCTGTGCCATCTCCCCCCCCCACCACTTGTGGAATGGGGAGGAGTGATAAGGAGGGAGCCTGGGAAAAATGATTCAGCAGTTGGGGGGCAGCTCCACCCCAGTAGAGTCCTAGTGGACAGAGGTGACTTGTGGCAGCCCGTACCTTAACTGTCCTGGGATGAGGCTCACTGGGCCTCTGTTTCCTCTCGTACCAAAGAAAATCAGAACTGGGGTAAGTGGTTTGGTAGAAGCCAGACTGGTCTCACTGTCGTTGTGGAAGCCACCCTGCCCATTGCTGGGTGCAGACCCTCTGAGTAGCATGAGACAGGGCCACGTGCAGGGCTCTGAATGTGCAGAGGGCCTGGGGTATGGGTCAGGCTCTAACGCAGCAGGTCACGGACTCCTGATCCCTACTTGAACAATCCCCCAGATACTCATAGGTGACCCTCACATACTATTTACAGTCCTGTAAGGATGCTAGGCACGAGCCTTTGGAGATTACAGTCAGATTGGGGAATCCCTTCTGGCTCCCGGCCCCCTCAGTGCCTCCCATGAGCATGTGTTGGAGGGGTGAGGAGCAAGTGAGGGGGTGGTGAGGGGCTGCGGTACACACGGGCACAGTCAGGTATCTGTGGATGCCTGTGCCTCTGGGCTGTGTTAGTCCCAGGGCTGGCCAAACACAGGGAGGGAAGGGTTAAGAGTCACTAAGGAAGGCCTTATGGGACAGCAGCTGCTGTCTCCGCACCTGTGGGAGGAACATGTGGGTCAAGCTGCCGAGGAGGAGGTATAGTCTGATCCTGCTTCAGTCCACAGCAGCAGCATGGCAGTGGGGAAGATGTCCAGCGAAGGGGCAGGAACTGGGCAGAGTGGGTGGGCAACACAGCTCCGAGCTGCTATCTACAGACTGACCTCTGGGTCATTGTCACACGACCCACCTCCCTTCCCGCTCTGGTCCTCAATGTAGTGACACCCCTCCTGACACCCGTGAGGGCCACATGTGGGAACACCACTTGGGCTTGATGGTCTCTCTGCATAGCTTAAGGTCATGTGAGAAACCCGTAGGGGACACTGTCACCCAGTAAGATCAAGACAAGCCTTGGAGACAATGACAGTCATATCCAGGAAGGGTCTAGGAAGGGGATTTCTCTCCATTTTCCATTTGAGACGTCTCACCCTTACCTCTGTCTATCCAATCACCCCCAGCATCTTCCTAAATGCCTGCTCCAGACCTGGATGATGCTGGGGCATAAACCCGAACCACACCTATCGTTCTCTGGAGCCTCAGGGTGGCCACCGAGGTACGCCAGGCAGGCAGACAGGACAGAGGGAAATAGCTTGTGTGGACTGGATCTCTCCTGGTGTCCATAAGACTCATTGGAGGGTGGAGTCCCTCGAATGTCCTGAGGTTGGGGAGAAGGCAGGAACACAGCCATCATAGGACAAGGCAGAACATTTTGAGAGTGAAGCCCACAGAAGGCTCTGGGTGTCCTAGGAGAACGTGAAAACAGACGAGACAGGGTGAGGGACAGAGACAAGGAGCTATAGGAAGTCCAACAGTGGGACATAGATCAGGAGGAAGAGATGGGGGGAGAGTCTTGTCCTCAGGATAGAGGCCACAAAGATAAGGGCTGGAGGACAAAGGGCCCCTTTGCTCAACAAGGAGTCATTTACTGGGGAGGACTTGGTGGGCCATTCCATCTATTTATCTGTTTGTTTGTTTGGTTGGTTGATTAATTGTTTTTCAAGACAATGTTTCTCTGTGTAGCCATAGATGTCTCGGAACTTGCTATGCAGGCCAGGCTGGCCTTGAGCTCAGAGATCTGTCTGACTTTGCTTCCCAAGTTTGGGGATTAAAGGTGTTCACCACCAACTCCACCTCCACCAACATTCATCCTCTTTTGTAGGCCTTTTCCCCATGAAATTATCTTTGGTTCAGAACCAGGGTAAAAGATATCCTGCACAAGATGCCCTGTGATACCCTACCAAGGATCTTTAAGGGCCCTTTCCTATATCCTATCTTGGAACCCAAGGCTGGCTGGCACATACCCTGAACTCACAATAGCAACAGGGACTCATACTACTCTGAAACAGGCAAGTGATGTACCACTAATGGGTTAGGACAACACTCACAGGCTTACAGAAGCTGATGTCAGGCACAGGGATTGCTCATTGTACCTCAGTTTCTCCTCTAAGAACTCCTTCTCTGAACAGGATGGAGGCTATAGAGGAAAGCACTGGCCCCAGGGTATGTGTCTATAGTCAAGGAAGGAGCTGTGAGGAGAAGAGGGCTGAATAAGGAGATGGGGAGCTTCAGCTTATCCTGTCTCCCCCCACACAACCCCATAACTCTCTGATTCTTCCCACTCAGCAACCTGTCTACATGAATGAACAGAGAGACAGATAGCAATGGATGGACAGAAGGATGGATGGATAGATGGATTGATGGATGAGTGGGTGGATGGATGGTGGATATATGGGTGGATAGATGGGTGGATGGATGGATGGATGGATGGATGGATGGATGGATGGATGGGTGGGTGGATGGATGGATGGATGGATGGATGGATGGATGGGTGGGTGGGTGGATGGATGGAAGGATGAATAGATAGGTAGATGGATGAGTGGGTGGATGGATGGTGGATATATGGGTGGATAGATGGGTGGATGGATGGATGGATGGATGGATGGAAGGATGAATAGATAGGTAGATGGATGGATGGGTGGATGAATAGATAGGTGTATGGATAGATAGATGGGTCAGAAGGATGGATGGATGGATAGATGGATGGATGGTTAGAGGGATGAATGGATGGATGGAGGGAGGGAAGGCTGCAGTCATGGATCAGGTGATGGACACAGGTGGGTGAGTGGGTGGGTGGATAAGTGAACAGGAAGATTGATGGGTGGGTAGGTAGATAGGTGGAGGGACGCATGGAAGGTGAGTTGGTGGGTGGATAGTTTAATGACTAATCCTGGCTTGTCAACTATCAAGATGTATCAAGATCTGGGAA
This sequence comes from Micromys minutus, assembly GCF_963924665.1. NCBI lineage: Eukaryota > Metazoa > Chordata > Mammalia > Rodentia > Muridae > Micromys > Micromys minutus. The sequence goes on along the minus strand of NC_137964.1, from coordinate 83,434 downwards.
GAAGGAACCTCAGATAAAGAATGGCTCCATCAGATTGGTCTGTGGCGTTCTCTTGATGGCTGATGGATGTAGGAGGGACCAGCCCACCATGAGTGGTACCATAGTGGTAACAAAGGTAGCTGAGTGTGGCCCTAGAAGTAAGTAATCCACTTAGCAGCCCTCCCCCACAGGCTGTCTCAAGTTCCTGCCTTGGTTTCCCTCAAAGATGGACTCCTCTCTACCCTACGTGGCCATGGTGTTTATCATGGCCTCAGAAAACAAACTAGGACCGATGGACAGATGGACAGCTGGACAGCTGGATGGACCCTAGGCTCACTCCTACACTCAGATGAGGCTGGCTGCTATTCACTGGGTTATAGCACTGGCTAGAGGACCAAGGTCAGGACTTTGACTCTTCAAACGTCTGAGAAACCTGTCTCTAGCAGTGTCAAGCTATGTGACCCAGGACAAGAACATGAACTCGTTGAGATAGAAATCTCACGGTAGGGTCTGGAAAGATGGCTCAGTGGTTAAGCACACTGTTCTGCTCTTGCAGGGGACCAGGGTTCAATTCCTAACACCCACACAGTGGCTGGCTCTTGTTCTAGAGGATCTGATGCCCTCTTCCAGCCTCCATGGCCACCAAGCATGCATGTGGTGTACACAAATACAGGTAGGTAAGATATTTTTGCACATAAAATAAGTACATCTTTTTTTTTTTTTTTTTAAAGGCTACTAAGACTTCCTCCAGACCTCAGAGAACCCAGAAAGGTGTGTGTGTGGGTCTCTGAGCAGAAAACAATCTTCAAACCTCTTCTCGATATACCCCTGTCAGAGGGCGGAGGCCTAACTACCAATGTGAGGAAGCCAAGCCTTCAGGCTCACCTCCAGATAAATACAGACCCCGGGGTCTCCTCGCCCTGCCCCTGATTGCCTGGCACAGACACAGGACACACACGTGCAAATGCTTTTATCTGAACACAGACACTTTGTGACCACCGATATCTCTCCACCCTGCACGACCTCTGACCTGTGACCTCATCCATACATCGCTCCTTCCTGGCCTGTGTCCTGCTATGGGTCGAGAGCACAAGTGGAGTCCCTTGTCAGTCAAGGATGGAGGAGCTGAATTGGTTGTTCGAGGGCTGTGGGGTTGGGTGTGGACCAGGTCCTCCTGAGCCAATTTGGCCCCTGCTCCTGTGTCTGACCCCCACGCTTCCTCCCTGCACCCCCTCTGGGGAGAGACCTTAATTAACATCTTCCTGTTCAGTTTCCAAAAACATATTTGGGAGGATTATTTTGCAAAGGAAATGTTTTTGAAAGAATCTTGTGTTCCGTTGTTCCAACACAGGGTATCGGTCAGAGCAGGGACATTGAGTGGGGCTTTGGGGCGACCCTGATGTTCAGGTGAACAGATCTGATAGACTCCAGCCCTAAGCCCCTCTCGGAGCTGCCATCCACTCCCAAGAAAATGGGGTCCTGGGGTGACAGAGAGAGGGCTAGAAGCCAAAGATGGGAGGCAGACTCTGTGTGTGTGTGTGTGTGTGTGTGTGTGTGTGTGTGTGTGTGTGTGAGCGAGTGTGGCTGGGACACACCCTTCAAAAACAACCTTGTCAAGCCCCAGGTGCATCTCAGGCCCTATGTCTGGACTGCTTATTCCATTTCTCCTGGGCAAATAACTTGAACATGCTCCAACCTGGCTTACAGACCTGTCTTTCTCTTCCCTCTCCTGTCCCTATCTACTATTTAAGTTTCATATACATTTCAATCTCTCTTCCTGCTCCCTCCCTTCCTTCCTCTTTCCCTCCTTCCTTCTTTCTTAACAAACAAATAAACAAACAAACAAAAAAAACCAGATTCATTCTATTTTTGTTTGTGTGTGGTGTGTGTGCATGTGTCTCTGTGTGGGTATGTGCATATATGTACATGCAGGTACCTGCAGAAGCCAGAAGAAGGCCCGGACTCTGGAGTTACCCACCTGATGGGGGGGGGGTGCTGGGAATGGAACTTAGGTCCTTCGCAAGAGCAACAAGAGCTCAGAACCACCGAGCCAACTCTCCAGCCTGCCTTCCTTTCTTTCTTCTTATGGGGTCTCATGTATGATTCTAAGGATCAAACTCAGGGCCTAGTGCACACTAGACAAGCCCTCTACCAACTGATCTACATTCCCAGCCCCTCTCCTCCCCCTACCTCCTGATTTGTTCCACTTCTTCTTACTCTAGATTCTTTTAATTATTTCTCCCAAGGGCTGGAGTTACAGACACCAGCTGACTACTTCTTCCCTGTCTCTTCTTCCTCTCCCTCTCCTCCCTCTCTTCCCCCTCCTTCTCTTCTTCCTCTCCTTCCTCCCCTCCACCTTATTCCAAGACAGGGTTTCTCTGTGTAGCCCTGGCTGTCCAGGAACTCTGTAGACCAGGCTGGCCTCAAACTCCACCTGCCTCTGCCTCCCAAGTGCTGGGACTAAAGGTGTGAGCCACCACTGCCTACTTAGCCCCTCCCCTCTTGTAGCCCAGGCTGGCCTCAAGAAAGACTGCCTCCACCTCTCAGATGCTGGGGTTTTAAGGTGTTGTGTGGTACTAGGGGTTGACCTTGGGCCCTAGTTTGTGCTAAGCTAACACTCTACCCACTAAGCCACAGCCCCAGTGCCCTGTGCCCTTAGTTCCTATCCAGACAATCAATCACACTGCAACACCCCTGCTCCCACAGACACAGAAGGGCGTTGGCATGTGGGAAGCACCAGCCAGGAACACGTCATGTTGCCCTCCACTCTGAAAGAAATGGCTGCAGACCATCCCTCAGCTGAGACCTCTCAATCCCCCCCCACTTGCTGCATGATCGTGTATAGTTTTTTGCTCACTCAAAGCTTCTGTCTCAACCTGTCACCTACTGGCCCTTCTTGTCCACTGTGAACCCTCCCTCCACGTCCCAGTGCAAAAGGTATGTTTGTAACTGTTTGTTGAATGACTGAATGATGCCTCCGTCGTGGACCTAGAGTAGGGTCTCCTAGCAAAAGTCCTTTAGCTCAAAGAGTATCCCTCCCTCACTGGGGACGTGGCTTAGTTGGTGGTGTGCTTGTCGAGCAAACAGGAAGCCCTGAGTTCCATCCCAGAACCTCATAAGCAGGGTACGGTGGCCGTTGTCTATGATCCCAGCACTTGGGATGTAGAGACAGGAGGATCAGCTCAAGGCAATCCTCAGCTATGTGGTGAGTTCCGGGTCAGCCTCAGCTACATCAGATCTTCTCTCAGCAAGCACTCTTCAGTTCCTGCTTCCTGTATTTCTGTGCTCCTCTGCCTTAGCTTCTCCCTCTGCCTCTGTTTCTACCCCATCCTGCCTTCTTAGTCACAAGCCAGCCTCAGCTCTCCACTGGCCTCTGGCCCCCTCAAGCTGGGGAAAGTTCCAGAAGCTTCATCCAGTGCTAGCTCCGAAGAGGACATTTCTCAACCCCCCAGGGATCCGCTGAGGCAGGGGTGGGACAGTGGGTCAGAGCCTGCAGCCAGCTGGGGAAGTGATGGGCAAGTGTGGTGGGCATGAGGCCACAGTTTTTCTGGCACCTTCCCTAGCTTATCTGGGCCTCAGTTTCCCCTTTGAGAAAAGAGAGGTAGTGGTGCTGCCTAGCCTGAGACATGTGCTTACTGGTCTCTTCTACTCTCTTTTATTTTTGTCTGACTTTGCTTCTTCAAGAGTTTCTATCTTTGTTAATATTGTTTTTCTTCTACCTCCAGGCCCCACCCCCGCCCTCCACCCTCCTCACCCCTATCGGAGGATTGATCCGAAGGGCTCATGTGCACCATGCAGGCATGCACAGTGCACCATGCTCAGATGTCTATTTACTCTTTATATCAAGACAGAGTCTCACCATAAGTTGCCTGGGCTGGTATTGAACTCATGACCTTCCTGCTCAGCCTCCCATAGAGCTGGGATGACAGACTGCTGACATCAGGCCCTGCCATGTCCACTTTTCTATCTGTTGTTTTCTCTTTGTCACCAGTGTGCCCTCCTGTCCCCATTTCCAGCTCTGCACGCCTCTTCAGTGTTCTGTGGGGCTCACAGCTCCTCCCCACAGATGTCCTGGAACTGGTGTGAGGTTATTTTGGGAGCTGGTGGCTCCCCTGGGTCTTTCCCAAGCGCCTTGGCTGGGATAGAGCACATTGGAAGCCAGTCATGTCTGCCGGGGCAGGCGGCTTGTGCTGCCTAAGACTGACAGGAGTGTGGTCCAGGGACACAGCACACAGACTTCCTGGTGACAGAGGCTCAGGCAGCGGCCACAGCCTGTCTCTAAGGATTCCCGGGAAGGGCTCATTCCTAACCACGGGTATAAAACTTCTCTCTCTATCTCTTTGTTACAGTTTATTTTTGAGACAGGATCTTATGCAGCTTAGGCTGGTCTCCAAGTTGCTATATAGCCAAGGATGATCTTGATTTCAAATTTCCTTCTTCCACCTCCCTGGTGCGGGAGTGAGGGGTGACCACCAGCCATGTTTATGCAGTTCCGTGCATGCTGGGCAAGCTGTCTATCAACCAAGCCACACCCCCAACCCTGCCCACCCCCTTTTTTTGACAAAATATGACTATGCTAGGGAGTCAAGAACTCAAATCCCTCCTGTCTCTGTCTCCTGACTGCTGGATGTGAATTATTGCAACTGTCATAGAAATGTTTCTGTTGCTTATGTTTAAAAAAATATAAAGAACTGGGCTGTGATGGTGCACATTTTTAATCCCAGCACTCAGGAGGCAGAGGCAGGCAGATCTCTGAGTTCGAGACCAGCCTGGTCTACAGAGTGAGTTCCAAGACAGTCAGGGATACACAGAGAACCCCTGTCTAAAATAATATTAATAAAGATCGGTGGGGTGCTGGGGAGACAGCTCTGTGGGGGAAGTGCTTGCTGTGCAAGCCTGTGGATCTGAGTTTGCTTCCCTATTATAGTGTAAAATCTCAGTGTGGCACACATAACCTCAGAGCTGGGGGTGGGGACTGACAGATTCATGGAGCTCACCAGATAAACATTCGAGCCAGGTCGGTGAGCTTCAGGTTCTATGAGACCCTGCCTGAAAGAGCAAAGCAAACCAAACACAAGCACGTGTAAGGCAGAGAGTGACAAAGAAGGACAGCTGGTACAGCAACTTCAGACCTCTGTATGTACATGGGCACACACACACGCATATACCACACTCATGTGGACACACACGTTCACATTTTTTTAAATCTTATTTTGAGTGTGTGTTTTGCCTGTGCATCACATGTGTGCCTGGTACCTGCAGCGAGCAGAAGTGAGCAGAAGGGGGCGCCACATCCCCTGGATCTGCAGTCATAGGTGGTTTGTGAGCTGCCACGTGGGTGCTGGGAACCGCACCAGGGTCCTCTGGGAGAGGAGCCTGTGCTCTAGACTGCCGAGCCCTCTCCACAGCTGTCTTCCCCGACATTTCCTAGGTGCACAGGGTAAAATTTAATTATATGCTTCACCTAACTCAGTGTGTCAAAACTTATTTAAACATGGAATCAATGTGAAATCATTACAGGGAGAATTCCCAACAGATAATGAATGCAGAACTCAGTGGGTGTTACCGGGACATTTCTGTTCATGTATGAATCTCACCTACCCTCCCTTTCCTACCCACTTCCTGTGCCCTCCCCAGCTCCCACCATTCCTAATGCCCCCCCTCATTGCCCCCCCTCATCTTATGCTTTTGGTTTTTATGGTTTTTAAAGTTTCCATATTTGAAAGAAAACATGTAACACTCTTTTTTAATTTCATTTTTTTTTTTTACACAAGGTTTCATGTAGCTGAGGCTGGCCTTGAACTTCTCAGGTCCCGTGTATTAACATTCACCACAGTGACGCAGGGTTGTAGTCGCAGCACTCGGGAGGCTGAGGCACTAGTATCTCAGAGAAGCTCAACCGTGGACTAAAGAATGAGTCCAACTATGTCTCAAGAAAGGGAGGGGAGGGCTGGCCGTGCGGCACAGGGCAGAGCACTTGCCTAGCATGAAGTCTTGACTCTGGAGGTGGAGGAGGGAGGGTCAGGAGAGCAGGACTTCTCTTTGCTACATAGTGAGTCTCTAGACTACACAAGACTCTGCCTTCGAAGGAAGAAAGGAGGGGTTATTAGTGTGCCTTTTGTCCTGATTTGGGAATCTAGTGTGTGTTATACACTCATATCTCCATGGAATATTCCAGATGCTTAATGGGTGTGTTCCATCTGTCTCTCCATCCTGCTTTCCCGGTGTCTACCCATGCACGAATGCAGCTGGCGCTCTATAAATGCCCTTGTACACCAGAGTGTGGCAGTGCGAATGTGCCAGTCAGACATTTGAAAAAACACAAAAGAATAAAAATAAAATAAAACTGGGGCTGCAGCAATGGCTGAACCACTCACTCTAAGAATGTACCGCTCTGTGCTAGAGTTTGGTTCCCAGCGCCTAGCCCAGCTGTGGTGGGTCCTCTCAGCTCTCTGTGAGTCCAGTTTCAGGGCATCCAATGCCCTGGGGGCCCCATACCGTCTTCTGTCCTCCACAAATACCCCAGAGTGCACACACACACAATCTTTAAAATAAAAATACTCCTGTCTGGTGAGGAGCCATGTCCTTTCTGTCCCTCCCTGGTTCCGGGCCTCAGAATTCCCGCACCTACATCTTTAGCACAGCTTGAAAGGGGTCCTCCAGACACCTTATTGTCTGATTGTATTTACAGCTCTTCCTTCCTCCAATCCAGTCCCAGGTCTGTTTATAGCTCTGGCGCTCTGCAGTGTCCCTGGAGCCCAGCATGCATCTGGAGAAAATATTTGGTTCCCTCAAGGTCAGATGTTAGTGAGCGGGCATGCTCCTGTCCGCACAGTGGACCCTAACCCCGGCCACCTCAGTGGCCTCCTCGTTCCTGTTTCTGCCCCAGACAACCCTCCGTGTGCCACACCTCAAAGATGGTTTCACATAGGCTCATTCCCTACTGGCACTGGATCAGTTTGGATGGCTGAGAGAAAATCTTTTCTCCATCCCCTGGCCTCCAGCACTACTCCCTTACAATGTGCCATAACTGACTGGCTTGGGCATCTGGGCATTTTTTTCTTGGACTTGGCTCCTTACTGCCCCCCGGAGCCTGTTCATAGCAATGCACCACCAGAGAAACAGCCCAAAGTGGCCTCTTCCTCCACCCCTGAAAAGAAAGGTTCTTGTCCAGCAGTGAACAGATATGAACACTCCTTGATGGCTTCAGAGTTATTGGGTGACCGGCAAATACTGACTAAGGAGTTTGGCCCAGAAACTGACAGGTGTAGCCAAGAAGAGGTGATTTCATGTCTTCTTGACCGGGAGCCTCCAACTTTCAGTCCTCCTGCCTCAGCTTCCTGCATGCTGGAATTGTAATTCCATGTCACCGCACCCAGACTGTTGTTGGTTTGGGTACCTTCCCCTCCCCTTAACTCTCGTTCATTCTATAACACCTACCCATAGTGTCTCCTGGAAGGCAACCCAGATAGACCTCATCCTATGCTTCCAAGGGATATGTGTGGGGTGGGGACTCAGGCACGCTGCTGGCTTCAGACCTTGGCTTTGTGATGACCTAGCTGTGTGTCTGCGCTGCTTCATCCTTTCCCAGAATCTGGCTCTCAGGACAAATCAGAAATGCATGCAACTACCCAGCAGGTATCTGACCAAGAGCAAGCCTGGGCTACGGAGGGACATTCTTAAATGAACAGGGGAAGAATAGATGAGAAAAAAAGATGAGAGAAAAAGAAAGTGGAGGAGGCAGGGAAGAGTAGAGGAGGGGGAGATTTGGCCCTAGGCACTGGCCAGGGTCCGGCCAAAATGGCTGCCTACCCCCCCACATCCTGGTGTAGCCCTTCCCCCAAGCTGGGTGGAGACCAGCTCCTGCTTCAGGACCTTCAAAGTCAACAGCTCCAGGCAAAACTGCACATCCGGGTGGAGGTAGGAGTTGCTGCGTAAGCGGCAGGTCTGTTATTCTCAGCACTGAACCACCTACCTGGCAGCTGGCCCCACTGGACAGCCTGGCATAGAGGAGCGCCACCCACCACACTATCTGTCTCACAAGACCAACCAGGCCAGGGTAGAGGCAGCCAGGGAAGGATCTGGGCTCCCTGACATTGGCGTGGGGGCAAGGTGTATCTTGGGTCTCTCGTTGGCCCATTCTGTCCCCTGGGTTGTAGCTGCCTGGGTCACTGGGAACTGTCAAAGCCTCCTGCTCCAACCCTACCGGACACAAGTCTCAGCCACTCAGAGGGAGGCAGAGCCCAGCTGTGGGAGCACATCCAACCTCAGTCAGAGTAGCACGGGGGTTCCACAGTTTCCCAGAGCTGTAGAGACTGTTGTGGGCAGCTGCCAGCTTTCCTGCAACACAGACCTCATAATCCAGAAGGGGGAGGTTGAGGCTCACAGAGGAAGGAGACCGTTCGAAGCAAGCATTTTTGACCTGTCTGTTCCAGGCAGCAATGCCTGGGCCTCATGTCTCAACAGGTCTGGGGCTCCTCTGCCATCCCTAGGCCCCTAATTCCAAGCCTTCAGGCAGCAAGAGCCTGAGAACAAGGTGCCCACACCAATGTTCCTCTCATCCTAGGGAAGATGGAGGTGGAGTGGCCCAATGCTCCTGCCCAACCACATCTGTCTTGTTCACCTTCCCTCACCAAGGAGACAGGCACAGGGGGCAGAGGTCAGCATTAGTAAGTCCAGTGTGAGGCTGAGACACACAGAAGGCCACTGGCCCAAGGTAGCTAGGGGTTAGTGACAGTTGCACACTCCTGGCTGTGGGCTCTGACTCCAACCCTGAGCTCTGGGCACCAACCAGCACTTATTGCTTATCCAGAGAATTTAAAGATTGACATCTAATTCCAGCAGCACTCCTAGATATGGGAAAGAAGAAGAGGAGAGTCCTGACGCTGGCCTGCAAGCTCCTAGTGGGCCCTGTGGCCCAAGGCCTTGAGTTTGTGTGTTTTTTGAGAGTCTCTCACAGGGACCTGGGGCTTGCCACTTTGGGTATCCTGGCTGGCTGGAGAACCCCAGCACCGGCCACTGTGTTCTGTGCTTTGTGGGGCATCAAACTCACATTCTTCTACTTGCGTAGCAAGCACGTTGGTACTAGTTCCCCAAAGGGAGCTTCACCATGCTCCTCTGGGGAGGTAAGTGTGGGGTCTGCAGACTGTGCACCCCCAGCAGCCAGACAGGCAGGGCTGTGAACATGGCAGGTCCGGCAGGCTCATCCACTGGAGCCTCTGTTACCCTGGGCTGCCCCCTGCAGGCACAGCCAACCATGCCGTCTCTCTGTCCTACTTGACCTTGGTACCCACCACTCCCCTGACGACAAGTCCGTGCAGCGGTACTGGGAAGAGGCAAAGCAGGACGGAGACTCAGCCCTGCCTGGGCCTGTGGGGGGATGGTGGCAGAGGTGACCCACGATAGCAGGACAGGACACACATGCTTGTTATACACTCATCTGTTGGCTTTAGCCACAAGGCTCTGGGCCCCCAGCCTGGCTACACTGTGACCTAACTCCCCCCTCGGAGAGTCCCAGAGGCCCCCATAACCGCCCCCACAGACTTGGGCTTCTCTTCTCCATCCTTGAGGTGGCCTCAAGGGCCCCAGCGGAGCCTTCTCATTGGCTCAGCCTAAGAGGCAGTCGGCCAGGAGAGGCGTGGGGGTGTGGGAAAGGCCCTCCCATCTGTAGACTGGACACTGGAATGTGCTGAGCAGAGCCAGGCCTAATCCCCATTCATCCCCTTGAGGCCACTGAGCCACTGCATCAGGGCAGCCCTAGGGGTGGGGGGGCTGGAACGGGGACACATTTCCAGAATGGTGAACAGTGGGTAGATGGTCAGAGACCATAAGGCCAGCCAGGGTTCCACAGGAGAGCATGACTTCTGCACTCTCTGAGATGGGTCAGTTTGAGGCTCTGGAGTATGGGAGTTGGTGGAACCCTGGTCATACTGTTCCTACAAAGATGGGAGATGTCCCCAGATGTGGGCAAGACCCTGAATAGTCATGGTGGCAGAGCCAGACAGACCTGAGGAAGTATGTTGAGAGGACCAATGAATCTCCTGAGGATGAACCCAGGGCAAGAGTTCTGTCACTAAGCTGTGTGCCCAGCCTCCTCTCTAGCAGGGGCAGCCTGAGGGGGAGGAAAAAAAGGACACAGAGGCTCATGTGAGCCAGACAAGGCTCCCGGAGGTGGGGCTCCTGTGCCCCGCCCCAGCAGGCTTTGCTATATCTCCAGCTGTCTCATCCCCCCCACCATTGGCTGAGGGCGATGGCATTGCAGGTGGGTAAGATGCTCAGACCTGGAAGGGCGCAAATGCTGGAGAAGGAAGGGTGGGGGCGTCTGGCGGGCCCCCTACTCCTTACTATAGAGATGGGGAACATTTATGTCTCTCTTCAGACCCCAAGCAGAGAGGCTGTGGGGGTAAGGTTGGACTACCCCACCCAGAGCAACACGGAGGTGGAGGCCTTGGGCTTGGTGGGGGACGGTGTCTCTGAATAAATAGTCCAATTGGAGGGGAGGCAGGAGGTTGCAGCCCTCTGGGTTCTGTCCTCTGTGTCTTGCCTTCAGTTCGAAGCCTTCTGTGCAGGGGGCCTGGCCCCTGGCTGGAGTCTGACTGTACAGGGACATGCAGATGCTGGAGAAGATAAGTAAGAACCTCCATCTCTGGGGCTGGGGTAGGTACCCTTCAATTGTGCTCCTGACCCTGACCACACTCCCCACCCACAGGTTTGAGATCAACTTTTTAACAGATGCAGGGGACATCGCCTTTCATGTCAAACCTCAATTCCCCAGTGCCACAGTGGTGGGCAATGCCTTCCAGGGAGGGCAGTGGGGACAGGAGGAGGTGTCCAACGTGTTCCCGCTGACCCTCGGAGAGCCCTTTGAGGTGAGGAGGCCTGTGGGAGGAAAGAGAGGTAGGGGTGGGACACCAGGGGCCCATGAAGAAGGGGACCGTGATGGGTTGGGTTGGTACACCTCCTGGGCCCGAGTGGCCTCCTTTTCCTCGTTTCAGAGTTTGTTCAGGTGCTTCTCTCTCTGGTTACCGATCACCATCTCTCGGAGAAAAGAGGGAGCCCCAGCTGGGAACTCAGAGTCAGGTGGTCCATATTGTACTTTGCTAAGTAGCCAGTATTGTGGTTTTGGTTTTTAATGTTTATTTTATGTATGTGAGCACACTGTAGCTGTCTTCAGACACAACAGAAGAGGGCATCAGATCCCATCACAGATGATTGAAAGCCACCATGTGGTTGCTGGGAATTGAACTCAGGACCTCTGGAAGAGCATTCAGTGCTCTTAACCACTAAACCATCTCTCCAGTCCCCCAGTGTTGTGTTTTATAAAACATGGCCGGCATAATGTGGTGGGAGGAATTTCTTGGCGGCCTGGCCAATGTGTTCCCCTAAGGAATCACCCCCATGCGACAAACAGGTCTAGTACAAAAAGAAGTTTATTGGGAGAAAGGAAGGAGACGTGGAAAGGAGTAGGTAGAGGCAGAGAAAGGGGCAGAAAGACAAAAAGAGAGGAGAGAGAAAGGGAGAGGTCACCTGGGAGCCTGTGGAGAAGAGAGAGGGAGAGGGAGAGAGAAAGACAGACAGACAGACAGAGAGGAGCCAAGCCCAGTAGTCTTGGCTCATATTTGGCAGGGATGCAAGCTCTGTGGTTGCTTCTGTGGTTGGGGCCCAGTGACTCCCCACTTTCTCTTCTCCCCAGGTGGAGGTGGGTGCAGATACGGAACACTTCCACATTTATGCCCAGGGACAGAAGGTTCTCCAGTTCCCACATCGGCACCGGCCGCTGGCCACCATCACCAGAGTTCGAGTGCTCAGTGACCATCAGCTGGCCCAGGTGGAACTGGCCAAGCGGAGCCTGAGCTGGGGGTAATGTACCTGCCGTGTCCTTCTACCCGAATCCGGCACCCTGGGTAACCACATCTATTTCCCACCCTCACCCCAGTTGTCCATGCCTGGTCAGAGCAAACAGAGCTAAATCCAGAACCTTGGATTCTTTCAGGGATGGGGGCTACTGAGTGGCCTGGACCACGCAGCCTACAAGAGCCAGCCTTGGCTATCCTGTTTCCGCTGCCACCTGGAGCCACACTCCACACAGTATAGATGCTGGGAAGCTGAGGCTCTGTGTGAACCCCTAGCTTAACCTTCAATAAAATATGAGCAGGTTACAGTCGTGGCTGCTGCAGAGGCGGGGCTGTTCTTCCGGGCTTCCTGAGACCAATGCCCCAGGCACTGCCCAGTCCCCCTCCCTTGTCCCTAAGACCCTGGCTGGAGTCTGAGGTTGTACATCAAAGGGCACTCACTCTGACACTCAAATGACCCTATCATGGGGTGGAACATGGTGGACAGGAGAATCTGGTAGATCTTTAGTCCCTTTTGGCACGGGGCTCAATCTGGCCCCTTCTAAGACATCATTTCAGAAGCTCTGAGGCTTCCTGGAAGCTTCCTCTCCCTCCCTACTCCCCGCTTCCCACTGGAGTCCTTCCTGTTTTCTCTGGTCCCACCTGGGAGACGTGCTCCTCTCCCTGTAGCCTTCTGTGTGTGTGTGTGTGCACATGAGCGTGTATGTGCATGATGGGCACAGGGTAGTGGGAGGGAGAGAGGACCCTGAGGGCCTCTGACAGGAACTGGGCTCAGCCCTCAGCCTCTTAGCTCTGCTTCCACAAATATTCCTTCCAGGTTACCAGGGGGGAAGCTCACGCCTGCCTTGCCTCAGCAGAGCTTAGCCTTCCACCCACCGTGCAGGTGCTCCCTGGGTCAGACAAGGCGGCCATAGGGGCTCACTGACAAGTGGAGGCACAGGTGCATGCACCAGGACAGGACCTGTGTCTCTGACACTCTGCCTTACTGCTTTGAGAAAGGTTTTTCACTAACCCGGAAGTTTTGGCTGAGCTGCCTTACCAGTGAGCTCAGGAGGTCGATCTGTCTCTGCCCTGCCGTGGGCTTATAGCCACAGTCAGCTTTTTATGTTGATGCTGTGCTGGGATCTGAACTCAGGTCTTCATGTTTGACCTTCTTAACCACTGAGTTAACCCCTAGACTATTATCTGTCTTTGTTCTTTTTAAGTGTCTGTTTGTCATCTATCCATTTAATCATCTAGCTGTCATCTCTGTGTGTCATCTGCCATCTGTAAATTATTATAAAAGCTCTCTCTCTCTCTCTCTCTCTCTCTCTATATATATATATATATATATATATATATATATCACTATTTTTATCATCTATATATTGTCTGTATCTGTCATCTTCATATAAGTCTATAGTCTATTTTATGTTTGTCTATTGACCTGTCTGTCTGTCTGTCTACCTACCTATGTGTCTGTACTTCCTTTCCACCTGGGAACACACTGAGCCCAGCTCTGCCCCAGGGTTCCCTCGCAGCCTTAGGAGACGCTGGGTGGGAATGTGGCCTTTACATGTGAGTTCATGTGAAGAAATCACTCGATCAGTGCTGACCCAGGCAGGGGCAGAGCGAAGCCACTTTGGAATGGTAGTCCAGGTTGAGTCTGAGCCCTGGTTCACCCTACAGGAAACCCTGGCCCTCTATCAAAGTGAGATTGCAGAGCCCAAGACCCACAGGGTGTGCGAAAGTAGACTGTCAATTCAGGTACTGAGAGGGACAGTTACATTCAAGTACTCTCTGAGGTAGTGTGGTTTTCCAGCTGTGGACTGAGACCCACTAGAAGGCCAAAGACCTTTATCGGGGTCTTCAGGCATCCTGCATATCAGGTACTTACATTACGGTTCATAACAGTAGCAAAATTACACTTATGAAGTAGCAAGAAAATAATTTTGTGGTTGGGGGTCACCATAACATGAGGAACTATATTAAAGGGTCACAACATTAGGAAAGTTGAGAACTACTGCTCTAAGGTTACAGTGGGGAAACTGAGGCTGAGACAGGGAGCCAGCAGGAGAGAGGAGCCAGAGAGGCACCTGGGGTCCGCAGCTGGGCAGGGTTTAGAGAGCTGCTGGCGCCAACCCCCAGGTGGGACAATGGCAGCCCAGAGTCCAGCTGTGTAGCTTCCTGTCTCTGCTCACTTCCCCAGCCTATGTCCTGGCCCAGCTGGCCTGGGGCCCCTTCCTGCCTCTCTTTAAGAGTTCTGGCCTTTGTGTGAGCCACAAAAGGTTGGGGGCTGTCTATAATGTATAAGTCTTTGGCTTTGGTAGCATATGGGGAGGAGGAAGAAGCTCCTATAGGGGTGAACTAAGTGAGGTTGCCAGGCTGCCTGGCTCCTGAGGCTCTGAGTGTCCCACTCACTTCAAGAAACTGCAGTGGCTACTTGCTCAATGTCCCTGGGCCTCAGTTTCCCCACAGTGTAAAGCACTGCCTCATCAACAACATGACACAGTGCACGCCTGGAAAAGCATCAGATCTATCTTACAGGGTGGAAAAGCCTGGGGACAGGCTCACAGTGGGACAGCACTAATCCCCTAAAACCAAAGTAAAAAGTTGGGTATTTGACAGGGATTTTTCATCCCAACACTAGTGAGGTGGAATCAGATGGACCTTTAATGCATTATCCTGTCTGGTGAGTTGCAGGCCAGGGAACTTAAAAAAGGTGAAAGGTATCTGCACCTAAAGCTCTGGTCTCCACGTGTATGTGAACACATGTGCACACACCTGTACACACATGTGCACTATACACACCTTTAGGTCCACATTTAGATATGCATCTTCTTGCTTTTGGGACAGATTCACAAGGGGCTCCAAAAAAATCATCAACATACCCAGAGGTTAGATAACTTACTCCAGGTTGCTCAGAAGTAAGGAGAAATCCAGGCCCGATACAATACCTGTACTCACACACATCTTTCCTCAGAGAAATGCTAAAACACTCATCTACATATGAATACCCACCTGAATGCACACACACCCGAGTGTACATGCATAAACACATGTTTGCACACATGCTTGTGTGCATGCCCCTCTCTGTGCCTCCACCCTGGGCCTTAGTTAAAGGCAGCTGTGCTGGAGAGGTTACAGAAGAGTTAATCCCATTACAAGGGAGGGAGACCCCTGAGTGTCTCCATCTTTAGAATGGAGTGCAGAGAGCTAGGACTCCTAGGCACCCTGCTACATACCCTTGCTATCACATCTGTCTTTAACACACAGCATGGGCTGAGCACTGCAGCCAGGCTGGCTGAGTAACCTGTTTCCTTGGCTGGGACGACACCTCCTCCAGGAAGCCCCCCCCCCTCCAGCCAGCTCCTGCAGCCTGGGCTTTCTCCAAGCAGCACCCTCATCCCCAGTACCTAGTCTACAGGTCAGAGCCTAGGTCTCAGCCCAGCTGCAGCTCAGTTGCACTGAATTCTGGAAATGTTTGTTGAATGAGAGTCGACAATCTGAAGATTTCCCTGGGGGAAATCATTAATCGTCGAGCAACCTACAGTCCTCTCCTCACAGGGTCTAGGCCACAGGTCTAGAAACATCTACTGCGCTCTTGCTCTTGTGCTCTTGCAGCCTTGCTCTCCCACCCCTACCCCTCCTCTTCCCCTTCCCTTCCTCCCCTCCCTTCCCCCCTCTCCCTCCACGTGCTCATGGCCGGCCTCTACTCCTTTCTCTCTCTCTCTCTCTCTCTCTCTCTCTCTCTCTCTCTCTCTGCCTCTACCTCCGTCTTGACTCCCCCATGACCTAAATAAACTCTGTTCTGTACTATAAAAAAGAAAGAAAGAAAGAAAGAAAGAAAGAAACATCTACTGCACACAACCGGAAGGCACCCAGTAACTTTCCCCGGTGCCTCTGTGGGTCTATTTTCTCGTCCCCAGCTCCTTTGCTCCAGCTGACTCTTGCACTTTCCTTTGTATCCCTTAGCCTGGCTGGCTTCCTGCCATCATCACAACCTTTTAGAGACACACCTAGGATAGGGCATGTCCTCCTGTCCTCTCTCCCACATTCCAGCCTCTTCCTCAAGCCCTGAGGCCGACGGGTAACAGACTGACCAGCAGAGGGCATGAGCATGGGGCCTGCCTCATCTTCTCAGTCAGGTTGCAGAGAAGCACTTTTGGCTTCCAGCCGAGCGGGCAGTGGTGGTACAGCCTTTGATCCCAGCACCCAGAGAAGACAGAGGTGGACAACTGTGAGCTGGAGGCCAGCCTGGTCTCCAGAGTGAGTTCCAGGACAGCCAGGAGAGACCCTGTCTCAAAACACACAAATCAACCAAACAAAAAGATGACCTTCCAAATACCAGGACAGAGCCAAACTGTATTCCTGGGCCCATAGGACTTGTTCCCACAAAAAAGAGACCTGAGCCCCAGGCTTGTGGCGCAGATAACACCGGCAGCTAACACAGCTGAAGGGTGAGGCTGACACTCCTGTTCTAACCATCACTGAGGCCAGGACACACCTGGTGACAGCCTCAGCTTCTTTGCTTATTTGGAGACACAGTCTCATTCCATAGCCTAAGCTGGCCTTGAACTCACAGCCATCCTCCTGCTGCTGCTTCTTGGGCTGTGGGAGGAATTCCCTGCAGCACACACCTGGCTTCTTTGCCACATGCTGCTGCACAGAAGGGCGTGGACAGTGCCCAGCAAGAGCAGTGGGCACAGACTGCACAAATCACCCCACCATGACAGCCAGAGGACAGGCCGGCTGTGCCCTTTCAGGCCTCAGGTCACCAGACCCCAGCAAGGGCCTCAAGTACCTGTCTCAGGCTGGGTAGTGGTTGTCCCGTCTCTGCTTACAGCTCCCTGTGGAGCCTGGCTTCTGTCCGCATTTAACGGGATCTTGCAAGTACTGCAGGAATGTGCTTGAGGACCATGGGGCAGGTCCCTAGCATGCCACTCTCTGCTGAGAGTGAAGGAAGACCAGAGCTCTGGCCTAGGGTCAATGCCATGCAGTGGTCCCCCTAACCTGTCCTCTCTGGTTGCCTTGGGTTAGAGCATGGTGTGTGAACAGAGACTGGGGAAGGGATAGCAAATCAAACATCCAGTAGGATGGGGCAAGACGGCTCAGCATCTGAAGATACTTGCCTCCTAGCCTAACAGCAATGACCCGAGTTCTCTGACCTCCATACATTACAAAACCAGTCCCTCAGACACATACAATAAACAAGCAAACAACATGAAGGTTAAAGTTAATGTCAAGAAAGCCGGTTGCCAGAGAAAGACTGGAATTCCCCCCCCCCCCCATTAGATTCATCTAACACAGAGTGAGTGAGAAAAGTCCCCTATATATGTAAAAAATTAAGTGAAGATGGTGGTTGCCTTATAAACATCCTATCAAGGATCATGCATGTACCTGGGACCCAGCATTTTGGGGGCTTTGGGCTCAGCTCAGTAGCCCACTCCCATTCTTAGTTCTCTCTCTCCCTGTCTCTTTCTCTCTGTCTCTCTATGTCTCTGTCTCTGTCTCTCTCTCTCAGACGGGGTCTCACTACGTAGCTCTGGCTGTTCTGGAACTCACTACATAGACCAGGCTGGCCTCGAACTCACAGACCAGCTGCCTCTGCCTCCTAACTGCTGGGATTAAAAGTGTGTGCTAACACCACCTTTTTTCTTAATAAACTCTATGTTTATTTTAATCATGTGTCCTTGGTACAATTCATTGCCCTTGGTCACAAGACTCGGCATATCTCCTTTTTTCTTCTCTTTATTTACCTGTTTCTTTAGTAGTGAGATGGGACAGGATGCATGCATGTATGAAGGCTAGAGGACATCCTTAGCAATGATTCCCTCTCTTCACCCTGTGGGTGGCAGGGATAGATCTCTCAGGACATCAAGTTTGGCTGCAAGCACCTTTACCTGCTGAGCCATCTCATCAGCCCAAGAACTGTACATTTCAACAAGTGGCCCTTGAGTATTCATCCCAGGATTCTTACCCATGCCAGTTACACCAGTCAGATCAATAAGTAGGTAACAAAACCACCTCCAGGCATCTGGAGCCTGAGGGGACAGACTCTGCCCAGTGGGTGCAGTCTATGATGTCCAGGGTGCACACTGGAGCAGAAGTCATCACCTAAGATCCAATGTGGCCCTAGGGCAGTGCGGACTTCTTCCACCCATCTGAACCGAGATGATGACCAACCGGACTTCACCTTGACCGAGGCTGCGTCGGCATGCCTACCTCTCACCCCTGCCCCAAATGTTTCTCTATTCAAGTGCCGCCATCAGTGCCTGGAGGATGGACCCAGAGTCCCAGGACCCTTTTATCTGCTCCTCTTCCCAACCCACCGATTTTATCATGTACACATTAGTTTCAGACACATGGGCAGAGGAAGCCTGTGCTGAGAAATTGCCTCCATCAGATTGGCCTGTTGGGCATATCTGGGGCACTTTCTTCCCTGAGCGGCTGATGAGGGAGGGATCAGCCCACTATGGGTAGTGCCAACGCCAGGAAGGTGGTCCTAGGAGGCTTGAGGAAGGTAGCTGAGCAAGCTTGAGGAGCAAGTCAGCCAGCAGCGTTCCTCTGTGGTCCCTGATTTAGTTCCTGTCTCTAGCTCCCCTGCCTGGAGCTCCTATCCTGACTTCCCTTAGTGATGCCATGTGGTGTGCTCAAGATATGTGAGCCAAATGGACCCGTCCCTCCCTTGGGTGCTTTCGATTTGTGTTTATCAGAGCAATGGACAGTGTGCTAATACATCTCTCTTCTCCAGCTACCTGCTATGCTTGAGGCCCTGGGTTCTGTCCCAGCAAAGCACGGTTCAGATGTCACACCTGTATCATCTGTAGCTACACAGGGAATCCAAGCTCAGTCTGGGCTACATGAAACCCTATTTAAAAAAAAAAAAAAAGACTGGGTATGGTGGTACAAGCCTTTCCTCGGGGGCAGAGCACCTGAATCTCTGAGTTCAAGACTAGCCTCTGCTATATAGCAAGTTCCAGGAAAACACAGAGAACACTGTCTCAGAGAAAACAAAACAAAGTAACATTTTAGGACAGGGCACCGCAATCTGTTAGGGCTTCTGGAGCTGGGGCAGACAGCTTTCAGCAGGAGAAGGTCTCTTGTGGGAAATTCAACCCTGCGATAAAGTCCAAGCATAGCTCCTGTTGGGGGAGAGATGAGACTCTGGACCAGTCCTCAGAGCCTATGGGGTATGTGTTCAGAGGTTCCACATATGGAATGTCCTGCAAAAGGGACAAAGAAGCCAGCTGGCAAGCACATCCTAAAATAACCTTGATACCCAGGAAGAGGGGATCTAATAAAAAAGCCACCCCTGTGGGGTGTGGCTCAGTGGTACTGCACCTTTAAAGAATCCACCAACAAGGGGACAAGCCTGTAATCTTCACAGAGTTCAAAATGACCCTTGGCTACACACAAGGAGTCTTAAACTTAAAACTGTCTCAAAAAAAAAAAAAAAAAAGAGAGAGAGAGAGAAAATAAAATAAATACACTCATTAACACAACAGTTGTCAGGGTCCCAGGAGGGAGCACTAGCGATGACAAGGAGTACAGTGGCTCCTCTGCAGCTCTGAGGCCGGAAGCAGTGCTCCTGACAGTTGCCAAGACCATTGAACTCCATAGTACAAAGAGGCACCTTCACTGTATGCAAATCCTTAAAACGTTAGCCAGGAAGCCACGGGAGCGGGATGGAATGCGTCTGCACAAGGGACGCTAATTGAATTACAAACATGTGACATCATTTTTGAACAGGGATGGAGAAAGGGGCTGATCTAAGCAATTTGGGACACTATTCTGTCCAAAGACAGCAAGACCGGGGAGGGAACTAACCATGTACCAACACCGGGCTTGGGCGGGTGCAGAGTTTTTCTCACAGGAGTATGTGGCTTAGCAATTCTAAGAATGGAATAAAGAGAAAATAGATTGGAGATGGTGCTGGGGGTGGGGGGCACTCCACTTTCCATGCCAGAGCAAGAAACAAGGCTCAGACAGATTAACAAAAATGCTGGAACAACAGGACAGTCGCAGACAGAGGGGCTGGGCTCCTGCCTTACTCTGTAGGCAGAAATTAATGCTAGCGCCATCAGAACACTCAACAGGAGTGGCTAAAGCTTTAAATTCTTAGGAAAAAATGTGGGCTAGAGGGCGGGCTTCCTGGGTTTGGATAGACAATAACTTGATGAATAGAACCCAAAGTCCAGGCAACACAGGAAACACGAGACTGTGGACCTGATCCCAGTTCAAATGGTGGGTCAAGAATTCTAGCAGAAGCTTGACGGGCAATCCAGATGATGGGGAGAACATCTGAAGTCAGATGTATGGGGTGCCAGCTGTGACTGCATGGCTGAAGTGCCAGCACTAGGGAGGCTGAAGCAGGAGGAGTTTTGGTGCTATTTGTTTTGTTTTTGGATATAGGGCTTCTTTGTGTAGCCCTGGCTGTTCTGGGACTGGCTCTGTAGACCAGGCTGGCCTCAAACTCAGAGATTCTCCCCTGTTTCTGCCTCTCCAGTGCTGGGGTTTAAGCATGTGCCACTACATCCAGCTGAGGCAGGAGGATTTTTATGAGTTTCAGGCCAGTTTAGGCTAATGTTTCACAGATAAAACCCTAGAGCACAGGTTAGAGTAGTACACTGAGTGTACAGAGAGCTTGGTAGCCACAGCAAGTGTCTGACTTAGAGAGGAACAGAGAAGAAGGTGGAGGGTGCGGGAAGACTGCAAATATCAGTGCACATACATGAACACACACAGCACATGTGTGTACGTAGCACAGAGTAGCTTTTTGTCCTAATATATATATGTATATATGTTCTAATATATACATATATATGCCATAATGTGTATATATATGTTTGTGTGTACGTATATGGAGAGAGAGAGAGAGAGGGAGGGAGAGGAATCCCGGCTGCCCTGGAACTCGATCTGTAGATCAAGCTGTCCTTGAATGGATTGAAGTCGAGTATCACGATGCCCTTACTGCTCTATCTTATCACCGCGAACACACTCAACATGGTTGTGGCTCTGCAGTTAAGAACACTTCCTGCTCTTGCAGAGGACCTGAGTTTGGTTCTTACCTCCAACATCCAGGGGTTCACTACTGCCTGCAACTCCAGCTCCAAGGGCTCTGACACCCTCTTCTGCCTTCTGAACACACATGGCAGATGTCTGCACACACCCATACATTTTTTTAAAAAAAGTTTTAAAAGCACACAGTAGATTGGGATGGCAGTTTTTGTGCATTTGGGGTCTGAGGTTGAATTTCTGGGGACACTGGAACAGTCTGTAACATTAAGAATAATTTTTTATTACAAGAGCACAAATGAACTTTTATTTATTTACTCTCCATTAGTTTAAATCCGGGATCGGTACAGTATCACACGGATTCTGTGTCCAATGGCCTTTGCAGGAAGGTTGTTTTGGAATTTGGCACGAACCATACCACTGTTTCCATGGGCCCGAGTTACTTTTCCCCAGAACACTCTGGTTTTGTTTGGTTTGCCTCCAGGAGTCACTGTATTGTTTTTTGCTTTGTACACATAAGCACATCTCTTGCCTAAGTAGAACTCAGTTTCATCTCGGTATAAATGCCTTCAATTTTAAGAAGAGCTGTGTGATCCCTTTGGTTCCAGAGACCTTGCTTGTAGCTAGCAAAAATGGCCTTGCACCACAGTCTTCCAGACAGACTTGCATTTAGAAGTCCTCTTCCCAGCAGGCCTCCACAGGCGCCAAGATGGCAGGAAGGGTAGAATTATTTCTTTTAATATTTTATTTAGCTGGATGGTGGTGGCACACACCTTTAATCGCAGTACTAGGAAGGCAGAGGCAGGCAGATCTGAGTTTGAGACCAGCTGGTCTACAGAGAGAGTTCCAGGATAGGGAGGGCTACACAGAGAAATTCTGTCTTGAAAAATAATTTTTAAAAGTTTAATATGTATTTATTTATTATATATAAGTACACTGTTGCTATTTTCAGACACACCAAAAGAGGGCATCAGATCTCATTACAGATGGTTGTGAGCCACCATATGGGTGCCAGGATTTGAACTCAGGACCTCTGGAAGAACAGTCAGTGCTTTTAACCACTGAGCCACCTCTCCAGTCCCCAGAGCTATCTTTTCAACACCACTGTGGCCTCCATTTTACCAGGGCATCCAAGGTATGACAGGACCTGAGTCCAACTTGCCCCATTTGGCTATTCACAGAGGTCTATAGAACTCCAAAGGACAGGTTCCAGATTCTGGAGGACCATGTGTGTCCGTAGGCAGGAGGAATCTTCTGGAAACATGAACCCAGATGTGACTGAAACAGAGAGAGGCTGCAGCAGGGGTAAGAGCCATCTCCTTGGCCCCCTTTTTTCATTTCTGAGACAGGACCTCATTTAGCCTTTGCTGACATCAACAGCTATATGTAGGCAAGGACTGACCTGGGATTTCTAACCCGTTTGTCTTTGCCACCTGAGAGCTGAGATTATAGGTGTGTGCCACCACACCTGGTTTATGTGGCGCTGGGCGTGGGCCCTCTACCAACTGAGTCACACCCCAAGCCCCTATTTTAAAAAAAAAAAATCCTCTTTATTTTAAGTGTATGAGTACTTTGTTTACGCATATGACTGTGCCCTCCCTCTGTGACTGGTGCCCAAAAAGACCGGGCACAAGTGTCAGATCCCCTGGAACCAGAATTAAAGATGGTCGTGAGCCACCTTGTGGATTCTGGGAGCAAAATCCCACTCTGCCAGAGCAGCAAGTTCTCTTTCCCATTAAGCCCCCTTCAGCCCCCTTCAACCTGTCCCCTTATAAATGAGTTATCAAGAGGCTTTGCAGGTCACTGAGACCCACCGTTGGGGACAGATTGCTCGCTCTGGGCTGTAGCTGAGCTCTTGCTAATCTTGGGGACAGATAGGGAGTGGGAAGTGGGCACAGCCAGTGGCCGGATGGAGCAGCATTCAGGCCTTGAGAGTCCAGGGGAGGCCAGAGGGGACCCATTGTGCTCTGGCCAACTGCCTAGAACATCCCGGAACTTGGAGATGGGGGCCATGTCCTCCTGAGAGCACACCAGGCTCTGTCTTTACAGAGGGGCAGTACTGGGGTGGGGGTGGGGAATCAGGGCAGAAGGTGGAGGGCATGGCCAACAGTCAGTGACCCAGGCTGGATGTCTGTGCCTGTGCCTGAGTATCCCAGAAGCTACTCAGTGTCTCTCCAACCGAGCGGCTCTTCCTCTACCCTGCACTCGGCCATCCGGACAGACAGCCATTCAGAGCCTGTCAGCATGGGCTCAGGTCCAGCTTAGGAGACAAAGCTGTCCCAGGGCCACAGCCTGGCTGACCCTGGATGGGTAGTTGGCACTGCTTCTTGGGCAGCCCCTCACCATGGATACCACCACCCACATTCAGCTCAGAGGTGGCCATTGTCTCCCTGCCAGTGTGTGGCAAGCACCCAAGAGCCCAGGCTGGCACTGCTACGGTGGTGTCTCAGGCCACAGGACGGAATGGAGTATTTTCCCACGCACTAGGATCCAGTAGCCCTAGAACAGTGACCTGGTAGATGAGTGTCTCAGTCAGGGTTCCTATTCCTGCACAAACATCACGACCAAGAAGCAAGTTGGGGAGGAAAGGGTTTATTCAGCTTACACTTCCACATTGCTGTTCATCACCAGAGGAAGTCAGGACTGGAATTCAAGCAGGTCAGGAAGCAGGAGCTGATGCAGAGGCCATGGAGGATGCTGCTTACTGGCTTGCTTCCCCTGGCTTGCTCAGCCTGCTTTCTTATAACCCAGGTCTTACCAGTCCAGGGATGGCACCACCCACAATGGGCTGTGCCCTCCCCCTTGATCACTAGTTGAGAAAATGCCTTATAGCTGCATCTCATGGAGGCATTTCCTCAACTGAGGCTCCTTTCTCTGTGGTAACTCCAGCCTGTGTTGAGTTGACATAAAACCAGCCGGTACACTGAGGAAATGGAGGCCTGAGGAAGAAGAGTGTTCACCCTCAGTGCCAGCAGGGACTGGACAGTGTCTGCTACAGGAAAGCGCATTCGTCCCCTCTTTCAAGCCCACATGTGGCTTCCCCTATTCCTTGTTGATTGACACTCCTCCCAGTCCCTCCTCATCTATCTAGAAAGGCCACGGATCTCATTGCTCTTGTCTCTTTCCTAACTCACCCCAGTTTCTCTTGGGAGACCTTCCTGAGCCATGTGGTCTCAGACATAGAACACTATGGAGTCTGGCCCTATACAGCTTAGACTGAATGGTCCCTGAGGAATCTCCCAGGCCCTCCATCTCCTCACTGGCTTGTTTCTGTTGACTCACACCAGCATCAGGACCAGGCAGGTGTCGACTTTTTCTTAGAGCATCCTGGCCAAGCAGGGTGAGGTGGAGCAGTCCAGGAAGAGATGGCAGATGGAGAACTCTTCCAGGGGTGCTGGCTTCAAACCTGGCCCTACCTTTTCCAGCAGGGCAGTTATCTTATTCGTGTGTGTGCGTGTTTATATGTATATGTGTGTTAAAGATTTAGATTTATTCATTTATTTTATGCACAAATGCTCTATTTGTATGTATACCTGCATGCCAGAAGAAAACATCAGATCCCATTACAGATGGTTGTGAGCCACCATGTGGTTGCTGTGAATTAAACTCAGGACCTCTGCAAGAACAGTCAGTGCTCTCACCCACTGAGCCATCTTTCCAGTCCAATGTATTTTACTCTTTAAACTTTTATCAGTATGGTGTATGTGTGTGCATGGTGTGATGTGTGTGGTATGTGTTATGTGGTGTGTGTGTGTGTATGTGGTATGTGTGTGTGTATGTGCACCTGCCTGCCACTGTATGTGTGGAGGTCAGAGGATAACTTTCAGGAACTCAGTCTCTCCTTCCACCTTAAATTTTTTATTTATTTTTTAATTATGCACAGGATATGTGACCATGAGTGCAAGTGTTTGAGGAGACCCTGGGACATCAGATACCCTGAAGCTGTAGGTCTAGGTAGTTGTGAACCACCTGACATACTTGTCTGGAACTTGCTCTACAGACCAGGCTCAAACTTACAGAGATCCTCCTGCCTCTGCCTCTTCAGTGCTAGGATTGAAGCCAGGGGGAAAGGTTAGAATTTAGGCTAGGGCAGGATGGGGAGGCCCTGTGCTAGGCAGGAGATCCAGAGAGATTGGAATGTTCTAGAATAGTCACTGTTCAAGGGCTCAGAGAGGAGCCAGAGAACTCCATGATTGATTTGGAGACCTCTGAAGGAAGGCTCAGGAAAGAAAGAGATGGAACATTCCAGAAACAGAATATTCTTTGAATAGGAAGCAACGGGCTCACTGGAATAGTACTTCTGAGATGGTAAGTGGGCACTGGGAGAGACCCTGGCCCCAGTGAAAGGATTTCACTCTACAAAGGGAACTCACTCCCTAAAGGGGTTCCCTGCAGCAACTCATGGTAAAAAAATAAAATAAAATAAAAATAAAAAAGGAATAGATCTGGCAGAGGCACTTGGGAGGCACCAGTGTCCTTGTGGCAACTACAACCTCATGTAGACAAGTTTGGGCTGGATGGTACTGGGGATGAGGCCAATCCCCTCGAGAGGGTCATGTGTGTTCCTTTGTGTCCACGTGTCTTGGGGAGGACCAGAGAATCCCTTGGGAAGAGACTCAAAGGACAGCTGTGAGCCACAAGTGGTAGACATCCAGCCAATTCGAAGGTCTGAATGGGGTCAAGCCAGAGGATTCTTGGTGTCCTCAAGACAGGCCCTGCATAGTGACCTCAATAGCAAGTGAGAGAAATGGCGTGGGCTTAGACCACTCCTGCTGGGCCTCCGGAGCCTGTCCTGATGGAGGAATACATTTAGGCCAGTAGCACACGTCACCCTGGCTTCAGAAACTAGGATAAAAGAATCCCGGTTCAGCTGCAGGAGAGTTGTCTGTTGAGAGACTACCTTGGCCTAGGAATCCAGCAGTGGGAGCTGTCACTCCCTGTGCCAGTGGTGGCTGGTTTGGATGCCACACTTCACTATCACTGCCTCTTCGGGCATGAGAGGGTGGCTGCAGAGCTACTCCTAGTCCGAGCCGACTTTGCCAGCAGCCGGGCAGATAAGCTTAAGGGTGATCAGCCTGATCTCTGAGTCGGGGCTGCCCCCTACTGGACCGTGTTGGCTATATAGTCCTGAATGAAGGCTGCTTCCTGGTGAATGGAGCCCAGCGAGCAAGTTAAACCCGCCCCATAAGGACCAGGTCCTGAGAGGTCCCAGTTACATTCTTTGCAGCTGAGGCCAGAGGCCTCACGGGTCGATGGGAAAGGGGACGTTCTTTTTCTGTGATAGGGAGGTCCTGGGGGTCACTCCCAGAGCTCAGGGAGAAACCCCACATTCCTAAGGGTCCATTCCCTGAAGCAGGCACTTAGCTATGGCTTCTGTGTGACCTCTCTCTGAGACTCAGTTTCCCCATCTGTACTGGGTTATGATAATTTCAGTATAGTGGTCACAGTCCATGTGTAAAGATACTCCCTTGAAACTTTGTGTTTTCTCTGAAAACTTCATACTCTGCATTATGTCTACCTATGCTACTTTGAGATGCTCCCCTCAAATCAAGATCATTGGTTGCAAAATATCTGCCAACTTTTAACCTGAGCATCAGTAGAGACAGGTAAGGATGTGCTTGGTGTTCGACTTCCCCGAACCACAACGAGGTGGGAGAGGTCACTTAGCCCAAATGCTCCTCACTGGCACCTCTCAGCCTGTGTGACAACAGAAAAGGTGGATCCAGGTGTGGCTCAATTCCTCAGAGTGGAGAGGCAGGGCCATCAATGCTGGAATCTTCTAGAGCAGTGGTTCTCAACCTACCTAATCCTGTGACCCTTTAGTACAGTTCCTCAGGGTGTGCAGACTCCAACCATAAAGTTGTTTTTGTTGCTACTTCATATCTGTAATTTTGCAACTGTTATGAATCATAATGTAAATGTCTGATATACAGTGTATCTAATATGTGACCCCTATGAAAAGGCCATTTAAACCCCAAGAGGGTTGTAACCAATACATTGAGAAGCACTGCTTAGGAGGCTCCCGGGGCATGAGGTCCTTTGCTTTGAGAGCGCTACCACAATAAGGGAACCAGATAAACTTGTGCCTAGGGCCTAGAACTGTCCAGTGTGGGGTTGGGGTGGGGAATATCGGAATGGACCTTGGTGTTGAACCATGTCTCTTTGCTGGTCTTCCATCTAGGGACTGTTACAAACAGGATGGGCATCCAGATCAGGGGATGGGTTCACGTAAGACACAGTATAATTCGGGCTGCTGTGTGCAGCTGGAACACATTGTGCTCTGTATCTGCAGGCACCCAGGAGGTGGGTCACAGCTTTGAAGAGGTGAGGCAAGGGGGTGAGGGGTGCTCACGGCCCTGCTCGGGCCCCTGACTTCACACTCCTGAAAGTCAGCATTCAGAAAGATCAGGCCTCCAGGGTTATCTTCAGCTATATAGTGTGAGGCTATGTCAAACCTTATATAAACAAACAAACATATCAATACATTTAAAACATTAGGGGAAACAACTGTGGCTCAGATCTCTTCAAGGGACCGAAATGAAGGTCACCAGGCTGTTAGATCCTCAGCAATGAAACCTAGTCAAGTGTAACAAGGGGACAGAGACTCTATCACACTCATCTAGATGCTTCCTCGGACAAGGCAAGGTGACACAGGATATTGGGGTCACTCTTTTGACTGAGTGACCAGGGTCATCCTGAATAATGAGACCCCTCTTGAGAAAAAGGCAAGCTTAGCATCAAGTCATGAGAGCAGAGAGTCTGAGAGGGGGAAGAGAGAGACCTGAGGCCCATGTCTACTGGGACCTGACAGTGTGAGGTCAAAGAGCATGTCTGAGGTCAAAGGTTCCTTGTGGCAAGGGGTCCCAATATCCATGTTCTGCTTAGGGGTAACAGTGGTCATTCTTGCTTTATGTCTTTTCTCTTGGGGGCAGGGACAAGACAACTCCAGATTGTATGGAACACCCCAAAGTGTCAGCCGAGGGCCGAGCAATGATGCTACAGAGGATGCCAAGTGGAGGATCTCCTACCATACTCATTGTGAAAATTGTGAAAATGCCTCCATAAGATCTGGCTGTAGGGCATTTTCTTAACTAGTGATGAATGGGAGAGGACCTAATCCATTGTGGACCCTGAGCTGGTGGTCCTGGATTCTATAGGAAAGCAGGCTGAGCAACCATGAGGAGCAAGCCAGTGAGCAGCATTCCTCCATGGCCTCAGCATCAGCTCCTCTCTCCAGATTCCTGCCCTACTTCCTCGTGCCTCCCCAAGACGATGTCCACTGGATCTGCATTAGGGCCAGATGTGAACTGGAAGACATCATCTTGGGGAGGCACCAAGAAGTAGAAGCCTAGGGCACTTCTGAGAAAAGATGGGGTCTACAAAAAAGGGCTGGGCTAGCAATGGTAGTGTTTATATCTATGCATGTGAACTCAGGACTGGAAAGAATTCCAGCCTGCAGGGGACGATGACTTTAGGGGAAGCATGATCAGCTGCTGGTGCAGAAGAAACTGTGACTCGCTGCACATCTGGATCATGCCACATCTGGAGCCCATGTGTACATCCAGCTGTACTTCTCATCCTGAGAGGTAGCACATCCCTACCATAGCCCAGCAAAGGACTCATCCCTGCCTGGCTGGAAGTCATGATAACCAAGACAAATGCATCCCGTGGCCCATCAGTGGGCATCCCTTTTCTCTAGACCTCCCCCCTCAGACAGGCACAGGAATCCAGCTCAAGCGAAAGCTCAGGGTATGCAGGCTCAAAGCCCTAGGACACAGCCCCATCACTACATGTACTGGGCATGGTGGTGCATGCTTACAGTCATCCTCCACTATACAGTGAGTTTGAGGCCAGCCTAGGCTACATGAAACTTGGTCTCCAAACCAGAGGGGAAAGATGGCTCAGTGGCTAAAGGTGCTTATGGTGCCAGCCTGAGGACCTGAGTTCAAGTTCCAGAACCCACCTAAAAAACCAGGCACAGTGCAGCTGTGACCCTCTCATTGTATGTCCAGCTCCAGATGCTTCCAGCCTCTTCCAGCATTCTAGGTATATGCAGACATTTGCACACACCTATACATAATTCAAAAAATTTTAAAAAAGGCTTGTAAGTGAGGGGTCCTAGGCTGTTGAGGTAACCAGCTTAGATAGCTCTGGGGGCCTGGTAGGCAACAAGATGGAGGGAGACTGGCTGGACTCCAGGGACAGCAGCAGTTCACAGCCTAGTGGGTCTGCACCTGTGGGTCAGAAGGGTAAAAGTTGGAAATACAGGAGGTTGATGTCAGTCGAAGCCCCGAAGATGGTTATGCAAATAACTGTCAACCGGCAGGTGCTTCCTGAACTCCCAACTGTAAATCCACTTTGCCTGGACGCACCACAATGGGGCAGATGTACAAGGCTCTAGGCACCCCCCAAACCCTGCCTTCACAGAAGAGAGTGACATAGACTTTAGCCAAATCAGCCACTCCCTAAGTCCCTCTCCTGCGCTTGTGCACACACACACACACACACACACACACACACAGCATCAGAAAAACAACTATGGCCAATCTCAGAGGCAAACGAATGGGAAGTAGGTGGTTGGATCCCAGGCTGTTTTAAAAGGAGAGAACAAAGGAGAGAACAAAGGAGAGAGGGGCACGAAAATAAAGGCACGTGTTGAAACCTTCTCCTTGGTCCTGGCTCCTTTGTCCTCCGTGAATGCTCTATTCCAGAGCGTTGTCGCAGGCCCTGCACTGCTACCTGACAAATAGGCTGGGGTTTATGGCCCCACAGGCTGGGCTTTCATCTCAGCACCTCGCTGAGCATTGAACCACCAGGGTTCACAGGCCTAGCGGTACCCCAGCCTGAACTCCTGAAGGCCAGGCAGAGCGCTCCAGAAGCTGCCTTCCCTCAGATCAGCAGTGTGAAGCTGCCTTCCCCGGGAGGAGCAGAGTGTGACCCCATCTGACAGTACACCATGCACCTACCTTCAGAGATGCACATCCAGCTCCATGGGGAAGTCCAGTCTCCTTCATGCCATACATGTGCACGTGTGTGTGTGTGTGTGTGTGTGTGTGTGTGTGTGTGTGTGTGTGTTGTGCGTGCATGCAGACATGTTTGTGTACATATGATTATGGACAGTTACCTATATCACTATGTCCCAGGTCGTCAGGCTTGGCAGCAAGTGTTTTTACCCACTGACCTATCTCACTGATCCTATTTTTTTTAGACAGGGTTTCCCTATGTAAACCTGGCTGGCCTGGAACTCACTATGTAGACCAGGTTGCCCTCAAACTCATAGAGCTCCATCTGCCTCTGTCTCTTGAGTGCTGGGATCGAAGGGATGTGCCATACCTGAATCCTTGCCTTGTTCTAATACAGGTTCCCTTACTGAATGAACCTGGAGTTCACTAGCTGACCAGCAAGTCTCAGGGATCTGCTGGGGTTATAGAAGCATGCCCTCCATGTCCAGCCTTTACTTGGGTGCTGGGTATCTGAACTCAGGTCCTCAAGCCCACATAGCAAGTATTTTACCCACTCCTAGGCATCTCCCCAGCCTAGTTCATAGCTTTCTATCTTAACCTTTTTCCAGCACTAACACTGCATCTCTTGATCCCCTGAATTACTGTGAGCAGTGGCTCAGTCTGAAGGACCTAAGTCTTAACAGCAGGGGGCAATGGAGACTTCAGCTCCAAAGATGCTCTGTAGACTCCTGGGCTCCATCCAACTTTTCAGGTAGGGAAGGTAAGAAGACTTTTATTACGGCTCTCACCTACTCACCAAACAACGTTGTTCCAGGACCTTCTTTTGGTTGTGCCTTAGAGGTCTGTCCCTGGGAAATGTTAGAAACTTTGCCCACAGTTCTGAGAAACAACTGTCCTCTCAGGGGACAGCAGGGCCCCAGGGATCTTAGTAGACAAGGGGCTGGCAACCCAGGGGCAGGCACCCCCAGATCTCTCCTGCTGTCCCCACTCCAATGTGTGTAGTAATTGCTTCAGGAAGTGTCTCTTCCACAATCTCAAGAGCCCTGCTTGCTGCCCAGGGTGGGGCTGTGCCCTGTGCTAGACTGGGGTGAAAGCCAGGGACACTCCCTGGGCTGGGGATGTTTTTTCTAAGTGGCTAGTGTCTTCCTGTCTCCTCCCTCTGGCTCTGAGCCTCTCTGCCAAGCTGGCCAACACCATGGGGCCCGTTACTTCCTCCCAAGCATGAGGCCACTTTCAACTACTTGGCCTCTTTACCAGCTCCCAACTTTGCCATCAGCTACCCCAGTGGCCTGAGGCTGAGCCTGTGTGTAGCCTCTTTGCCCTGCCTTGTCCTGTCCTGGCTCTTCCAAAGGTGGGGCTGGGACATGGGGCCCAGGGCCTGCTGGGAACAGTCTGGTTGGATGCCTGATGGTGGGTGGGGTTCCTGGTGCTGTCTTCAGAACTTCTTGGTTCAGAGCAAGTGTGGACTCTGTGGGTCACCCCAGGAGACCTTCAATTCCCTTGCTAGAACAAGGTAGAAATCTACAGAATTCCTTCTGACTCATCCAGACAACCTTCAAATAAGCCCTAACGTCTCCATCAAACACCAGCCATCCATTCTTGTTTGGTCCTGTATTTAGTCAGTTTCCTTTTGGAATAAAAATGTCCATTGACAAGGTCACATGAAAGGGGCATTCTTCTTTGGAATGGCGGGGAGGACAGTGAACACACAGTGTTTTAATTTTAGTCTCTCTCTCTCCCTGTGTGTGTGTGTGTGTGTGTGTGTGTGTGTGTGTGAAAGAGAGAGAGAGAATGAAATGAATGTGTGTTGTGTGTCAGGGGACAGTTTTTAGAAATCATTTTTCTCCTTCTACTTTGTGGGTCCTGAACTCAGGTAATCTACCTTGGCCACAAATGCTGACATGGGTTTGACCAAGTTCCTGTACCAGGTGGACACTCACAGACCTATCAGATGTCTCTTACAGACTATTCCTCCAACCATCTCTCCCCAGGTGTGCCATCAAAGGCAGAACAATCCATTCTAAAACCCAACACAACAGAGCAGGAGAGATAGCCTGGGAATTTGAGGATCCACATCTGGTCCCCAGAACACACATAAGAAAGCTGGAGCTTACCGGCTAGCCAGCCTCAGAGACAACCTGTCTCATTAAGTGATGTGGAGAGATGGCTCCGAGGATGTGTTCCCCACATAAGCACAAGGACAGGAATCTGGATGCCCAGAACCTATGTAAATGCCTGTGACTCCAGCCTTGGAACGTGGAGGCTGTGACTCTTCTGAGAAAGCTGGCTGCTCAGACAGACTAATCAGAGCTGCCAGCTTGGGCCTTAACTAAGAGACCCTGTGGCAATGAGTAAAACAGAAGGGTGATTCAGGGGGATTCTCCACACCAACCATGGATATACAAATGCACACACACATTCACATGCACACACAAGTGTGCAAATATAGATGCACACACATACATGCACCAGACACACAAATGAAAAACAAAAATGTATGCAGGATACCCTCTTTTTCACCAGAGCCTTGTGGGTTCCAGGCTGAAGCTGCAGACACACTTCATCTCAGAGCAGTGGCTTGGGTGGATAGAGTTTGTGGTGCAAAAGTGAGGGCCAGAGTCCAGATCCCCAGTGCCCATGAAAACAACAAACAGGTCTGCCAGCACACACCCATCACCCCAGCATAGGGGATGAGAGCACCAGCCTTACACTCCTATGAATTCCACCACATCTCTCTTGCCACAATGGACTAATGAGTCTCAGCCACAAGTCAAAATAAATCCTCCCTTCTGGGCTAACAAGATTGCTCAGCAGGTAAAGGGCTTGCTGCCAAGTCTCACATGGGTCCACTGAAACTCACATGGTAGAAGCAGAGAAGCAACTCCTGCACATTAGTAGGTTATGGGATGCATATGGGTGCACATACATTGCACAGATAAATAAATGTAACTTAAAGCTAAATCTTTCCTTCAGATGTTTGACCACAACAATGTCTGGGTAACTGATTATCTCTGTGGTGGTTTGAATTAGACTTTTCAGTAGAAACCCTTGATCTCAATGACTGAGTGTGGTAGAGGAAGGAAATGTCATAAATATTCATTATTCTTCATGAATATTAATGTAGTCATTAATATTTTATAACACTGATAAATAACCAGTGTCTGCCTACACAAATGCCATCACCAGAAGGTCCTATGGCATCTCTTTTTCTTAATGGGCCATCTTCAATTATAGTTTGTCAAATAACAATATTTTCATTCAATAGCATAGTCAGGATCCTATGTGTTAAATCAAATATCACATATCCAATTTTTCACTGGAGGACTCTATACAGGTGCTCTATCACTGGGCCGCATCCCAGCCACTCACTGGGGGATTCTAGGCAGGGGCTCTACCACTGAGCCCCACCTCAGCTCCTCATTGGGGTAGTATAGGCAGGGGCTCTACCACTGAGCCATGCCCCAGTCCTTCATTGGAGGCAAGTACTCTACCACTAAGCCCTCTTTTAAATTAGTCCAGGCAGGCCTTAAAGTTTGATCCTTCTGCCGCAGCATCCCGAGTAACAGGGATGACAAGCCTGTGTCACTAGACTTGGACACCTGGGTTAAAGGAAGAGCTAGAGTGGAGAGTTAGCTTTGCTCTAAGGCTCTGACCTGAAGACAATTTATTTATAATGCCATTTCGGTAGGGAACCCTGAAGATTTATCTCCACTTCCCCTTTGCAAAAGCATCTCTTTATAAAAGGGCTCTGGGGTTGGAGAGATGGCTCAGTGGTACTCTTTCAGAAGGTTCATATTCAGGTCCCAACACCCATATCAGGCAGCTCATGAGAGTCCGACCCTCTCTTCTAGCCTCCTCAGATACCTGTGCTGACATATGGGTTTTCACTCTCAAAGGATGCACCTGCCTCTCCCTAAAAACAGATGCAAAGGAGCTAGAGAGAGGTCTCAGTGGTAAAAGCACCGCCTGCTTTCTCAGGGAGCTGATGCTCACATGGTGGCTCACAACCCTCTGAAACTCAATCCTTGGGAATCCAATGCCCTCTTCTGGCCTCTATGGGCATCCATACATGTGATGCACAGCCATACATACAGAAAATACACCCCTACATATAAATATTTTTTAAATTTAAATATAAAAATAACCAAATACTTAAATAATTATTAAAAAATAATTTTTAAAAAGCTTGTGATAGCTTGGCTGGATAGTTTGGGTATGTCCCCTAGGGGTCTAGGTCAGAACTTGTTCTCTGGGGACTAGGTTTGAAGCTGAAGGAACCCATGCTCTCAGTAGGAGGTGAAGTGTGAGACTCAGCCACACAGTTCCTATATGGTGAGATCACTCCTTGTACACATTCCAGCTGCTGCCACATGTCTGAGGGCCTCACAGAAGCTGATGTTTATACCAGGCCCTTAAAAATTACTGAGCCTCGGGGGTTTTGTTACAGTGACCACCACCATTACCACCACCACTACCACCAAACAGCCAGCTTCACATTTCGGTTCTTCTCTAGTGAAGACACTTTTGAGGTGTTCTACCTCCAGGGAAGGTGTGAGACTTGGATATCCCATGAGCCCCTGGCCCCCTTCCTGTGTATGCTTCTTGTCTGACCCAAAGAACCACAGGAGTGCAAGAGTGCAGGTGCCACACTTTACTCCAGCTTCCTCCCACTTTCTTATTAAATATATCTGAAATATATTAATCTTAGAAAACAGTATTAACACAGTGTTCCATGAATCTGGGCTGTGGAGTAAACAAATCCAGATTGCAAAAGGGTGGGGTGGGATGCAAAACTCTGGAAAGTGAGGCGCTTGGGTCTTGGTTGGACAATCATCTGCCTGTCACACCAGCAAGGAAAGGAAGCCAGGAGAGAACCCAGGAGGGCACAGGGTCCCCTTCTCAAAGGACTGCCTCATGGGACAGTCATTCAGTTTATTGTGGCCGCGTGAGGGCTTATAGGAGCTCAGTCCCTGAGCAGGTTTTCTGGCTTGGGGTAGCCAAAGAGAACAAAGTCAGCCTCGTAGAGTTTATAGAGCTGTTGCCTCCAGGCCAGGGGGATATTGGCAAACCAGTCTTCTTCCCAACTGCTGGCCGTCCTGTTCCGGTAACTGGGAGGGAAGTGGAGCTGGGAGTCTACCTTGAGGAACCTCAGGAGCTGAGCAGCATCCTCATCCAGGGTCTCCAGCTTCCCCACAAAATCATAGTCTATCTGGCACGGGTGGCAGAGGCGGTACACTTGTCGCCAGTGCTCGTTGAAGGGCGCCAGCTTCTCCGTGTGTGGGTCCAGGAGGTACTGAATGAAGTTGGCGAAGGAGACCTTGAGGCCAGCGCTAAAAGCCTCACTCACCGAAGCGGGCAGGGTGGTGTGGTTGGCATACAGTCGGAGCATGGGCACCGCGAACTTGCGGTAAAACTCCTCGTTCTCCAGCTCAAACTTGCTGCGGAAAGCCGAGATGAGGCGCACAAAGGGGTCGCGTACGAACAGGAACTTGGTGTACTTCTTCAGCTTGACCTTCATGAGGTGACGGGAGAACTTCCCATAGCGGCGCCAGAACTTGTTGAAGGTCAGATGCGTGCTGGTGTTGTGCACGTGCTCTCGCGGGATGTCCAGGGGGTCTCGGTAGGGGCTACCCCGGTCCAGCAGGCTCTCGCTCAGCACGATCATCACTCGCTTCCAGTTGGTGCAGGCCACCTTGGGCACGTAGCAGTAGATGACCCCGTGGCGGTCATCCACGATCAGGTGGTTCAGTTCGTAGTTGGGGATGTCGTCAAAAGAGCGGTCCTTGGTGGGGAATGCCAGGCTGGCGTTAGCACAGAAGTCTCTCAGCAAGCTCCTCCTCTCAGCCTGCTGCCTGTCCCGGTCTGGGTTCTGCTGGGCACCATGGGTGGACCAGTCGTAGCCTCTCACGTTCTCTTCCATGTGGCTCAAGACTGGCTTACTGGGGGCGAGCACCGGGGGCTGCTCAGTTTTGCTCCTGGGAAGGTTGCTGTGCTTTGCATCAGAACTAAGGAGCGTATCCAAAAACTCATCGACATCAGAAGTGAACACGTTCTCCTCGACCAGCCCCTGGGTGGGAAGGGGTTCTAGGATGTGTGGCCTGGACAGGGACGTGTGCAGATAGAAGTGAGCAGTGCCCACGTTGTCCCAATATACAATGATCAAAAGAATCATGAGGGCCGACCCGAGTACCAGCCACAGCCGGAAGAGCCGCGGCTTGGTCATGCTGCCCTGGGCAGGGCCCACACCTGGCCCTTCACTTTAGCCTTGTGTACATCCAGGACATGGTGCTGGGAGACGGATCTGGAGAGGCGAGAACACACCAGGTTAGAGGTTCAGAACAACATGCATTGTCTCCCCACATGCAGGGCCTTGGGTGGCGGGCTCTCCTTCCCCCATTTCCCATCAACCAGCTCACTTGCATGTCCAGCCTCTAGTCTCCCTGTGTAAATTCATGTTAGATTTAGTTACTCCATCTTGGGGTGTCACCAAAGTAAGTAGAGACCTTTTTGTCCCTGCACTGAAAAACGTTAAGGGGCTAGGCAGAAATCCCAAGGGGATGGTGAACTTACTGTGCAAACATGAGAACCCAAGTTAGATCCTTAGAATCCAATTCATCCAGGTGTGGCCAGGCACATTGGTGACGCCAGAGAGGCAAAGACAGGCAGATCTCTATGAATCAGAGGCCAGCCTGGTTGGTCTACACAGTAAGTCCCAAGACAATCAGGTCTATGTAGAGAGACCCTGTCTCAAAGAACAGAAAATAAGCCTGGTGTGGTGACACACCCTTTTCATCCCAGCACTTAGGAGGTGGAAGCAGGAGGGTCTTTGAATCTGGGGCCAGCCTGGTCTACAGTGTTTCAGGACAGTCAGGGCTACACAGAGAATCCTGTCTACAAACCACCCCACCCCACCCCAAACAAACAAATGAAAGCCCGTGTGGAAGTGTGTGCTTATCCTCTCAGCATTAGGGATATAGAGACAGACAGACAGGCAAGCCTCATGTCCTAGAGAGAGACACTGTTTCAAAACAGGTGGTACATGGCCCCAAGGGAATGACACCTACACATACACCCTACACACATGTGCACCTGTACATATAAACACTCAAATACACCGACATACAAACCCCAAGATAGATGGTTCCGGGGACAAAGCCTGCAGTTGACCTAAGGTTTCTAGCCTTTGTACACACCCACAACATACACACATACTCTCTCACACATACATACACAGACACATAAAATAAATCTTAAAATTAAAAAAAAAAAAAAAAAACAGAAAGGATAAAAAGGGTTTCCTAGAAACTAACCATGTGGGGAGGTGCCAAGGAGGAAGGAGAGGCGGTTGATATGAGCACCACTGCCACCGGGAGGCTAAAGCTGCCCAAGCTTCTCCTGAAGCCTTCCACCGCATTCTCAGACCGAGCAAGCACTGCCGAACCAGGCCCTACTCAGCATGCAGCAGGATGTTAGTAAAGCGACCTGCCTCTGGCACAGGCTGGCCCCATGTGGATAAAGCCATGCCAGGGGTAAGCCATCTGGTTCCCAGGTTCCAAAGCACAGTCAGTGGTCCCCAAGGAAGTGTGTCTGTCCCATCAGAGACCACGGCCATGCTCACCGTAGCTTATGACTGGTCTAGTAACACCCATTCCTCTTAAACTCAGCACCAAAGGGAAAATCGGGGTCTCCTGGGAGACCGCCCCTCATGGCGGCAAAGCGGATACTACATTCTCACTTGCATCTCAGTTCAGGTGACAACCATGGGGCCCAAGCAAGAAATTGATCTCTAAGCGCCATCCACAGGAGCAAGAGGCACTGTGACCTTCAGCATGGTAGCTTGGTAGCTTGAGCCTTGGCCCTGCCTGGTGCCAACTGCTAGGAGGTGCTGGTTAGATGGTGCGGAGCAGGATAGCCAAACTGACTCCCAGTCATCTCACAGCAAGACCTAGAGGGCCCTGAGCTCCACCCCACGGCACAGAGTAGGGGTGGAGGAAATGAAGGCAGAGCTGGGTGTCACTCCGCTTTCTCCATCCTTTCCCAACAGGACAGAAAATATTAGTCATGCAAACACTAATCAAAAGCAAGCAGAAGCAGCTATATTAATAGCAGATGAAGAAAACTTCAGAAGAACTCAAGAAAAGGAAAGGTGTACCATCACAGAAAATTCAACCCACAAAGAAGACATAATAACCACAAACAAGTATGTACCACACAATATAACTTCAAAATACATAAAGCAAAAATTCAGACTGGGGGTGTAGCTCAGTTAGCAGATACTGAGCCCTGGATTCTATCCCCAAAAGGCACATGCCTGTAATCTGAGTACTCCGGAGGTGGAGGCAGGAGGATCAGGAAATGAGGGTCATCCTGGGCTACATAGTGAGTTTGAGGATAACCTGGGCTACATAGACCCTCTCTTCAAAAAAAAGTTGTATTTATATATATATTTGGGGGGGGAGGGAGGATCCACAGTTATAGTTGGAGACTTGAACATTCGAGTCTTTTTAAAGAGTTTATTTATTTATTTATTTTATTTATGTAAGTACACTGTAGCTGTCCTCAGATCCCACTACAGATGGTTGTGAGCCACCATGTGGCTGCTGGGAATTGAACTCGGCCTCTGGAAGAGCAGTCAGTGCTCTAACCACTGAGCCATTTCTCCAGCCTGAACATTCCACTCTTCATTACGTCTGATTCTGTTTGATTACACGTATTTGTGCATATGTCTGTCTGTGTGGAGATCTGCACTCGAGTCCCTGGAGCTGGAGTCACAGGTGGATGGGAGGATTGATGTGGCCGCCGGGAAGCAGATCAGGGTCCTCTGTGAGAGCACACACCCTGAGTGCTCAGCCATCTCTCCAGATCTGACATTCCAGTTTTGAGCACCAAGAGAAACACAGGACAGGACAGAGCTGAGGCTGTTTCCTGATACAGCTAAACCCACCTTTTCCTTTCAGAGAGATGAAGCACAGCGCGGTGGCCAAGCGTACACGCCGTTAACAGAACCGAAACCATTTAGAATT
Organism: Micromys minutus; assembly: GCF_963924665.1. Taxonomy (NCBI): domain Eukaryota; kingdom Metazoa; phylum Chordata; class Mammalia; order Rodentia; family Muridae; genus Micromys; species Micromys minutus. The sequence continues at coordinate 44,620 of NC_137964.1, read as the reverse complement.
CTTGGGTTATAATAGAATAAAAACTAGATCACAATATCAGAAAGATAAAAGAAATCTTCAAATATTTGGGAATCAAGTGGCCCACTTCTAAATAACCTATGGGCTAAAGGAACTACAAAGACTTTTGTTATTGATTGTTGTTTGAGATATTGCTTTATTATTTGGTTACACTCGATTCAGTTTGCCCGCCATCCCCTCAGCTCCCCATGTGCAGGCATGTACCAGTGTCCTTGGCCTTGAAAGAACTTTTTAAGCACATGCCTGGTGCCTGCATGGGAGGTGTGGCGTGCACACCACGGAACACACAGGTGGAGGTCGAAGGACCGCTCTGTATTCAGACCTCCCACCCTCTGTGGTTTGAGGCAGCCATTGTGCATATGACCAGCGCATCGCCAGATCTTCCCTCTCTGCCTCCTGTTTGCCGGAGGAACACTATTAGATACACAGCAACGTATTGGGCTTTCTACATGGGTCCTGGGGGCATCAAACTTGGGTCATCACACCTTCACCGCACACACTTTGCCTCAGCCTTTTAAAGGGAGGACTTGAGACATGGAACCAAATGAGAACTAAGAACACAATGCATCGAAACCCACCGCGTCTAGGCCAGCAGGGCTCGAGGCACTGGAAAGGGAAGGACTACAGATCCATGGTCTAAACTAGGCCAGGCATGCTGGTGCCTGCAATTCCAGCAGGGGAAAGAGGGTCTCTGAGTTCAAGTTCAGGCTGATGAACATATTGAGACCATGTCTAATGAACAAGCAGACAAAACCAAATAATTACCTATTTCTACAGATAAATAGATAATAACTGTTATAATACCTATTATCTGCTTATATAAATTATTTATATAAATAAATAGATAATATTTACAAACAGTAAATGTCTATTTACATAGATTAAAAACTCCCACCTCTCACAACTGCAAAAGAATAAACCAAAACTCTGCAGAGAGAAAGAACCAGGGTGAGAGCAGAAATCACTAAAATGGGATACAGGCAAAATAAATAAATCATTGAGACAAAAACCTAGTTTTTGGCAAGGATGTTGATGCCTCATGTACACCCCGCTGTGGTAACTGAGATAAAAGGACTGTGAGCTCAGGCTAGACCCTACAGTCACACCCTGTCCATAAGTACTGCAAGTATCAGGCCGCAGAGTCGAGTGGAAGAGAAAACTGAGTGGACTGTGGAAGCCACTAGGATGTCCCAAGAGATCACAGTGCCGGCAGACCTGTTTATTTACAGTACGGAAGGCGGGCTGGGGAGACAGCTCAGTGGTTAAGAGCATTTGCTGCTCGTGCACAGGACCACAGTTTGTTTCCCAGCACCTACAGGACAGCTCACAACTCCAGTTCCAGGGCATCTGACACCATTTTCTGGCCTCCATGAGCACCAGGCACATATATCGTGCCCAGATACACATGCTCGAAAAATTCTCATATATGTAGAATAAGTAAGTCTTTAGATCAAGCTTAGTGTAGAATGAAGGTACACATGGAAATGGGTCTGACAATAAGTCCCATCTAGGTTCTTACAGAAAGTAAGACATGACACTAAATCCCAGAGTTTCCCTCTAATGCTACACTGTGGATGAAACTCACAACAGGTTTCACACACAACAGGCAAGTACTCTCTGACTGAGCCACACCCCAGCCCCTCACTGGGGGATTCTAGGCAAGGGCTCTACCACTGGGCCACACCCCAGCCCCTCACTGGGGGACTCTAGACAGGGGTTCTACCACTGAGACACACTCCCTATCTACAGATTCCCTTTGGACAGCCAAACTCCTTTGTTCCCTCATCCAACTTTGGAGTTGACTTGGTGAAACAACTAGTCCACACACAGCCAGACCTGTGCCAGCTCTGGTCCCTCTCAAAGATGACCAACCTGTGTGCTCTGTCCACTGAGATACATTTGCCTTCCAGTCCGAGAGGCCAGGGTGCCTTTCAACATCAAGGAGGCCCCTCTTTGTGTGTCTGACCTCAGACAAACCACATGAAGAGCAGTTCCAGACCTGAGTCAATTGCACAGGAACACGCTCTGTGTCCGCCCTCTGGAGGGCCGGCTCTGCCACTTTAAAGCCAGGACTCCCAGGACGGCAGGCATGGCAGCAAAGGAGAGAAAAGGCCTGCCAGGTCCGTACCACCACCAACCAGTTGTGTTCTGTTTTGTTTTTAAGTCGACCCAGGAATGTCTAGCCTTGTTTCCAGACACATGGAGGGGATGTTATGCTGCCTTCTGTGAGGGACGGGAAGTCGGCGGAGAGCGGTGAGGCAGAAGAACCACAGCCACGGTCCCTGCCAGCCCCAAAAAGTCAGGGACCACAAATGACCTCAGAGTAATTTTCCATTTAAAAAATAAGGGTGTGATTTTTCAAGTCCAAACTCTCCAACTCTTTAAACAGCAGCAACACGAGGCCCCGTGTGCTCTGAAGCACCAAGAGCAACGGTTAGGGCGGCTCAGCAAAGGACTCACCGTCAGGAAGACTTGCAACTGCTGTGGGACCAGGGCTCTGCTGTCAGCAGACACCTCAGGCGCTGGGTCTCACCTAAACCCTCAGCCCAGAGACTTTCCCGGGCCTGGGTCCCAGGGGCTCCTAAGTGTTCTGACAACTATGGCAGGCTCAGCACCAAACACGACTGCCAGGCAGGCACACTTGCCTGTGGGGTGACTGACTACCAGACGCTTCTCTAACTCGTCACGTACATGACACAATGCCACAGGCAAGCCAGGCAGCCAGAAGGTACATGCCATGTTGGCGCCTGATCGTTTCAAACCACCCTCACAGCAACATGAGAAGCTGAGGCAATATGCGAGGCCAGGGCACACGCATGCACTGACCTCAGCCACATTACGTCTAGTCACCACGGCTGAGAGGGAGGGTCAACAGTAGTCACCAACCCTGCCTGTGCACACACGCTCCCAGCACAAGGAAGAGCCACATTCCCATAAAGGGTGGGATCTGTTTCTCAGACTCAGGACCATCAGACAAGAAAGTCAAATAACACGAGAGGGTTTCTTTTGACTGTCAACAGGACAAGGCCAGTGGAAGCCCAGATATTTAGCCAAAGGCTATTCTGGGGCTGCAGAGATGGCTCAGTGGGTAAAGTGTGCCAACCCAAGAACACAGCTCTCATCACACGGGGACAAGATAGTTTACTCTGGGCCCAAATGAGTCCGGCACAAATTTAGGTTACCCCAGATTCTATGTTCCAATGTGGTAACGGTTCAAAGTCGTTAATAGTAACAGAGCAAAGAAACTCACAAACCAATTCTACAATACACTGGTGGAAACGTCACAAGGTGGCCACGGCAAATTGAAGAGATCTCTGCGGTAGGCCTCAGATGCTAAGGACAGTTTCAGCTTTTTGGTTGGGGGGAGCTAGGTGTCTGTTTACACATGCCAGTGCTCTGCCACTGAGCCACACCCCAGCCCCTCACTGGGGATTCTAGGCAGGGGCTCTACCACTGAGCCACACCCCAGCCCCTCACTGGGGGACTCTAGGCAGGGGCTCTACCACTGAGCTCTACCCTCTTTTTCCTTTTCACATTGGCACGTCTCCTAAATTGCTAGTACTGGCTTAGGACTCGCTAAGTAACCAGGCTGAGTTTCTAGGTTGGGCTTACGTTAGCTGAGTCAGCAGTTGTCATCCACCCTGCCCGTGCACACACTCTCCCGGCACTGGCCATTTCTCTGCAGAATGCTACCTAACTACCAACACTGCCCCTTGAACTGGGGATGTTCTTTGTCTAATCATACAGCCAGAAACTTCACAGGGAAATGCATAGGAAGTGTGAAGGGACAGACAGCAACGTGCTTTGCTGGGAGGGAGGGGAAGCCAAGCCAGCCACTGTCTGACACAGGTATGTCAGAGGACAGCCCTAACTCGCACCTCCCCTAGGGCTCCAGGACCTGGAGGGAAGGCATTCCTTCCCAATTGAGTCACTAGGCTCCTCTAAGCTTTCTTAACAGGATTATTGAGAAATGATGGACATGCAATAAATGCTCTCTTCTTGTTTAATGTGTTGCTCAACATGTAACTGAATGGGGTTTGGCATATGTATACTACAATCAGTATTTCCAGCAGGGTGTGGCGCCACACGTCTGGCCTCCCCACACTGGGAAGCTGGGGGCAGCAGGAGGAGCTTGTGTTACATGAGACCCAGCCTTAAGAATAGTAAGTGTCTCCAACACTCCCCCTCCGATACCCAGCCAGTGATCTGCACTGTTTTCTAGCCAGAAGATGGAGTCACATGGTACAGAGGCTTCTTCATAGGCTTTTCTCGTTTGACTCGTCTGACGGTCCTGAGGCTGCTGGTTTGCTTCTATGTGCACTGATGGCCTGCCTGCAGGAATGTCAGGTAAGTCTGTGTGAGGTGTTAGATCCCGGAGTTACAGACAGTTGTGAGCCACCATGTGGGTGCTGGGAATTGAACCCAAGTCCTCTGGAAGAGCAGTCAGTGCTCTTAACTGCTGAGCCAGCTCTCCAGCGCCTTGGGAAACTTTTGTTAGTGGTGTTGGCACTGGACCTCTACAGGCAGAAGCTGTGCAGTTCTGCTCTTAACACCACAGCGACACTAAAAGTCCCACCATGGGACAAACCCCCGGGAACCAGCAGGGTTTGGGCTCACTGGGCTCACTGGCATCAGTGGATGGAAGACTTGCCACACAGGCATGAGGGCCTGATGAGAACCCATGGAACGAGTCATAGTAGCACAAGTCTCTAAACCCAGCACCCCTGGGACAAACAGGAGGTGAGAACGGGAGGCAAAGAAAGGTCAAAGGTCAGCTACCTTACCATATGCAATCAGATGACACCCCGTTTAAAAGCGGCGCAAGGCTGGGTCTGGAGAGATGCTCAGTGGAGCAGTGGTGTAACTCCAGTATCAGGGTCCCATATGCTCTTCTGACCTCCCTAGGCACTATGCATACATGGTGCCTAGACATGCATGCAGGCAAAACATCCATAAACATTTTTTTAATAAGTATAAGGAAAAAGGCAGCATCCAACACTATCTTCTAATCTGGACATACGTGCCATGGCATGCACACCCATGCTCACATGAATCCATACGAACACACACTCAGATCCTTGGACATACGTGCCATGGCATGCACACCCATGCTCACATGATTCCATACGAACACACACTCAGATCCTTCGTTTTCAGTTAATCCCACACACTAAGTCAGACAGCATGTGTGAGTAAAATTATGCAACAAACATTCACACTGAGATTAATTTATGCCAAATGAAAATTGAGAGCAAATTGGGTGTGGTGATGACACCTGCATTCACAGCACTAAGGCTGAGGCAGGGGCATCAGGGATTCAGAGGCGGCTTGGGTTACAGAGTGAGACTCTGCCTCTAAAGAGATGCGATGGACAGAGAAAAAGCTTTAATTGACAGCATGCAGGCCCAGTTTGAGCCTTACTATCCATGTAAAAAGCTAGGAGGTGTGGGGTTTAGTTTTGCAATCTCAACACAGGAGAGCTGAGACAGGAGGTTTTTGGCAGTCAGCCCATTAGAATCCACAACCTCAGGCTAGTGATGAAAATGGCCTGGAGCAAAAACAAGGTGATCTGCTCCTGTGGAGGGATATCTGAGGTTGTCATCTCATTTCCTCATGCGCTTGCTCTCTTTCTCTCTTTCTCTCTTTCTCTCTTTCTCTCTCTCTCTCTCTCTCTCTCTCTCTCTCACACACACACGCACACACACACACACACCACACTCACACATACCACACACCACACTCACACACACACCACACTCACACACATCACACTCACACACACCACACTCACACACACCACACTCACACACACACACACTCACATACACACACCACACTCACACACATCACACTCACACACACCACACTCACACACACACACACACACACCACACTCACACATACACACCACACTCACACACACACACACACACACACACACACACACCACACTCACACACACACACCACACTCACACACACACACCACACACACACACTGGTCTTTGAGTCCTCAGTCTGCAGCTTTCAAATACACAGGACATCAGTGCAGCCTACCCGGCCAACAGCTCCAAACCAGACTGGGAGTTCTCCAAAGACAAGAACCATAGCTAATGTATTCAACATCCCATATAACACGTTTGTGTCGCCTGATTTAAAGACAACTCACTTACAAGACCTAAGTCAATCAAATACATGTCAGAGGTGCTTCCCTTCACCATCAGATATGACCAGTTTAGGATGTGTGTAGGGCCGCACCTGACACAAACCTGGTACCCCAGCTACTTAGGAGGCTGAGGTAACATAATCCAAAGTATAAAGTCTGCCTGGGAAAGAGTGAGTTCAAAAACAGCCTGAGTAACTTAGCCAAGTTTTTTATTTTGCCTCAAAATAAAAAGTTAAATGGGGGCTGAAAGTCAGGGCATAGTAGCACATTCCTTTAATGTCAGTAGAGGGAGAATGATCTCTACAAGTTCAAGGACAGCGTGGTTTACATAGCCAGTTTCAGGCAACCAAGGTTACATAGTAAGACCATGTCTCCAAAAAAGGGTGGCTAAAATCGTAGCTTAGTAGAATCTCTGCCTAGAATCCCCCACTGAAGGGCTGGGGTGTGGCTTAGTGGTAGAGCCCCTGCCTAGAATCCCCCAGTGAGGAGCTGTGGTGTGGCTCAGTGGTAGAGCCCCTGCCTAGAATCCCCAGTGAGGGGCTGGGGTGTGGCTCAGTGGTAGAGCCCCTGCCTAGAATCCCCAGTGAGGGGCTGGGGTGTGGCTCAGTGGTAGAGCCCCTGCCTAGGATCCCCCAGTGAGGGCTGGGGTGTGGCTCAGTGGTAGAGCCCCTGCCTAGGATCCCCCAGTGAGGGCTGGGGTGTGGCTCAGTGGTAGAATGTGTGTGAGAGCCAAGGTCCTATCTCTGGAACAGAAAACAGCAGTAGACCATGGCTGACTGTATTTGCAGAGTCTGTTTCTATCCCCTGCCCAAGACTCCTACCCACCCAGGCCTCTCTGGGCTGTCACTGTATTGATCAATGCCCTGATCCCTCTCCCTCCTTCTACCCTCCTACCTCCCTGCCATTCTGCTGTGGTGAAAGCCAATTAGGACTTGTCTCTGTCCCTAGTCCTCTGGTCCATGGCGTCCCCTGGCTTCTCATTCTAACCCTTTCCATGGTGGTGACAGGCCAGTTTGTCCCTCCTCTTAGTCACTCCAGTATAGCCAGAGAGGCTCCCTGTCATTCATCAGTGGCCCAATGGGGCAGGTTCTTGCTGCACTGACCCCTCTGCTAAGCCACTCCAAAGCTCACTCTGTGCTAAGGCCATTTTGATCAGGCCTTAGAAAGTAGGTACCAGGACCCACACGCCTACAGCTGCTCACCACGTAGTCACCGGGCATATTCCATTTCTTCTCTACAGGACCTGTCACATCTCAGACCCGTCACTGTGTGGACACTGTCGAACCTTGCACTAAACAGTTCTCGGAGGGAGGACCCATCTTATTTGCCACAGCACGTCCTCAAGGCTCAGGGCAGTGGGCCCACGTGAGGAGGGCATCAGGTAGCAACATTTTCTGCCATCCTGATTCTGAAAGTGGGGAAGGGTCACTGGTACTTCTTCACTTGTAAACATGTTTTAAATCCCTTCACAGGAGCCGAGAGGGCTCAGAGCATGAGCATGTGACTCTGAATCCTGTCACATGTCTACACATCACCTGTAATCTCAGCTCACGTGTCTACACATGCGCCTGTATTCCGGGTGCTGGGGGTGAGTGGGAGACAGGAGGGTCCTGAGGCTCTGCTGGCCAGCCAAGCCAAAACAGCAACCTCAGCAAGACGGTCAGAGCTGAAGAGCTGGTTCAGCACTTATGAGGAGCTGGGTTCGAAACTCAGCATCCGCATCAAGCAGCTCACAACTGCCTGTAGCTCCAGGCCCTCCTTCTGACTTCTGTGAGTACTCGGACCCAAGTGAGCACACGGGCACGTGCGCGCGCGCGCGCACACACACACACACACACACACACACACACTCGAATAAAAATACATGTTAAGAGAAAGGAACAAGGACAGCACTGCTAAAGGCAGCATGAGGTCTTTGACAAATGACAAGTGACTTAGCCGAGACAGGACACAGAAAACAATGAGACAATAAAGGCAATGCCGTCAGGAAACCCCAAGGAGCTGCACACAAGCCAGACAAGTGGGGGAGCCTCTTGCCCCAAGACATCAATGCCAATGGAGACCATTTCTGCCTATAATGAGAACAGAGCCCACAAAGTTACTGAGCAACCACTCACAGCGGCCTCTGCCTCAGTTTTCTCTCCCCTGCCCAGGAGACAGGGTGTCACCGTGTAGCCCTGGCTGGCCTTGAACTCAAGAATCCATGGCCTCCTGAGTGTTGGCGCCTCTGAGAGCCAGCACTTTCTCCACTACACCTGCTAGTGCTCAGTAGCTGCCATGGGGTCCTTGGCTTTAGCTCTGACTTCCCATCTCAGCAGGTGACATCACAGTGTGTCCCCTCCCCTGCCAGCCCTCTCAAGCATGTCATGACTCCAATTAGAGCAGCAGCCCATGTTTACACACACTACCACGCTATGGCGAGACTATTCACAGCTGGGGCTACCCGGACACCATAATTATTTTTTTCTCTTCCCTCCCGCACAACAGTTTATTTTCCCTGGGAACTAATGACAGTCTCGTGTTTTCGTTTGCTTTGTTTTCTGTGTTCTTAGGGCTAATCCAGCCTCAAGTCTGCCAACTGTGTCAGTCCCCTGCAGCTGTCACAGCGCAGAGTCTGTGACTCCATCCCCTCCAAGCCTGCTGCCTCCTGCAGGGCGCCTGTGACCATGCGCCCTGCCCCACCCCCACCAACCGCCTTTCTCTTTATATAGGGATACAAGTTGGCCAGTTACCCTCAAGTCCAGGAGAGATAACTTTGGACAGTTTATTGTGGCTCGTCTACGGTCTCCTGCCTGAGGATGGAGTTAAAGAGGAACAAGGTTTCTCTCAGGGATTTTCTAGTTTCGTATTTATTTGTGTGTGTGGGCACATACCCGTGACCAGCAGAAGGTAGGTGTCAATCATCTCTGCTTTATTTTTGAGACAGAATTTCCCACTGAGCCGAATTCACTGCTTCTGTCAGAGAATGGCTGGCTGGGAAGGCCAGGATTCTCCTGCTCCTACTTCCTCTTTTCTGCCAGCACCAGTCTGTAGGTATCCATGGCCACACTTGGCTTTATGTGGGTGCTACGGAGCAATCTACTAACTCCCTTGTTGAGTTTTTCTTTTTTGAGACAGGTTCTCATGTGGCTCAGGCTAACCCCAAACTACCTGATATGCAGCAGATGACCCGGAACTTCTGGTCCTCCTACATTCATATGCCCCTCCCCCCAATCAGCCTCTGAGTGCTGGGACCATGTGTCAGCCACCAGGCTCTTCCTAACTGGCCGGTTTTCTTTCTTTCTTTCTTTCTTTTTTTTTCCTTTTTTTTTTTTTTTTTTTTTTTTTTTTTGAGACAGGGTATCACTATAGAACAGAGACTGGCTCTTACCTCCTGTCTCAGCCTCCCAGTCCCTCAGAGGACAGCATGTGCCACCGTGCGCCCCACCTCATCCTATAAAGGATTATTAATTATTTATGAGGTTTGGTTTTTGTTTGTTTTTATTTTTTTAAGACAGAGCTTCTCTGTGTAGCCTTGGCTGTCCTGGAACTCACCCTGTAGACCAGGTTGGCCTTAAACATTCACCTGTCTCTGCCTCTGGAGTGCCACCACTGCCTGGTTCATTTATGAGTTTCTTCAGAAACCAGACAACTGAGTGTTTCAACTGGGGACTGGCCACTGTGACCCGTAGGTCTTTTCTCTCTGGCTACTCAAGTTCTGAGATCACCCATCCCCTTGGCCAAAGGGAAAGGCTAGCAGTATGGGTGGGCTGGTCAGGCTTGGGAGCTAAATGCTCAAGGGCAGCCCTTCCCCCACTGGCAAGTGGGTCTGCTGTTTCCCATTTGGAAACTTTCAGAGTTTCTAAATAGTTTAGCAACCTCACTGGCTAACAGCAGGAAGTATTATGTGAGAGGGTGGACATTTTCAGCCACATCTGTGGGCCAGCAACAGCCATCGGCAGGGGCTGCACACACTAAAGGGGTGTGAAACTAACAGCTAGCCCCTCCGGCTCCAGCTCCTCCTCCTCCTTCAGCTCCCCCTGCCTCCACCTCTCCAGTACAGGGAAGACAGGCCCACACCACTTTCTAGCTGCTTAATAACTGGACAGTGAACACCTAAGCTGTTTAAAGTGGTGGTCCAGGGCCGGGGGCATGGCTCCGCTGGTAAGGTACTCTCTCACCTAGCGCGTACAAAGCCCTGGGTTCCACCTAGTTCACATTAACCGGTACAGTGGCTCATGCCAGTAACCCCAGGGAAGTGGAGGGACCAGGATCAGGAAGGAGTGCAGGGACAACCTCGGCTACAGAAGTAACGAGACCAGCCTGGGTTACATGAGACGCTGTTTTAAAAACTATATAGTGAGCGGGCCATGGTGTCACACACCTTTAATCCCAGCCCAGCACTTGGGAAACAGACAGGCTGATCACTGAGTTCAAAGCCAGCCTGGTCTACAGAGCAAGCTCCTAGACAGCCAAACAAAAATGTGTGTGTGTGTTACTGTGTGTATGAATGTGTATGTGTGTGTGATGTTTTCCCACCTGATTTATTTCAGTCCTATGAGTAACCAAGCTGTTTTCCTTCACAGTACTTTCTGGCCTGGCCTTCCTAGAACAGACTCACTGCCCCACCCAGCCCTGGGGATCATGTGGTAACACTATGACCCGACAGTCCAGAGTCAGCTAAGTGTGAGCATTCCTTCTGCGTGCCACTCTTCTCTCAGGTTTTCCCTGACTCCAAGCCTGAGCACACACTGCCACAGATTCTTAGCACCTACACATCACACTTTCCCACGCCTCCACAGCCCCGGCACGGTGGGGACCAGCAGGACCCGGACTGCCCGCTCCGGGGCTTGCGTTGCTTTTTTTCTTCTGCGCAGTTCCTATAGAGATCCTCACTGCCCAGAGGAGCCCTGGGGGACTTCAGGCTCTGCACCCCTCCCCTAGCCACTGTGCCACACCCACAATGACACCCACTGCATCTTTCTAAACCCTAAAGTTACCTAGGGTTTACCCTAACAGGCCTGGTCCTGGCTCACGTCAAACCTCCGCTGGCGTTTCCAGCTGAGACCGGTGCATCCAGCTCCTCTCAAGCAGAGACGCGGTCTCCCAGAGCCGGGAGCAGGGCTGAGTTAGCACAGTGCTGGCCACGAAAGCACAAGGACCTGATCCAGAACCCCAGAGCCTCCTGCGTAAAACTCTGACACAGTACTCTGTGCCTGAATGCCCAGGTCATCCAGCCTCGTCACTGGTGAGCTCTAGGCCAGTCTGTCTCAGAACAGGGATATAGCATTCCTGAGGACTACACCCAGAGTTGTCCTCTGGCCTCCAATGCACCTGCACACACACATGGACATGCACACAACCGGGCTGCACACCCCAGAAACAAGTCTTTCCCCCACAGGCATGAGCACAGCAGTTCAATGTCACCGAATTAGCTGCTTCCATGCCTCATGCTTAGGGTTTCTTTTCTTTGGTTAGTTTCTTTGAGACAGGGTTTATGTAGCCCAGGCTAGCCTTCAACTGGTCCTTCCTGCCTCCGCCGCTTGAGTGCCAGGATTACAGGTGTGTGCCACCTTTCCTGGCGTTTTCTTTGCATGTCTTTCATATAGTGGCACCCCAACCATGTTAGAGATTACCAAATCAAGTGACCTGAACCACACCAACCTGAGCTGCCCAGGGCCCATGGTTTCCAGTATATTTTTGTTTTGTTTTGAAGTCATAATCTTACCCTATAGCCCAGGCTGGCCTGAACCTCACTATGCAGCCCAGGCTGCCTTCAAACTCATAGCAATCCTCTTGCCTCAACTCACAAGAACAACTCCCGAGGTTGCAGTATCATAGTTCACACAGCAGTTTCCCAACAAGCTTTTTCCTCTCCTTCACACCCCGGAGCAGGGCCCTAACTCATGCTACCAAGTCCAGAGCCACACTGTAGGGGTCTAGCAATCAAAGGCTCACATTCTCATTCAACTCCGGAGCTCCCAGGGCAGCGTGGGAGCATAAAATAAATAATTTAAGAAGGGTGCGAACATTGCAGCTCTCTGTGCGACAGCCAGGCGGATGTGCGGAGCCCAGGGTCTGCCAGCGATGTCTTCGTGGCCAGAAGCCCAAAGAGAAGATAGGTCCTACTGTTAGCCACTAACGCTCGGCTTCCTGTGGCCCACCAGGCACCGGCAGCAATGCACAGAACAGGAGGATGCTCAATTGAGGAGGGTGAGATGTGGGGCCAGTGCTTGCCCTGTGCAAAAGCTGGCTTCAGAGACAGACTCCTGCAAGGTCTTGCCGGGACATTGCAGCACAACAGTCTCTGAACAATTGCTTTCTCGCTTGTACACCCAAATACCTAGAGGCAAAACTGAGGTGTCCCCCTCCGAGCCAGGCACTACTACTGCAAAGAAGATCGGCCGAGTGGCCACACCTTCTTCCACGCATTCTGCAGGGCTGCACAAGAAGATGGCTCAGAGAAGATACGCGCTTGGCTAAGGCCACACAGCCAGCTGGACAGGACTAGGATTCGAACCCGGGACCACGTGGGAGCTGCATAGCCAGGCAGAATGAGGTTTGTATCATCAAACCGTGGACCATCGCCCCACCCTAGGATCCGGGACTCCCATGCACCCCTCACTCCTCTCCAGCCTGCGCTCCTCACCTAGCGCCCGCTACAGCCACCACCGCTGCTGCTGTTGCTGCTGCTGCTGATTCCGCAGCCGAGGTCGCCTCCTCCTGCTAGCAGCCCCGCCCGAGGCACGGCCCCGCCCCCAGCCAGACCCCTCCCCCTGCCATCTTCTCGCGAGCGCTAGCGAGCGGGACTACGCCCGTCCTTGGTGCGCCTGCGCACTTCTCCCCGTTCCTGCCTTCGCTAGTCAGTGCCATGTGGCACCTTATTTACGGCCAGAGATTGGTCCCACCCTGAGCATCCCGCCCCTTCCGCAGCAACCAATCCGAAGTGGAGGCGTGGCTGATCTCAAGGGGCGTTGTCTGTCTCGCAGTTTGAATTTGCTGAGTGGGTCCTGCAGGCTGACAATCCTGTCAGAGTTTATGGGGCTTAAGAGAGCCGATGCAGGTAAAGCTCTTAGCGAGAGCCAGGCATGATGCAGGCCTGTCACCCCAGCTACTTGGCAGTGAGGGAGGGAAGGAGAGTAGGATGGGAAGTTCCAGGTTAGCCTTACTTAATGAAATCCTGTCTCAAAAGAACCAAATAAGGTTTGGGGAGAGGACTCAGTGGGTAAATAGAGGTGCTTGCCTCACAAATGTGAGAACCTATGATCAGATCCCTACAGCCCACGCTCATGAGCCAGACTCTGTGGTGCCTGCCTGCAATACCAGTAATGGCAAGATGGGAGGCAGAGACAGAGCCATCCCTGGAGCTTGCTGGCTTCCTAGCCCACTCTATATGATGAAGTTTCAGACCAATGAGAGGCTCTGTCTCAATCAGAAGTTGGAAGGTGCCTGAGGTTGTCCTCTGAGCTCCACACATCACACGAGGTACACACATGTGCCTGCAACAGAAAGCTAGTGAGGTGACACACACTTAGAATCTCAGCACTGCGCTGCCTTCTCAAAGCAGGGGACTCTTTCCTTGCCAACAGGCTCTCCAAAGCAGAGCCTAGGGTTAGAAGCCTCTTTCTATAGCAAAATGACACAGGATGGCAGAGGGCAGAACCTAGGAAGACTTACTATATTTTGGTGGCAGGTGACCCCATCTTATTACAGCTGAATCCCCTGGGTGGCCACGTGTGCACATGAGCTGTTCAGGCTGCTGTGACTATAACACAGACAGCTCTTTTCCTGGGGCTCTGCAGGCCAGATGTCAGGAATTGAGGTAGCAAGCAGGCTGATTCTTGCAGAGAGCTCTGCAGAGCATCTTCCAGCCCTTCTCTTGATCTCCCTTCTGTGTGCTTCAGCCTGGATTTCCACTTCCATAAGAGCAGAGCCAGACAGGATTAGGACCATCCCATGACCTCATTTCATCACCACTCCACTGGCTCAGTCTCCAAATAAGGTCACCTCAAAGGCACTGGGAGCTTCAACATCACTTTCCTTTTGGGGTAGGACGACAGGACACAGTTCAGTCTGTGACTGTAAGTTCCAGGGCTCGGGTGTGGCTGGGTTCCATCGCTATTAACCCATAACAAGGAATGATGGCACACATCTGCAGCTCCAGCATTCAGGAATTGGAGCTTGGGGGTATCCTGGGCTGCAAGAGACAGTGTCTCCAACAAAACCCCACACAAACAAACAAAGCATACGTATCGTATACCAAGTTGTTTGAGACAGGGTCTCTCTATATACCTGCAGCTATCAGCTGTCTTGGGACCAGGCTGACCTAGAACTTGTAGAGATACACTTGCCTCTGCATCTCTGGCTCCTCCCTCTGAGTGTTGGGGTTAAAGGTGTGCTATGCCTGGTCAACAAACCCGGTTGCATTTCATTTAAGCAGGTATTGTGGTACTCACCTGTAATACCAACACTTGGGCAGTGGAGACAGGATTGTAAGTCTGAGGTCAGCCTGGGATACCTAGATGTTATTTTCTATTACATATCTGCTGGAATGGCTCAGGCCAATGTAAACACAGCTCCAATTTCAACTGAAGCTTCAGAGCAACTGTGTGTTCTCCGTTGCAGGTGGAGCTGCAGTGCTGTGCTGCCTCTTTAAGAAGCCACCTGACATGCTGTATAAAACATGCGCTTCCCTGGGCTGGGTGGAGGGCCCAGTGGGGAAGGAAGCTTGCTGAGAAAGCATCAGGACTTGAGACTGAACTCCCAGCAACCATGTAAAAGGCTGGGCCTGGCCCCATGCATGCCTATGTCATCAGCGCTGGGGGGGGGGGGGGGGAGACACAGGTGCCTAATGCGGCTCCCCGGCAACTGACCTGCTTCCAGGTTCAGATGAAGACCCCTTTCTCAAGGGACTGAGACAGTATGACAGAGCAGGGCACTCTAGGCCTTTGGCTGTGTAGACATGGCCACATGCACTTGCTCACACAGGCGCTGTTCTAGCTTGCTTCCTGTTGCTGGGATAAACGATGGCCAAGAGCAGTGTGGCAGAGTTTCAGCACACAGGTTAAGCCCATTCCCGGGGAGATCAAGGCAGCAGCTTGAAGGCAGGAACTGAAGCAGAGCAATAGAGGAACTAACTGGCTGGGCTGGCGTCACGCCCACAGCAGCCTGGGCCCTCCTGGGCCAATCAACAACCAAGACCATACCCCACAAATAAGCTCGCTGGCCAGTCAGATGAAAGGAATCTCTCAATTGAGGTTCCCTCTTCCCAAGTGTGTCTAGGGATGTGTCAATTGGCAGGCATCGGCAAGCACACACGAAAGCGCGCACACACACACACTTTCTTAGTGACCCATTCTTTTGTTCATGGAGTACCCAGAGCCAGTCTCCATAGTCTAGTGATCTTACCTGTCTAACATATAGGTGACAAACGGAAGACAGCCAGAACCATCTGTTGCTTTGAGATTGATTATTGCATTTATTTATAAGTGTGGGGGGGGGGGACAGGCGTGTTATGCACATGGGGGTCAAAGAACGATTTGCTTGAGTTGGTTTCTCTGCATGTGGATTCTTGCCATGGAACTAAGGCCAGGTTTGACACCAAGTGCCTTTAACCTTAAGCCATGGCTCCTGAAATAGTTCATTTATATATAGTCTGTTCATTTCTTCTGTTTCCAAACCCACTTCCCATAGTAACCACATTAGAAACATTCTTACTCTGTGAAAAAGCTACATGGTATCCTATTTACAGATAAAGAAACAGCAGTTAGAACTTGACTAGCTAATGGAAGGCACACAGTCCTACCAGTAAAAGTTTATCCCAGTCCAAACTTTGGGCTCCAGAGCACGAGCTACACACTGTCCCATAGTTTCTAGATAGGAAATGCACCTGCCAATAGGGCTAATAGGGGCTAGCTGTGCCCTGGATCATGAAAACATGATACAGATAGCCTTTTTGTATGTTTTGTGTATGTGTTTGTGTTGGGTGAGAGGTATTTAGTTTCAGTGATATGGATGAATGGTTCTGAGCTAGGACATAGCTAGTAAATACTCAGCCCCTCACTGGGGGATTCTAGGCAAGGGCTCTACCACTGAGCCACACCCCAGCCCCTCACTGGGGGATTCTAGGCAGGGGTTCTACCACTGAGCCACACCCCAGCCCCTCACTGGGGGATTCTAGACAGGGGCTCTACCACTGAGCCACACCTTAGCCCCATGTCATGTTATTTTCCTAGTCTCCAAGCTCCTTCACATAGTTGGGTCTCCCAGCCTTTTATTCTGCTGGCCTCGTTCAAGGGCTTTGAGTTCCCTAGAACCCAGAGTGAGTCTTATACAGAGGACATGTGCCCTATTGGTTTTATAATCAGGGTTGCAACAGAGGATAGATATAAGTAACTGTGGGTCTTGCAAAAATGAACCAGATAGTATCAGTTAGCAGCAAAGAGGCCAGTGGGAGGTTCTGACACATCCTGGGTGCCGTAAGGATCCAAAGAATAAGAAATAAACCATCACACCGCTCAGTGGTGGCACACACTTGGAAGGCAGAGGCAGGCAGAGTGTTGTAAGTTCAAGGGCGGCCTGGTCTACAGAGTAAGTTCCAGTCAAAGCTACACAGAGAAACCCGGTCTTAATAGAAAACATAGATAAATCAGTAAGTATTGAAAAGAAAGGAAAGAAATGGAACTATCAATAGATGGGATCATGTGAAATTAATGTTTCTTCACAGTTAAAGAAACAGCAGAACACACAAATACCTACAGAATGGGAGATCTGCAGCTGTGCAGAAATCGAGTACTAAGGAAATACAATTGCCTATGAGGACATGGACTAATGAACAGCAAGTGTTCAAAAGAAAGACATATATAAGTAGTAATTATTTTAAAAATAGCTCAACATGCCTAGTCATCATAGAACTGCTAATTAACAGGACCCTGGGATACTATTTCACCCTAGTCAGAATGGCTGTCACTAAGAAATCTAAACTAGAGCCACTCCCAGCACTCGGGAGGTGGAGGCAGGTAAATCTCTGTGAGTTCAAGTCCAGCTCAGTCTACAGAGCAAGTTCCAGGGCAGCCAGTGATACACAGAACACCTCCCCCTTCCCTGTCTAAAAAAGGAGAGGCAGGAAGGGAGAGGAGGAGGAAGAAAAAGAATGAGGAGGAGAAAGAGGAGGAAAAAGAAGAAGGGGAGGAAGAGAAAGAAGAGGAAGAAGAGAAATCTGATAACATGGGCCTAGAAAGATGGCTCAGCAGTTAAGAGCACTGGCTGCCCTTGCAGAGGCCCAGGCTTGGTTCCAGGAACTCATAGAACAGCATACACCCTCAGTTCCATGGATCTGAAACCTTCATCTGGCCTCTGTGGACACCACACACATAGTACACAGGCAGGAAAAACACTCAAAGTTGTTTTGGAAATTTTTTTAAAATTTTATGTGTACGGCTGTCTGTGTATCAGGTACATGGAGAGCCTTTGGAGGCCAGAAAAGGACACTGGATCCCCTAAGTCTGCAGGTACAGATGGTTGTGAGTCACCATGTGGTTGCTAGGAATTGATTCTGGGTGCTCTGGAAGAGCAGACAGTGCTCTTAACCACTGAGCCAATTCTTCAGCTCCAATGTCCATAACATAAATTACATCTTTAAAAATTAAATCTTAAAGAACTAGCAACAAATGCTGGAGAAGACTGGGGAAGGGGGGCTACTGCTCCATGATGGAATGCTAAATCCTGTACCTGAAGTCTAATCCAAGAATGATTACAGGCTTTTGTTGTGCAAAGCCTGTTCCTTGATTTAAAACTGTTAGTTAAGGGCTGGAGAGATGGCTCCATGGTTAAGAGCACCAAGTGCTCTTCCAGAGGTCCTGAGTTCAATTCCCAGCAACCACAACCCTAACCCTAACTCACAACCATCCGTAATAGAATCTGATGCCCTCTTGTGGAGTGTCTGAAGACAGCAACAGTGTACTCACATATATAAAATAAACTGGTTAAATATAATTGACCACAGCCAATTACTGGAGGGATTAGAAATAGGTAGGTTTTGAGTTCCCTGGTTGGGGGTGGAGAAGAGAGAGGAGGAAGAGAGACCAGGAGGAGAAGGAGGAAGAATGAGAGGAGAGGAGGAAGCCTCCATGAGTGGAAAGGAACCATGAGCTCGTTGCCAGGAAAAACAGCAAGTATCTGGGGTACAAGGGAGGCAGTCAGGGCAGCAGCCAGAAGAGTAGATAAGGGGTTACCCCCCAGTAATTGTCAAAGCCAAATAAATTAACCACAGTCTGAGTCTCGTTTATTTGTAAGCTAGCTGGAGATACGTTGAAATCGGTTGTGCTACGAGGAACCCTTATTCACAGCTCTGGGAGGTGATGAGGTTGTGAGGCTGGAGCCCTTGTGAATGGCATGAGTGCCTTATAAACAAACTCTCACACCCTCCTTCCACCACAAAAAGTCCTCAGCGGTCTGAACCCGGACACAGGCCTCACCAGAACCCACCTGCATCTCAGCCCTGAACTCTAAACTAACCCCACAGCCTTCTGGGCAGGAACGTACAGGCCAGTCTGGGCGAGTGCCCAGATAGAGATGTCCTTAGCCATCTGCCACCTATTGCTCAGGCCACCAGTGGTCTCTTAACCCAAGGATTTACCTTGCTTATCCCCAAATCAAGAGCTCACACTTCACTGAACAGCCAACCAGATGCCATGCCCCTTCTCTCTGGGGGACTTTGTAGTTCCTCCCTCCCTCCCTCTGTCCTTCCTCCCTTCTGTCCCCCTTCTCCTCTATTATTAAGTACTATTATTGCTCACCATCATTATCTTTTTATTTTATTTATACTTGTTTTTGTTTTATGTGCATTGGTGTTTTGCCTGTATGCATGCCTGTGTGAAGGTGTCAGATGTTGGAGTTACAGACAGCTGTGAGCTACCATGAAGTAAGAAGTGGAAACGTCTAGTTCTTTGGAAAGTCGGTTATGTCAAATGATGTTTAGCTGGGGCACATGGGTGAAAGGACATGTTGTTGAAGCAAACGTGAAAGAAAGCACGTTTGATGAAGGCGTGTAAGTGTGACCCCACAGAGTGGGGGTGAGCACTGAGCTGGTTTGCTCTACCTCACTGTTCTTTGCTAACAACACACAAGTATTGGTTTACCCTGCATAGCACCGATGAGCTCAACTTGTGTTAACACCGGCGCCATTAAGAGAAGATCACCCAAGATCTGCTCGTGAGGTTCCTGCAGCAGTTTGAGCTTCCGCAGCCTTGCCTCAGGAGCTGCTGGTTCGTGCCTGTCGCCTGCCTAGGGGACTGGTCTGCAGCTGCTCAGCTGTATTTGGCGTTCGCTACAGGACTGAGCTGCTGACAAAGAAGACTGAGCTCACCAACAAAGAGCTATTGCTGAATGGGTCCAGTTCCCCCACATCCTAGTAACTTTTCTCTCCCACTACCTCTGCTGGGTGGTAGACCAGAAGAAGGCTGAACCCCTATTAAAAGGAGGTTGCCAAAAGAAATTACGCCTACAATATGGGTCCTGGAAACAGAGCCCCAGTCCCTGGAGGGGGTGCTCTGAGCACGAAGGCATCTCTACAGCGCACTATCAGTATTCTTATTTGGAGATGCTGGGGTGAACCCAGAGCCTCGTGTGAGCACTTTGCCAACTGAGCCAGCATTCCTACACCTTTATTATTATTGTTGTTGTTGTTGTTGTTACTGTTTTGTTTTTTTGAGACAAGATTTTTCTGTGTAGACCTGGCTATCCTGGAACTCATTCTGTAGCTCAGGCTGGTCTGGAACTTAGGGATCTACCTGCCTCTGCCTCTCAAATACTAGGATCAAAGGTATGTCCCACCATGCCAGACCATTTATTATTTTTTAAATTTGTGTGTGTATAGTATAGATATGCATGTGCCACAGCACATGTGGAGGTCAGAGGTCAATCTCCAGTGTCAGGTCCTTGCCTTTCCCGTTGTTTGAGGCAGGGTTTCCCATTCACTTCTGTATATGGCAGCCAACTGGCCTACAATTCTCCAGAAATTCTGTCTCCACCTCGTAGCCCCTGCTGGAGCGCTGAGACCATGGACACACATTGTCTCATGTTACCAGCTTTACATGTGCTCTGGGGATCTGAACTCAGGCCCTCACAATTGAACAAATGGTGAGCACTTTACACACTGAGCTGTGTCTCCGTCCCACGTCTTTGAGTTCAGCCATGACCGATGAGCCCAAGCGTCTAATGTGCGAGTGACACATTTCCTAATATACATTATGAAAGATCTTCACAATCAGAAAGTTTGCAGGAGCCAGGCAGTGACGGTGCACCTTTAATCCCAGCACTCAGGAAGGAGAGGCAGGTGGGTCTCTGAGTTCAAGGCCAGCCTGATCTACAGAGTGAGTTCCAGGATAGTCAGGGTTACACAGAGAAACCCTGTCTTGAAAATACAAACAAAAATAGTTTTCCCATGACCTTAAAGTTATAAGTCATCTTACACTCTCTGTAAGGAGTTCTTAGTGTGGTGCTTGGGGCCCGAGGAGCCTGAGATTCCAGCTGGCTTCAAAGTCAAAGACTATATATCTCCAACCACCTCACCACAGTAGAGGCAGACATCAACAGGGCTCACAGAAGTCACAGCAAAGTCCCCAGATGTAGAAACCACCACCCAAGCACCAGATGGGCAATGGCTTCAAGGTAGCCCTGAGCTGGCTTCCCAGGCAACGTGTGTCACTGCACGGAATGTGCACAGACAGGGACGACCTCAGCATCTGATTGCAGCTTCTGCTCAGCATTTCTGGGCTGGGCACATACCAGTCCAAGACCTACTTCCTAGTCAGGGTGGGAGCTGCCACTCCCCTCCCCTCTCAATCCTAAGGAGGCAAAGCCAGAGACCACCCAGTCCATCTCCCTGAAGTTCCCATCCCAACACATAAAAGGAGACACTCTTTTCTGCTTCCCAGTGCTGGGATAAACACCATGGCAAACGCAGTCTGGAGAGGAGAGGGTTTATTTCAGCTGTCAGTCCATTGCTGAGGAAAGCCAGGGCAGGAGCTCAAGCAGGAGCAGAGGCAGGAAACTGAGGAACGCTACTGACGGCCTTGCCCTCAGTAATGGCTTCTTCAGCTTGATCACCTTGTCTCCAGCCCTCGATCCCTCATGCCCACATCTCAGAAATCAAACACAAAAACCAGACAAGGCAATGTCTTGCTGAAAATGGAACTCAGTTTGTGTCCTCTTTCCCCCTACCCCTTAGTTTAAAAAGGAAGACAGAATCAAGCAGATCTCTGTGAGTTCGAGGCCAGCCTGGTTTACCAAGTGAGTTTCAGGATAGGCAGAGCTACACAGAGAAACCCTGTCTTGAGAAAACAGGAAAAAGGGGGGCAGACAGAAGACCTTGGGAATGTGGCAGGTGTTAGGGTGTTAGCATGCCCCAGGCCCACACAATAGTTGTGGTGGCCATGCCTATAGTCTCAAAAGTTAGGAGAGGAAGGCAGTAGGATCAAGAGTTCAAGGTCATTCTCAGCTACTTTGCAAGTTCAAGGCTAGCCTGAGCTATGCGAGACCCTGTGTCAAACAAACAAACAAGCCCAAATCCCTAAGCCCCCAAGTCTTCCCCATGCAGGCCCCAGTAAAAGCAAAGCACACATTTCTCAGCAACCTGGCTGTTCCCTCTTGTCTCTCACCATCAACTCCCACAGCAGCCTGGCTGGGGGCTTGGGAAGCTTGTAGGGAGAGACCAGTAGCAGGAAAAAAGCAATCTTGTCTTCCCCAGTGCTGGCTTCCCCAGATGACCACCTATAGACTGTTCAGAGGTTAGTGGCAATGGGGACACATTCTTCCATCCTTTCTGAGGCTGCTCAGACCTCCCCAGAGACCTCTACAGCCTGAGTGTGAGCCATGGGCTGTCAATCATCAGAATCCAGGGATGAGGAGTGATCCCAGGAGCATCCTCAGCCATGGTCCTTAGCCATGTAAGGTAACCCCCGAGTCCTGAAGGACTTCTCCATGTCTTATTGGGTGCTGGGGTCCACTGGACTCTAGACTTCCAGGTGGCTGTCTCCTGCCTCCATCTATTTAGGATGCCTTGGCCTCTTGGCACTGCCACCCTGGAGCTTGGAGGGATTGTTGGAGGGCAGTGGGCTTTGACGCCGCCCTCTGCTGTCTGTAGACCCTGGGGTGGATGGGAGACGTTAGTTTCTTCACCCAGTAAGAGCTAGCACCCACCAGACATTGTGACTTTGGTTTCATCTGTGGCTACATGCAGCTCAACACACAGAGAGCCCGAACCCACCTGTACACGTGTCTGTGTGTGCACTCAAGAGTGCACGCACACACACACATACACACACACACACACACACACACACACACACACACACACACATGCATTTGGGACAGGCAGCCGACTTCACCAATACCAACACCCTTCTCCAGCTGTCATGTGTGACCAGAGATGCTTGATTTCAGGCAATGGCTTGCCTCCTCAGCCTTCAGAATGATGTGGCCTCCCATGTCCCCAGGTCTCTCAGGACCCTCTGTTTGATAACATGCCCAGCAGCTCTAGCCAAATGCAACAAAAATGGGTGCCTGTATGAACCCTTCCCTGTCCCCCACACTCAGGCTGTCATTCAGCATGCTTGGCTAATCGATCAGCACCTGGAAGACCCCTTCCCAAAAAACAGAAGCATGGGGGAAGGTAAGATGCAGCAGCGGGAACTGAGGTCAGACAGCAGGAAGGTCCTCCGACTTACTCCCTACCCCCTCAAAATCCTGATAGTCCAGGGATGCTTGACTTCAATAGATTGGCTGTCAGGTGGTTCAGTGGGTGACAAGATTGTACTAAGGATGCCAGAGGAAGCTTGCTGTCCCTAGGAGGGATTTGGGGGACTTCTCTCTGGTTTCTCCACGTCAGATCAAAATGCACAAGCATGCTCACTAACATGGCCGACCTCAAAGCTAGGTTTAGTAATACACAGGACACCACACTGGGTTTTTTAATTGGATTCTAGGGATGTGTGTCAGCATGTACTGAGCTAACTATATGCCTAGCCCTAGTAAGAGTGCTTTTTAAAAAGACTTTGGGAGATCCATCTACAGAGGGTAGGGAATGGACTCACCTAGGTGCCTGCCTGTCCACCAGACCTAATTCCTGTCATTGTCCCCCACTGACTGCACCAGGTGCTGTTCTGTCAGTGTCCCATCCTCAGTCCCTAAACCCTGCCCCCTGCTGATTCTCCCTCCCTGCCTCACCAGGCCTCTCCTGCCCTCCTTGACCCTCAGCTCCCTGCCAGCCACACAGGCGCAGACATCTCATTCAGAATTAAGGGATGTTAAGATGTTTTCAAGGGAAGTGGCGTGTACCATCAGGAATGCCAGGGAGCTTCTGCTGGGACAAGGACAGCCTGGAAAAGCCACCTGATCCCCAATCAGAGTCTCCTAACCAGCAGAACAAGGGGAAAGGGAGCAGGATGTGGAACCCTGGCTTGCACTCACTGCCCAGGTCTTCCCCCAGCCCCCTGGCTTCTGAGAGCATGGTAGAAATCTGGAGTGTGGGAGGCTGGCCCTCCATTGAGTCTCCCACAGAGAGGACCTGAGCGTCCAACCTGACAGTGGGTGAAGACAGAGGACTGCAGTCGGACACTGACCTCGGATGTCACGTGGCAGGAGGGAAGGCCGGCTTGGGGCTGCGTTGCTCTGCCACATGGTGCTGGGGAAGGTGAAGCTGACCTCTGGCACCTGGAGAGTGTTTTCCTCTGAAGGAGACACCAGCAATGGGAAGTGTTATTTGAAGGATCCAGCTAGTAAGCTGAGATCAAAAAAAAAAAGGAGTAGGGAAGAGAAACTCCTTCCTCAGTGCCTCCCTGTGAGCACTCCACAGGAGGCTGAGAGAGAATGAAGGGGGAGTGAGGGAGAGGGGAAGGAGAGGGGAGGGGAGAGGAGGGGAGAAGAGGAGAGAGGAGGGGAGAGGAGGGGAGAGGAGGGGAGAGGAGGGGAGGGGAGAGGAGGGGAGAGGAGGGGAGGGGAGAGGAGGGGAGAAGAAGAGAGAGGAGAGGAGGGGAGAGGAGGGGAGAGGAGAGGAGAGGAGGGGAGAGGAGAGGAGGGGAGGGGAGAGGAGGGGAGAAGAAGAGAGAGGAGAGGAGGGGAGAGGAGGGGAGAGGAGAGGAGAGGAGGGGAGAGGAGAGGAGGGGAGGGGAGAGGAGGGGAGAAGAAGAGAGAGGAGAGGAGGGGAGAGGAGGGGAGAGGAGAGGAGAGGAGGGGAGAGGAGAGGAGAGGAGGGGAGAGGAGGAGAGAGGAGAGGAGGGGAGAGGAGAGGAGAGGAGGGGAGAGGAAGGGAGAGGAGGGGAGAGGAAGAGAGAGGAGGGGAGAGGAGAGGAAGGGAGAGGAGGGGAAAGGAGAGGAAAGGAGAAGAGGGAAGAGGAGAGGAGAGGAGGGGAGAAGAGAGGAAGGGAGAGGAGGGGAGAGGAGGGGCAGGCTGGGGTGGGGAAAAGAGAGGAGGGGAGAGGAACAAGATGTCATGAAGAGGGCAAAGAAGAGGGAGGAGGACGAGGTAGATTTAGAGAAAGTATTTTCCTAAGTAGTCTGGGTTCAAACTCTTAATCCCCCTACCTCAGCCTTCCAAGAGTTAGCAGTACAGGCATGCAGCCATTGCCAGCTGTGGAGACAGGGTAGCCTGCTACTCCTCCTGATCCTAACATGTAAGTTTCCTGAGTGCTAGGATCACAGGCTTAGAGTGTGGTGTTTGAAGAACCATCCAATGCTAGTGTACTTTGTCCTGCGTGTACATGAGGGTTTGCATGGGTGCAGAGGTCAGGGGTGACTGGGGAGCCCTCCTCCACCATTTTCCATTTGTCTGCTTGTTTTTGAGACAGAGCCTCACTATGTAACACTGGATAGCCTGAAACTTACTTTGTAGACAAGGCTGGGCTCTGAACTCACAGAGATCCTCCAGCCTCTGCCTGGGTTTAAAGCCTGTACCACACTCACAGCCTTCTGCTTTGTGTTTGACAGGGTTTGTCACTGAGCCTGCAGGCCATGGCTTTGGCTGGAAGCTCCGTCCATGTCTCTACCGCATTGCCAGGCTGCAGATGAGCACTACAGTGCTGGGCTTTCCATGGTTGCTCAAGGTTGTGTGGCACTTTACGGACTAATTGTGATCATAGAAACCTACCTCTGTAAACAGAACCGTGCTGCCTGTGATCCCAGAACTCAGGAAACTGAGGCAGGAGGATGGCAATCAGAACAGTCTGGGCTACATACCAAAATGTTTGTCAAAACAAATTAAGAAGGAAAAAAAGTGTTTTGGGTTAGGCATGGTGATACATGCCTTTAGTCTCTTAGGAGGATCTCTGTGAGTTCAAGTACAACCTGGTGTACAAAGCAAGTGCCAGGCCAGCTAAGGCTGCACAGTGTCTCACAGCTAGGTTATGCCTGTCTCAAATTTAAGTCAAGGTCTCACATAGTCCAGCCTAACTTCTGTGGAACCTAGGGTCCCACACATGCTAGGCAGACTGTACCAGTTCAAATCCACCACAGTAGGCTTGTATCTAGACAGATATAAAGTCTGCACCCAGATATGAGGAGACCGTCCGGGGGACCTTAACTTTCCAGCCTACTGCTCCATCCACGAAAGCAATCAATTAAGCAAACTAAGAAAAACAAAAGCCAAAACTCAAACCAGAAACCATAGACAGCAGGCTGTTACTGTCACCAGCCTTTGGCTTGCATGGCTTGAGATAAGGAAAACATTATTTCTCTTTCCTTGACCTGTGTGAAAACTGAGGCTGGGTTTCATCTTGGAAGCCACAGGGACAGCAGGAAAAAAGCTCTTCCCTGCTGGCTTTGGTGGCTGGGGGTGTGCTGGGGACAGCTGGCTCTCGGACAGATGCTCCACAGAGGGCTGATGCTTCTCCAGCATCTGCATTTGGGAAAAGGCACACAGAAAAGCAAAGTGTGAACAGAGTGTGAAGACGCTGAGATCCTTCCCATTAACACCTACTATGTGTCAGAATAACAGAACCACTGAATTGGCCTGAGCAAATGAGCAAAGGGCTGACTGAGTCTGACTCGTCCCCGTCCCCTGTGGAGGGTGCGATGGCTTGAGTAGGTGAGTTGGCTCATGGCCTTGTTGGAGGAAGTGTGTCACTGTGGAGGAGGTTTGAGGTTTGCTATGCTCCAGCTAGGCCTAGTGTGGCACAGTAGTCTCCTGCTACCTGCGGGTCAGATTTGAGCTCTCAGCTCTTTCTCCAGCACCACATCTGCCTGCATGCCACCATGTTTCCCACCATGTAGAAAATGGCCTAAACCTCTGAACTATAAACCAGCCCAACTAAATGTTTTCCTTTATAAGAATCGTCACGGTCATGGTGTCTGTTCACAGCAATAAAACCCTAAGACAGAGAACTTTCAGGGGCATGTGATACATGGGTTAGTATGCAGGATGCCGCCCTCACTTGGGTGAAGGCCACAGTGGGACAGTAAAGCAAACATTCCCCAAGTAAGAGAACCCTCTTGTCCTCCAACTGGGACATTAGGCTTTTTCTGCCTTCATAACTAAAAGGAGCTTGCTTTCTCTCCTCTCCCCACTCCTTTCTTCTCCCCCTCCCCCAACTTTAGCTACTTCCTTCCCTTTATACTAAACAAATCAGCTGATCACTTGCTTTTTTCTTTCTTGATTTTTAGTCTTAGTGTTTTGGATACAGGATCCCAATATGTAGCCCAGGCTGGCCTCGAACTCATGATCCTCTAACCACAGCTTTGTAAATGCTGGCATTAGAAACCCACGTTATAATGTCTAGTCTTCATATTACTCTCAAGCCAGTGAACACCCTGTGTTCAGCAGAGGTTGGGACTTTGACAGGATATAGGCTGGCCAGGCCCTCTGTTACTAACTAACACCAAACACTGGAAGCACAGAAATAAACGGTAGTGATAGACACAATGAATTAACTGTCACGTGCTACTTAGGGTACTTGCTCTGAAGTCAAC
The DNA here is from genome assembly GCF_963924665.1 of Micromys minutus. NCBI lineage: Eukaryota > Metazoa > Chordata > Mammalia > Rodentia > Muridae > Micromys > Micromys minutus. The sequence goes on along the minus strand of NC_137964.1, from coordinate 17,497 downwards.
CAATGACCCTTTCCTTAAGTTAAAATATAAGTACTGACTGGGAACTCAGCTTAGTAGTAGATCATCTGCCTAGAAATTCTAGTGAGGAGATGGAGTATATCTTGGTGTAGAGCTCCTGCCTAGAATCCCCCAGTGAGGGGCTGGGGTGTGGCTCAGTGGTAGAGCCCCTGCCTAGAATCCCCCAGTGAGGGGCTGGGGTGTGGCTCAGTGGTAGAGCCCCTGCCTAGAATCCCCCAGTGAGGGGCTGGGGTGTGGCTCAGTGGTAGAGCCCCTGCCTAGAATCCCCCAGGGAGAAGCTGGGGTGTGGCTCAGAAGTAGAGTTTTTGCCCAATTCATGCAAGGCCCTGTTCTATCACTAGCACCACAAAAGGAAGACAGGAAAAAGGGAGATAAGAAAAACTGGCACACAAAAACGTTCAGGTCACAGAGCTGCACAAGGTCTGGGTCCTATAGTAGGATCTGACCCAGCACACCAGCTGCCAGCTACGTACTTGTTGCAGGCTCCAGGTGAATGAGGGTGACCGCTTCCTCCCTGCCTTCCTATCCAGAGAGCAGTCCCTGTTGGGGCTGGCATGGGGCCACCTCCAGTCTGCAGGGCTGGGGTCCCTGGAGTCCAGGCAGCCACCTTCTCTGTCATACACCTTGCAGCGCCGGCTGGCTGCTATAAGAGCAATGCTCTTGGTACCCAGGGCCATCTCTTTGAGGGCCTGGGCACTCAGAGGTGGGCTGCTCATCTCTCCTGGTGGCTGTGGGGTCCTCAGCTCCAAGCCAGCTGTGGGCTGCAGCCTGGAGATGAGAGTCTTGGTGCCTAGAGCATTCGGCTTCTATGAAAGAGCATGCACCAGCCACTGTCAGCCACTGAGACCCCTGTGCAGCCCCTCCCCATGTAGTCCCTCCCTGTGCAGTCCCTCTCCGTATAGCCCCTCCCCGGATGCCCCCTCCCCGTGCAGCCCCTCCCCATGCAGTCTAGCTGGGAAGGAGCCTCCTGTGTATCCAGCACCCTGAATACCAACCTCAAGCATGGGGGGTGTCAGCAAGATGCGGAGGGCTGGTGGAGGGAGAAGAGAGTCTTGCTTTCCAAGCCTTCGCAAGGGGGTGTGTTTTGAGGACCTGTTCCCGTCACTGTGGATGAAACAGGAGACATTCAAGAGCTTCTAGCTCCTTTGACAGCCTGGGCAGCTGGGATCTATCCTCAGCTGCTGTTTCAGCCCAGAGCACCGTGGTCTATACATTACTGGTCAAGATGCAATGTTGCTGTGGCTGGGGCCATACTCGCTCATCCATGCTGGTCACCTACTAATCAGGTGGTAACCAAGTAACCAAGAGAACAGCATAGGGAGATAGTGTGCTGGGCTCTGCCTTCTATTTAAGATGGAGATATGCAGCTAAGCTGTTCAGTCTTGGATGTCAAGATAATAGGATGCAGAATGAGCATGCAGATGAATCTCTAGGCATGTCTGTAAATGGCTCTCTAGACTGGGTTGACCGACATAGGGAGAGCCCTCCTCAATCTAAGTGATACCATTCCACAGGGATCCTGGACTAAATAAAAAAGGAGAACTTCAGCTGACTATCAGCATCCCTCTTTCTCTGCTTCCGAACAGCAGAAGCCATGTCTTCTCCATCCTAAGAAAGTGTACCCTCAAACTGTGGCTCAGCAGTAACACCTTCCTAAATCCCTTCCTAAATTACTCTTTAACTGTGTATGTATGTCTGTGCACATGCATGGGGCAGAGACACTCTGGCATGTGAAGGTTAGAGGACAAGCTCAACTGTCCTTCTCCATGCACTGTGCACTTTCCTTTTTCTGAAATGGAGCCTGGAACCACCAAGCAGGTGAGGCTGTCTGCCTGCCTCCACCTCCTCAGCATGCCATCCTGCCTACTCACTGTGCGCAGGTTCAACAGGCCACTGCACTTGCAAGGCAAGCCCTTTCCCCGCTGAGTCATCTCCTTAGCTCATCCACTTAAGACAAGCTGAGGAGAAGGATATGAGTCAGGGCCCTGGAGGAGGGAGCTGAGCTCTGAGGTGAGCCCTGTCAGGAGGTTAACGGAAGACCGTCGGAACTACAGCCTCAGCCCCACCCGGACCTCTTTCCATTGCTCTAGCACAGGGGCCGTGCCCACCTGTCTCTCTCTAGGAGCATTTGAGGCAGCTCAAATGTGGCACCCCAGGGGAGATCCCTCCTGTCACCCAGAGGCTCTCCACTGGTCTCGTCAGTCGGTTGGGGTGACACATTCATAATGGGACCATCCTGGAAGGGAAGGAGCAGAGTTAGGCATGGAGCACACGAAACAGTGTCACCAAGCTGAAGGTCTCTGAGGGACCATAGAGAAGCTGGTGCTCTCTCCATCAAGGCTCAAAGGAAGCCATGAACCAGGGAGCACCAGCTGGGGCTAGATAACCTGTTTCCATCATGGGACTAGGGAACTCCCTTTTCATTCACAGGAGGTTTCCAGAACATCAAACTGCAGACCACTGTATGACAATGTCCCAGGGGCTAGGGAGGGAAGAGGAGCTAGTGTTCGGTAAGTAGAAAGTTTTGATTTGGGAGAAAGAGAAGGTTCTAGAAGAATCACAGTTATTGAGGGGCATGGAAGTCCTAGTGGCACACGCCTTTACTCCCAGCACGAGGGAGGCAGAGGCAGGGGATCTCTGTAATTCAAGGTCACCCTAGTCTACATAATGAGTTTCGGGATAGCCAGGGCTACATAGTGACACTCTGGCTCAAAACAGACAAAAGTACATAAAATAAGAATAGTCAGAGGGTGATAGAACACTTGCCTAGAATATGCAAGGCCCTGAGTTCACCCCTCAGTGCTGTCCTGTCCCCAAAACAATGAATGTATGCATGGTTTCCCACACAGAAAGAGAGAGAAGAGAGTGGTGGTTATTTAAAATGGTCACAATTCAATTTGTGGCACAATTTAGAATCACCCAGGCAGAGAGTATCAATGAGGGACCATCCAGATGAGGGGCCTGTGGGCATGTCTCTGGGGGTTTCATGATTGCAATTCATTGATGTGGGAAGACCCAGCCTCAAAGTGGGTAGCACCGTTTCTTGTGTGTGGGTCTGGTCTGTGAAAAGGGGACATGTGAGCTGGGTGCCAGGAAGCACACGTGTGCTCCCTCTCTGCCCAGGACTACATGTGTGGTGTCAGCACTCGGGGAATCCTGCCCATGAGCCTGTCCTCTGGCATTCACATTCCACAAGCAAAACAGGAAGAAGCACTCTGCAGGTACAGCTGGTGGCTTAGCAAGGCCTGTCCGTGAGCCTCGAGCAATCTGGGGGACATAGCATCAACACCCCAGACTCTGAGAAGTCTTCAGCATACACCTGTCACCAGAAAAGTTAAAGTGTGTGTGATGTCACCAGAGAGAGAGAGTAGGGCTAAAGGCTCTGGTCACTGGCCCACTTAGCCACAATGCTCCTACGAGCTGGGCATCTGTTTGAAGAAGTTGACACTAGAGATGCCCATGGGTGGATGAGGGGACCCTGTGCTAAGAATCAGAGCCCAGGCACCAGTATGCTGGGCAAAGATTCTCACAGAAGCCAAATGCTTGTGTGGTCTCTATGTGCCAAAGATGGTTCTTTCAAAGGAACATTAGAGCCACACCACAAGGCTTTGAGTTTTATCCTTGGCATCTCTCTCACACATGCACGCGAGCACACACACACACACACACACACACACACACACACACACACATTAAATCTAAACAACAACAACAACAACAACAACAAACCATTGGGCATTAGGTCCATGACAAAGTACCTGCCTAGAATCCCCCAGTGAGGGGCTGGGGTGTGGCTCAGTGGTAGAGCCCCTGCCTAGAATCCCCCAGTGAGGGGCTGGGGTGTGGCTCAGTGGTAAGGTGCTTTATCTAGCACCCACAAGGTCTTGGGTTTCATTTCCAGCATCACAAGGCAAAAACAAGAACAAATGATCCGTGGGTGCTGGGGACCAGTGGAATAGAAGAAAAACCAGCAGAGTATGGGGATGTTGGGCAGGCAGGCTGCCTAGTATGGTCCTACAGTGGTGAATATTTGTCTCACCTGTTGGTTCAAACCCATAGAAGTAGGAATCAAGGTGAAGTAAAGGCATGGAAGAAGAGAGCCGCGCTGGCCTCACCTAATGCAGCAGCACCCACCCCACCCAGTATTCTAGTGGACCCTGCTCCAGTAGCTCACTGGACAGGCTGTGGTCTTTAGACCTGCCAGACTCTCCGAGAGTATGCGTGTGCATGTGTGTACTGTAAATTTGTTCATGTATGCACATGTACATGTGGGAGAACAACCCATGTAGAGAGCAGAAGTAGACTTTGGGTGTTTTCCTTAATCGCCCTCTTTCTTTCTTCGTTTTTAAGTTGTTTTGTTTATTTGTAGTTTGTTTCATTTTGAGACAAGGTCTCTCACTGAACCTGGAACTTGTCAATTCAACAAGAATGGCTGCTCAGGGATCCACCTGTCTCGGCCTTCCCAGCACTGGGCTGACAGACACATCCTGCCTTGCTCAGTGAGCACTTTACTGACTGAACCAGCTCCCAGCTCATCCCCTGGTTCTGGACCCAGTCTGTCTGTGCAGCCTGGGGCTCAGAACGCATTCCACGTGCAGCTGACCCAGGGTGCGTGGTACGTGGATGTCTCAGTTTCCTTCTCCATTCCCTGGTTGCCCTCACAGCCCAGCACAGGCTGGCCTAGAGCAGAGCATGATGGGATGTTGTTGGCTGCAGCATTAGCCAGAGGTGGGGGAAGTGAGACTCACTTGGAGCGAGCTGGACATTACGGAGAGCTGCAGCAGCAGTCGGTCCAGCGTGCCCTCGCCCAGCTCCCGGGAGTAGAGTTGGTACTGCTGCTCCAGAGACTCCGGGGCTGAGATGCCACTGTCTGAGGAAGCAGAGAGCAGCCATCAGAATTCGCTAGAACACACCACCTCAGGCACATAAAAAACACTACCATGTGCCAAAACGGCAACCCCCATCCTTAAATGTTTAAAGGGAAGAAGACTCCTAGGTGGACCTTGTCTTCTCCAGCCTTTCAAATTTCACCCATTTTAACTTATTTTTTGAGTCAGGGTCTCATGTTGTTCAGGCTGGCCTCAAACTCACTATGTAGCTAAGGGTAACCTTGACCCCTCTGATCTTCCTATGTGTACCTGCCAAGTGCTGGGATTACAGATGTGAGCCATCATACTTGGTTAATACAGTGCTAGGAATAGAACCCAGAGTCTCAAGCATCTCCAGCCCTATGATATATGTGTGTATATGTGAATATATGTATATATGTATATGGTTTGTAGAGACAGGGTTTCTCTGGCTGTCATGGAACTCCCAAGCCCTATTTTAATTTATTGTGATATTTTTGCATGTGTAATATTAAAGATAGAGTTCAGGGTCTTTGGGGAATGGATGAATAGAGGCTCACAGTGCAGCCCTGGCTGGTTCAGAACTCAATGTAGGTTGGGATGGCCTTGATTCGTGGGCCTCTGCCTCCTGACTACTGGGATTAAATGCATTCACCATTACACTTGGAAGTCCAGAATGTCGAACATGCTAAACAAACACTCTACCACTGAGCAAGCCACACCTCTGCTGAAGTTTAAAATTGTTTTTCTATTGTGCTGAAATATCACTTTCAGTCATAACACAATAGTATCGGGCTGGGCATGGAGAGCGTTTGCCTGGCACAAGTAATGCTCTGGTTTTTATCTCTAGTGTCATCAAAATAGGAAAGGAAGCAGGGAGAAAAGACTGAAAATGGTTCTAAAGTATAAATAACATTTATATAAAAGCAAAAGACCAACTTCTGTGCGGATTCCCAAAAGAACTGGAGAACAGTGTGGTGCACATGACCCAGTACAGCCAGGCAGTGGTGATGTATGGCTTTAGCCCCAACTCAGGAGGCAGAGGCAAAGGGATCTGAGTTTGAGGTCAGCCTGGTCTACAGAGCAAGTACTAGAACAGCCAGGGCTACACAGAGAAACAAACAAATAAAAAGAAAAAAGAAAGAAGAAAGGAAGGAAGGAAGAGAAGAAAAAGAAAAAAGAAAGATAGAAAAGAAAATTAAACATGAATGTTCTCCAAAGTGTTGTTCATAACAGCCCCAGGTGGGACCAACACCCACCATGAGTTTATAGACACAGGCTGTCCATGTGATGGGCTACGCAGACACTGTGGTGTCTGCTAGAACACCAGTGAGCCTGAAGGGGTTCTGCTACGTGAAGAAAGTCAGAACCAAAGGTCATATTGTGTGTGATTGCATTCACAGGACCATCCCACCCAGGTAAAGCCACAGCGGGGAAGAGGACTGGGCTCACCTGCTGAGTGAAACCTGAGGCAAGAGGAACGCACATCAGACGACGGCCTGAGCCACACAGTGAGACCCAGCCTCAGAGAGAAAGAAAGGCTGGAAAGATGGTTGTGTGGGAAAAGTGCTTGCTGCTTAAGCATGAGGACCTGAGTTGGGTCCTTAGAATCCACATAAAAGAACAGAACATGGTGGTGTGTGACTTTAAATCCAGCAAGGGCAGACAGAGATGGGGGGAGTTCCCTGGGGCCTGCTGGCCAGCCAGCCTCATCTACTCAGTGAGATCCTGTCTCAAAAAACAAGGTAGTGCATGGTACAAGAAGGCATCTGGATATAGACTTCTCACCTCTAACATGCACCCATATGCACATGTGCACACATATACATATACATACACATATACATATACATATACATCATATACATATACATATACATATACATATACATACACATACACATCTACATATACATATACATATACATACACATCATATACATATACATATACATATATATACATATGCATATGCATATGCATATACATATACACATACATATACATATACATATACATATACATATACATCATATACATATACATATACATACACATACACATATACATATACATATACATATACATACACATCATATACATATACATATACATACACATACACATATACATACACATACATATACACATACACATACACATACACATATACATATACATACACATACACATATACATATACAAAATAAATAAAATACTCTTAAGAACTGAAGACAAGGCTGGGCAGGAGTGCACACACCTTTACTTCCAGCATTCAGGAGAAAAGAGGCAGGCAGTTCTCTGTGTCTTTAAAGCCAGCCTGGGAGCCAGAGAGACAGTTCAGTGGTTAAGAGCACTGACTGCTCTTCCAAAGGTCCTGAGTTCAATTCCCAGCAACCACATGGTGGCTCACAACCATCTGTAATGAGATCTGATGCCCTCTTCTGGTGTGTGTGAAGACAGCCACAGTATACTCACATACATTAAATAAATAAATAAATATTTTTTTAAAAAAAGCCAGCCTGGTCTACATGAGTCCCAGGCCAGCCTGGTCTATATGGTGAGACTCTGTCTCAAACCAATTAAACACAAAAAGTCCAGGGGAGGTGGAGATAGGAGAGTTTGTTTGTTTTCAGACAAAGGTTTGGTTTCTCTATTGTGCTGGGAATTAGACTCTGGGCTTTAAGTTCACTAGGTATGCTCTCTAACAGTGAGCTGTGTCCCCTTCCATCTCATGTTTTTGTGTGTGTATATACCTACATGTATGTAGTGGTCAGAGGACGACCTCAGGCATCATTCCTTAGGCACCATCCACCTTTTGTTTAAGACAAGAGCTCCCATAAGCCTGGAAGTTTGCCAGGTAGACTAAGCTAGATGGCCAAATAGCTCCAGGGACCCACCTTTCCTCACTTCCCACCTGGCCGTCAATGGGACTACAAGCATGCACTACAATGTTCGACTTTTTAATGAGTTCTGGGGCTTGAACTCAGATCCCCACACTTGCTAATAAACACTTTGCTGTCTGAGCCATTTCCCCAGCCCCACCCTGTGGTTTCTCTTTCTAGACCGTAGAATTACTTGACCCTACACGCCTAGCTGGCTCACCCTGCATCAGCTGTCGCTGCCCCTGGATGACCCGTTCACACAGTAGCCGGTGCTGGTGATAGCTCTGAATCACAAAATCCTTCTGGCATAGCAGGTTCTTGCGGCATAGGTTGTCAGCCTGAAGCTCCGTGTTCTCCACCTCAAGCTCATGAGCCCTGCACAGCAGCTGCAGGACCTCCCGCTGGTCCTCACTGGTCACCTGCCTGGGCAGTAGCTTCTCCATCTGTGAGGCCTTCTGCTTGGCATGAGCCAGGCGCTGCTCTAGCCCAGCCTGGGGAAGACAAGGAGAGCTCAGAGCCATCACTGATACCAGTTAGTCATCCTCACAAAACATAGGGCAATTAGCCCTAGTGATAAGGCTAATTCTGATGAGGTCTTTTTGACAGGACCTAGAATTTTCTAGAAGGCATATGTGAGCAAAATGCAAACTAGGCAGCCTCTGGCCATGCTCATGAGGAATTACATTGATTCAGTTATTTGGGGTGGGAAAAACCACCTTACATGTGGGCCATACCCTACTCCCATTGGAGTTCTGTAATAAATGAAAAAGAGAGTGAGCTGAGCCCAGCATCTATCTCTCTCTGCTTCCTGACTATAAATACAATGTAACCAGCTGTCTCCTGCTGCCATGCCTTCCCCACCATGATGGACTGTGCACCTGTAGACTGTGAGAAAAAAAAAAAAAAAAAGAAAAAAAAAAAAAACCTTAAATCGCTTTATCAGGCATTTTACTCTAGCAACAAGAAAAATAACTTAGCTCCATCCCCAGGACTAACCATATCTTCTACCCTCAAAATCTTGCTATTTTAACCTATCTATGTATAGAGCCTTGCTGGCCCAGGAGGGACCAAGCCAGCTTCTGGATACAACAAGCAATTCACCTAAGAGCTTGATTTTCAAGAGCTAACCCATCTGTGCAGAGCCCACTCCACAGGGGTAGAACCCACAGTTACTACTCAGTGCCCTAATTGCCCTGAGCTAGTGCAAGGCATACAGGAACAGAGCTGGGGCCCCAGAACTCACAGTGCCAAATAGAACAATGAATATACTCTTAATCCTAGTCTGTAGCAAGCAGATGTCTAGTTGTTCTGTGTGCCAGCCTACAGCAAGAAAAAACACACTTCCTGTAGATGGCCAGTGTTTTCCTTAGACCAGCAGAACCCCTGGTAAGGGCCAGGACCGAGTACGTATAAGCATAGAACCTTCCTCAAGTTGGTTCTGTCTGTGCAGTGTAATGTGTGAACCTCTGCTGTTTTAGCTCAAAACCTAAGTATACAGAAATTGTGCTTTAATCTCGGGAAATTTGGGGCTGGAGAAATGGGCCAGCAGTTCAGAGCACACACTGCCCTTACAGAGGATATGAGTTCTATCCTCTGCACCTATACCTGCTGACTCACAGCTACCTGTAACTCCAGCTCTAGGGAACCTGATGACCTCTTTTAGTCTCCTCAGAAACTGGCACTTACATGCATCTGTACCCCCAAACACACACAGACATATATCTAGACATATAAATAATTTTTTAAAAGTAAGTATTTTTTTAAAAAAATAAAAGTGCTGGCAACTTTATACAAAATGTGGCCATCTGAGTAGCACACCACACAATGAGGAATCCCGAATAAACTTATTTCACTCCTCAAGCTGAACTTGGATGAGTCTTTCTCCTCATCTCCCCTTCCTTTTTAGCCAGAGTCTCACAGAGCCTGGGTTGGCCTTAAACTCACTATGTAGCTGAGGATAGTCTTGAACCACCGATTCTCCTGCCTCCAGAGTGCTGGGATTACAGTTGTGCACCAAACATGTAGTTTGCACACTGCTAGAAATGGACCAGGGGCTCTGTGCTGACCAGAGCTCTAGCAACTGAACCACATCTGCAGCCTCTGAATGAGTCATGAGCTGTTAGGGCTGCTCAACTGTGAACTTCATATCTCCTCATAAATGCAAGCTAATGATAAGCTTGTCTATACAGCCCGTTTGCTCCTTCCTGCAGAAACCACAGTGGGATTCTTGGCCACCTTTTCTGCTCGCTTATCCTAGCTCCTGGGGCACCCTAGTGCTCTAGTGCTCCTGTGGGGCCACATGTGGTGTGGAATGGCAGATTCCTCCTACTGTAGACTGTAAGTGGCAAACTGTCTTCAATTCCAGGAAACAGGCACACTGTGACATGCCTCCAGAGTGTCCCATATCACAAAGCTGTGGGCCTCACTCTAGGTCCTGATTCTTTCAAGCAGGAATTAGGCAGAGCTCAGGCCCAGCTTGTCTACTGCAGGTCTCCTGACCTAATCACTCTGTATAAAATGACCTGGGGGCCCATACCTAAATATAATAAAAGCAATATACAGCAAACCAATAGCCAACATCAAACTAAATGGTGAGAAATTCAAAACAATCCCACTAAAATCAGGAACTAGACAAGGCTGCCCACTCTCCCCCACCTATTCAATATAGTACTAGAAGTCCTGGCCGGAGCAATTAGACAGTGAAAGGAAATCAAAGGGATACAAATTGGAAAGGAAGAAGTAAAAACATCTCTATTTGCAGATGACATGATAGTGTACTTAAGCGACCCCACAAATTCTACCAGAGAACTACAGCTGATAAACAAGTTCAGCAAAGTGGCTGGATATAAAATTAATTCAAACAAATAAGTAGCCTTCCTATATTCAAAGGACAAACATGTGGAGAAAGAAATTAGGGAAAAGATACCCTTAACAATAGTCACAAAAACTATGAAATACCTTGGTGTGACTCTAACTAAGGAAGTAAAGTACCTGTATGCCAAGAACTTCAAACCTCTAAAGCAGGAAATTGAGGAAGATCTCAGAAAATGGAAAGATCTCCCATGCTCATGGATTGGAAGGATCAACATTTTTAAAATGGCCATCTTACCAAAAGCAATCTACAGATTCAATGCAATCCCCATCAAAATTCCAACTCAATTCTTCATTGAGTTGGAAAGAGCAATGTGCAATTTCATCTGGAATAACAAAAGACCTAGAATAGTGAAATCCATCCTCAACAACAAGAAAACATCTGTGGGAATCACTATCCCTGACCTCAAGCTATATTACAACGCAATTGTGTTAAAAGTCACATGGTACTGGTACAGAGATAGGCAGATAGATCAATGGAACAGAATAAAAGATCCAGAAATGAAATTTCACACATATGGTCACTTGATTTTTGACAAAGGAATTGAAAACATTCAATGGAAAAAGACAGCCTCTTCAACAAATGGTGTTGGCTCACCTGGCAGTCAGCATGCAGAAGAATGAAAATAGACCTTTTCTTATCTCCTTGTACAAAGCTCAAGTGCAAGTGCATCAAAGATCTCCACATTAAACCAGGTATACTGAAATTATTAGAAGAGAAAGTAGGGAAAACCTTAGAACATATAGGCACCGGAGAAAATTTCCTGAACAGAACACCGATGGCTTGTGCTCTAAGACCAAGGATTGAGAAATGGGACTTAATGAGATTGCAAAGTTTCTGTAAGGCTAAGGACACTGTCAAGAAAACAAAATGGCAGCCAACTGATTGGGAAAAGATCTTTACCAATCCTACATCTGATAGAGGTCTAATATCCAATACATACAAAGAACTCAAGAAGTTAGACTCCAGAGAATCAAACGATCCTATTAAAAAATGGGGTACAGAGCTGAACAAAGAATTCTCAATTGAGGAATACTGAATGGCTGAGAAGCATCTAAGGAAGTGCTTGACATCCCTAGTCATCAGGGAAATGCAAATCAAAACAACCCTGAGCTTCCACCTCACACCAGTCAGAATGGCTAAGATCAAAAATTCAGATGACAACAGATGCTGGTGAGGATGCAGAGAAAGAGGAACACTTCTCTACTGTTGGTGGTATTGTAAGCTGGTACAACCACTCTGGAAATCAGTCTGGTGAAAATTGGAAATCAGTCCTTGGAAAATTGGACATAGTCCTACCTGAAGATCCAGTTATTCCACTTCTGGGAATATACCCCAAAATTGCTCCAGCATACAATAAGGACACATGTTCCACCACGTTTATAGCAGCCTTATTTATAATAGCCAGAAGCTGGAAAGAACTCAGATGCCCTTCAGTAGATGAATGGATACAAAAAATTTACACAATGGAGTACTACTCAGCTATTAGAAACAATGACTTAATGAAATTTCTAGGAAAATGGATGCATCTAGAGAATATCATCCTGAGTGGGGTAACCCAATTACAAAAGGACAGACATAATATGCAGTCACTGATAATTGGATATTAGCCCCAGAAAGCTCTGAACACCCAAGAAACAAGTCACAGATCATATGAAGCTCAAAAAAAAAAAAAAAAAAAAAAGGCCAAAAAGTAGAAGGCTCAGTCCATAGAAAACAACAAGTGTATAGCACCCCCTCAGAGTGGGGTACACCTAGACCTTAAATCATTAATAACTGAAGAGGTGAGAAGATAGCCTTGTGGCAATTTTTAGTATTTAAAAATCATTATGTCTAATCTATACACACCAAGAAAACTTTGACTATTTCCATGTTACTTTCTGTTCTACATGTACTTCATGCTATGATAACTAGTAAGATTTCAATGCTATCAAACCTTTAAAAGAATCAAGTACTGACAAAAATATGTTCATATAGTTTTATGCCAAAATGCTTTTTAAAATCTGTATATGTAAAATTAAAATCTCTCTCTTTTTAAAATAAAGTTGTAAGAAAAAATAATAAAATGAACTGGGAGCCATTGAGACCTGCCTATGGCCTGGACACCCACCAGACAAGGCCCCAGCTCTCTAGACATAGCTGTAGATACACACTTGTTTTCGTATGTGTCCGTACACACAAGTGTGTGTGTGTGTGTGTGTGTGTGTGTGTGTGAGAGAGAGAGAGAGAGAGAGAGAGAGAGAAAGAGAGAGAGAGAGCCTTTGATAGAAATAATGACCATGCCAATAAAACACCTTCCCAGAAACTCATATCCCTTCATCCTGGAGTCTGCTCAGGTGACTCAGCAAAGAAACTATCACACCACTCAACTAACTCCATAGGACCCCCAGAGGGTCACATGGGGCTCAGGCTGCTTTGTAGGCCCAGAGTCTTGGTCCCCTAGGAATGGGCAGACAATGGCTGAGAAAAATGTGTTCTGTCACTGTTCTTATGAACTGGGATTGATTCCATTCCCTTCCTCCCAATTCCCCTCCAAGCATCCTCCCTAAAGTCCTCTCCAACTCCCTTCCATCAAGGCCTCCCTCTGGTCCTTCCTGCTCCCCTGACATCCAGCAACCCCTGAAGTCCTCCCTAACTCCCCTCAATCCAGCATCCCCACAGTCCTCCCCAACTGTCTTCCATTCCCCTCCACACAGCCTCCTGAGGTGCCTCCTCCTCTGCCCACTCACACATGTTCCAGTGACTGTTGCTCCCCTGATAATGTCACACCCATGTCTCCTCAGATCATGAGCTCAGGGCCCAGGACACAGCAGTCCTCACTGAAGCCCCAGTGCCTGGACTCAAGCTAGCCTTGATCAAGCATGCCTTGCTTTTGCTTAACCAGTCATTCACTTTGTTGAATGACAGGCTTGCTGTGCAGGCGCCTTCACGAGTTGATATCTGAATCCTCTGGGGTTCACGCCATCTACTTGATGTACTTCAGACTCAGACAGAGGCATCCATCTTATTTTTAAAAGTCATTGAGCTGGGCATAGTGGTACACACATATAGTCCCAGCACTCAGAAGGCAGAGGCAGGTGGATCTCTGTGAGTTTGAGGCCAGCCAGGTCTACAGAGTGAGTTTCAGAACAGCCAGGCTACACAGAGAAACCCTGTCTCAAAAAACAAAAAAGTTGCACAAAACCTAAGCATTAATTTGAAGTGAGGTAACATGAGCCCAGACTGCTGTGGGCAGGTGTGACAAAACGAAGGGCCACTTGCTTTGGTTACACAGCCTTTAAGAGAACTAAAGCCCTGCTGTTGTTAACAATCTGACTTTGCTGGGCACCCTGATTTCTGAAGACACGGCCGCCAACGCTTAGCTAAAGAGCTGCCCAGGTCCTAACATTGCTGCTCTTCCCCCAAAGCTTCATCAAGCAGGAGTTCTGCTGCAAGTTTCCTAAACTGAGTTTACTCCTTAGCCGGCTATTGTATAAACAGCTCATATAAAGAGCCAGCTCTTCCCTGCCCCATGTATCCAGACTTAAACTTCTGATCCTCCTGCCTCTACTTCCCAAGTGCTGGGATTATAGGTGTGTGGCATCACACCTGTTGTGGGGAGGAATCCTGGACCTGTGCTTGCTAAGCAAACCTCTACTGACTGAGCTTTGTCTCAGTCCTGGACAACTCTCAAAGAGTTGCCTGGCTCAGATAATAAGCGCCATTCCTGTGACTGTGCTCTAAGTCCCTCTCCCTTACCTTGAGGGCTGCTGTTTTCTGCTGTTCAGCCAAGAGCAAGTTCACCTCCTCTCTGGCCAGAGCCACCTCTGCAGGCTCGGAAGCCTCGACTTCCTCTCCATCAGCATCCACCGGCTCCTTGTCCTCACCCCTGTCCATGATCACGTGGCGGTGGGTCTTCTCCCGCTCCCAGCTGCAGCCAGTACAGGTTTCAGAGTCAGTTGTGCTTGAGCTGACAGTTCTCACACCCAGAGCACCCCAGGCCCACTAGCTTTCTCACAGACACAAAATAATTAAAGAGAGGAATCGGGTCTCTCTCATGCTCTTCCCACAGAGTCAGCCTTTTTGACCCTTGCTGTCCTCAGGGGACAGCTGTGTGGCCAGGGACACCAGGAGGAGAGTGCTAGGATTGGCCAGCCAGGGTACCACATTGCGCCTAAACAAAATCCACAGAAACTGAACAGGAAAGGAAGACTGAGGAAGCCTGGGGAGCAGATGCCTGGCCAGAAAGGGGAAAGACACTGAGATCGTGTTGTTAATGTTTAGATTAGCTTTGGTGGAAGGACTGTGCTGTTTATGTAGCTGAAGGGAGAGTAGAAAGATAATGATGATGACAGGCAAAGAGAGTGAAGGGAAGGAGAAAGGAAGAGGAAGAAAGGAGGGGAAGAAGGGAGGAAGGGGATTGTGGGAGAAGCAAGAGAAAGGGTGAAGGAAAGCAAGTGTTTGTGTCACGGTGCTGTCCGAGGTCACCCCTAAGGGAATGGCTGTGTCCAGGTTTTCCAGTGTGATAATTGCCAGTGCCCTTTCAACTCCAGGTGCACCCAGCTATTCCCTGCACGGGGTCACTCTGCCTTCAGAGCAGGGATGCATATGGGTAAGTGGACAGTGAGAGACAGTTTGGTTAGTATTTACTGGGCCCCTGGGCTAGCTCTGAACTCTAGCCATAAGGTCCAAGGGATCTAGAAGTGGCTCGTGCTTGGCCCGGCTTACCAATAGGGTCATGACGAGAGAGGGATAGACAGGAACCTGCCTTCTTTGGGGGCCTGCAGATGGTAGCGACCAGTGGCCCACTTTGTTCCTTGGCTTCCCTTCCCTGTGGGCTGTGCTGTGCAACAGGGCACTCACTCTGCAATGGTCAGGAGGTGGCGAGACATGTCTATGTGCAGCTCAATGTTGGTATTCTCCAGCTCCACCAGGCTGCGCCGCATCTCCATCTGCTCCTTGAATGCCCCGATAAGCTGTGCCCGGATCTTGTTCATCTGTAGGTGACTGTCCTCCTCTGCATCATGGGGAACTGTGACTGCTGGTGGAGAGAGGAGCATTGCCAGTCATGTAGGCATGAACTCCATGCTCACCCACCAAAATGGGCCATGTGGCCATGGGCATGTGTGGATGGATGGAGGATGGGAAGGGTTGGTGTTTGGGTGAGAGGATGTAGTGCAGGGTGGATGGATAGATAGGTAATTGTTGATGTATAGATTGATAAATGGATGGACTTTTATGAGGTTAGATGGATGTGTAGACAGATGGATGTATGTGTCAGTGGGTGGGTGAGTAGCTGGATGGTATGCGGGTGGATGGATGGATGGATGGATGGATGGATGGATGGATGGATAGATGGATGGATGGGTGGGTAAGTGGGCAGAGGGATGAATGAAATGGGAGATGAATGGATGGGTAGATGAATGTGTATTTGGGCTGATGGATGGATGCTGTACTGGCTGGTTCTGTGTCAACTTGACACAAGCTGGAGTTATCACAGAGAAAGGAGCCTCAGTTGAGGAAATGCCTCCATGAGATCCAGCTGTAAGGCATTTTCTCAACTAGTGATCAAGGGGGGAGGGCCCAGCTCATTGTGGGTGGAGCCATCCCTGGGCTGGTAGACCTGGGAGCTACAAGAAAGCAGGCTGAGCAAGCCAGGGGAAGCAAGCCAGTAAGCAGCATCCTCCATGGCCTCTGCATCAGCTCCTGCTTCCTGACCTGCTTGAGTTCCAGTGCTGACTTCCTCTGGTGATGAACAGTGATATGGTAGTGTGAGCTGAATAAACCCTTTCCTCCCCATCTTGCCATCTTGCTTTTGGTCATAATGTTTGTGCAGGAATAGAGACCCTGACTGAGACAGATGGGGAGATAGTAGGTGGATAAACGGGTGTGTGAGTGGATGGACAGATGACAGGTGTAATAAGCGTGTGGGTAGATGGATGATGGAGAAAGGCTGCAGCTGAGAAGTAGATGAGTGACACACAGATGACGTGGAATGGGTGTGCATAACAGCCTCACTTCTCCTCGGGAGCCTTCAGTTTGTCCAAATTACCCACTTGAATTCTGTAAACTGTTTATTAAGCATCTGCCCACTCTTACTCACCGGGCTGCTTGCTTATTTTTATTGATTTTACAAGTGCTTTGTAAATTATGGCAAAATTTATCTTCATAAACTAAAGAACATGTGTGTGGTATGTGTGCATATGCCTAACAGACTTGACTTTGGTACTTTCGTCCTTTCGGTGGTGGAAGGCTATGGAGGTCTAGTCTGCGGGTCTGTTTGTGCATGCATGCAGTCACATGTGCTCGTTTGTGGAGGCCAGAGGTCAATGTTAGGTATCTTCCCTAGTCTCTCCCCACCTTGATTTGAGGCAGTGCCTCTCACTGATCCTGCGGCTCATTAGCTGGAGACTAGACGGCTCTCAAGTTCCAGGAATCACCTGGACTTTTCCCTTACCCAGATCTGGGGTCAGAGACACCCAGTTTTTAATTTGTTTTGTTTTATGAGACAAAATTTCTCTTTGTAGCTCTGGCTGTCCTCTCACTCTGTAGACCAGGCTGCCCTCAAACTCAGAGATCCTCCTGCCTCTGCCTCCTGAATGCTGGGATTAGAGTTGTGAACCACCACGACCAGCCTGCTGTGCTTGGCTTTTATGTGAGTGTCAAGAATCCTTAAGAGTCCTCAAGTCTTCACAGTGGCCTCACAGTGACTCCAGCTCCACATGCATGTCCATGGAGTCTATTTTTGCAAGTTCTACCTTTCTTTGTGTGTGTGTGTGTGTGTGTGTGTGTGTGTGTGTGTCAGTGTGTCATTCCCCCTAGCTGGTCTCAAGCTCTCTATAACTTGAATTCAGTCCCTAGAGCCCACGTAAAGCCAGGTGGCAGGGTCCATCTAC